>NC_042618.1:226339296-226644041 GCF_901001135.1 Rhinatrema bivittatum
ATATCTTGCTGTACTTTACTAAAATTTGTCCCCTGCTCACCAACCTGTGTCTCCAAGATGTCCACGTGATCGCCCAGTTCCGCACACTCGCGCCTCATTTCACTCGCGATTGAGCGCAGTTCCTCGCGCAGAGACCCCATCCCGTCTCTGATCTCTCGAAACCAGCTTTGAAATTCTTCCCTCGATATTGCCAGCTCAGGTGCCATTTGAGTTGTGGCTCTGTTGCGCGTCGCGATCGCTGGCTTTTCCAGCTTGTCCCCGGCCTCCTCCTCGAGTAGACCCTCTGTGGATAGATCAGTTGCGCTATCAAACGAAAATTGCTGCAGCTCTGCAATTTTCTTCCGGAGGGACATTTCTGGGCTGTGAGATGTGAATCACTATCTTTTCAGCGAAATTCTGGTAAGGATTGCCTTATTTGAGAGGGGATTTGCGATAATTGGGCTCGGTGCTCAGGCCTCAAACGTCCATCAGAGTGGGTGATGTCACTCCCCCCCCCCCTTTATGGAATTTTTAAATCTCGAAATCATATCTTTTATTCTAATGGAAGAAAAATTTGTTTGCTTTGCCATTTCATGTCCTGTTGTATCAAGGGTCAACCCTGTGCACATCTTTGTTAGGAATGGAGGGGATTTATATTTGAATTTTAGTAGCTCTTTTCTCTAGTAGCATTATGCCTTTGGGAAATTTCCCAGTATGTGTAATTTAATTGATGCACTTTTATTTCACTTGTGCAAATTTTATATTGTGCAGCAGGAATTAAAACAATCAAATGCTATGACTGGCTGGCCGACTCGTCTCCTCTTTATTTTTTGGTAGACCTTTAGAGTGTGCAATAGAACAGCAGTTGAATCTGTTTCACTGCAGGTCATGGGGCATCGCTTCCTCATGCCACGTTTTAAAATAAAAAAGGTACATATTATAAAGTACTTGCACAGAGGAAGCATTCACAGCTCTTGGGAGGAAGTCCCAGCCATCACAGCAGCAGCACTTACCAGTTCCATTCATTGCAACACATAGTGTGTTTTCTGTGGCTATCTCCCTTCCTCCAATACTAAAGACTGTCGTTCCCTGTAGAAATGGCAGAATATTAAACAAATACTTCAGTTTTGTGTTCACTAAAGAGGACCCTGGAGAAGGACCGTCGCTAGTTAACAAGAAACTGGAGGGGAGTGGAGTAGATGTAACTCCATTTACAGTAGAGAGTGTATGGGAAGAGCTGGGGAAACTGAAAGTGGACAAAGCCATGGGGCCTGATGAGGTTCATCCCAGGATACTGAAGGAGCTCAGATGTGCTGGCGGGTCCGCTGTGTGACCTGTTCAATAGATCCCTAGAAACAGGAGTAGTGCTGAGTGATTGGAGAAGAGCGGTGGTGGTCCCGCTTCACAAGAGTGGGAATAGAGAAGAGGCTGGTAACTACAGACTGGTTAGCCTCACTTCGGTGGTGGGAAAAATAATGGAGTCAATGTTGAAAGAGAGAATAGTAAACCATCTACAGTCGGGAGAATTGCTGGACCAGAGGCAGCATGGATTCACCAGGGGAAGATCCTGTCAGACAAATCTGATTGACTTTTTTGACTGGGTAACCAAGGAATTGGATCAAGGAAGAGCGCTCAATGTCATCTACTTGGATTTCAGCAAAGCTTTTGATACGGTCCCGCATAGGAGACTGGTGAATAAAATGAGAAGCTTAGGAGTGAGTGCCGAGGTGGTGGCCTGGATTGCAAACTGGTTGACGGACAGAAGACAATGTGTGATGGTAAATGGAACTCTCTCTGAAGAGAGAGCGGTTTTAAGCAGTGTACCGCAAGGATCGGTTTTGGGACCGGTCCTGTTCAATATCTTTGTGAGCGACATTGCGGACTGGATAGAAGGTAAGGTTTGTCTTTTTGTGGATGACACTAAGAACTGCAACAGAGTGGGCACGCCAGAAGGAGTGGAGAGAATGAGACGGGATTTAAGGAAGCTGGAAGAGTGGTCGAAGATATGGCAGCTGAGATTTAATGCCAAGAAGTGCAGAGTCATGCATATGGGGAGTGGAAATCCGAATGAACTGTATTCGATGGGGAGAGAAAGGCTGATGTGCATGGAGCAGGAGAGAGACCTTGGGGTGATAGTGTCTAATGATCTGAAGTCGGCAAAACAATGTGACAAGACGATAGCTAAAGCCAGAAGAATGCTGGGCTGCATATAGAGAGGAATATCGAGTAAGAAATGGGAAGTGATGATCCCCTTGTACAGGTCCTTGGTGAGGCCTCACCTGGAGTACTGTGTTCAGTTCTGGAGACCGTACCTCCGAAGAGACAGAGACAAGATGGAGGCGGTCCAGAGAAGGGTGACCAAAAAGGTGAAGGGTCTTCATCAAATGACTTATGAGGAGAGATTGAAGAATCTAAATATGTACACCCTGGAGGAAAGGAGGAGCAGAGGTGATTTGATACAGACTTTCAGATACTTGAAAGGTTTTAATGATCCAAAGACAACGACAAACCTTTTCCATCGGAAAAAAATCAACAGAACCAGAGGTCACGATTTGAAGCTCCAGGAAGGAAGACTCAGAACCAATGTCAGGAAGTATTTCTTCATGGAGAGGGTGGTGGATGCCTGGAATGCCCTTCCGGAGGAAGTGGTGAAGACCAGAACTGTGAAGGACTTCAAAGGGGCGTGGGATAAACACTGTGGATCCATAAAGTCTAGAGGACATGAATGAAGAGTGGGTGGCTCGCAGGAATGACAGCTACTACCTGGAGATAATACCCTTTTTCAATAAACATACACATGGTTAATGTGACTCCAACATTGCTCTAAGAGTCCAACATTGCTCTAAGATTCAACGGCAAGAGGAAATGTGGAAAAAAGGATTTGCATTCACAAAAAAGCGGGGAGTAGCTTGCTTGTTACGGCGGTTACTACCCCAAATCAAATAAGCCTGATACTTCACTTTCAATGCATATCCAGCATAGCTCTCTGCTTCAACGGCAGGAGAGAAAGACTGATACTTCACGCATATCCAGCATAGCTTTCTTCTTCAACGGCAGGGGAATGAAGAAAAGTGGATCTATATACAGACAACAACCAATAAGGACTGAATTACATAGTCTGGGTAAACAAATAAGCATGAGTGTAGCTTGCTTATTGCGGCGGTTACTACCCCTAACTAATTAAGCTAGATATTTCACTTAGATGCAGTTCCAACAGTGCTCTCTACATTAATGGTGGGGGTGGAAGGGAAATATAACCAAAAGATTACTAAGAGCCAAGAGAAACAGATAAGTATGAGAAAAAAAGTGCGAAGCTTGCTGGGCAGACTGGATGGGCCGTTTGGTCTTCTTCTGCCGTCATTTCTATGTTTCTATGTACGTACCAGATCAGTCCAGACTCCTGGGTTTTGCCTCCGCACCAGACAGAGCAAGATTTGACAGGCTCTGCCATAAATACCAGGGTGCCACCCACAGTCTGTCAGTATTACTCTGTCTCCAGCAGATGGTACGGGTGCATGTCCCACAGTCTGAATTGATTTAAAAAAAAAAAAAAAAAGAAAGAAATAGGTTTGTAGTTAGGGGCTTTGTGTGACTTTTCTCTTCATTTAAGTTTTTACAAAAAAAAAATAAAAAAAATATATATATATATATATATAGGTTAAGGAGAAGGAAGTTAGCAGAGCTGGTCTGTGCCGCCCAGGGGGTTGTCAGGTCCTGAGGGAACCATCCCCCCTGGTCATGTAGGCTGCTGGGGCTAAGGGTCAAGGACCCTGCTTTACTTTACAGCCCAGTTGGGGTGATACCGGGGAGCCCGGCTCACTCACCCCAGCTGGACCGCTTCAGAACTCGGCTAGGGACAGCTCCAAGGTAAAAAAAAAAAAAAAAAAAAAGTGCTTTTCTCGCGTCTGCTTTGAGCGGCGGATCTCGGGCCATAGTGCGGCGGCGGCCGGTTCTTCTCCCCACACTCCCTGTCCTCCCCCCGATTGTTTTTTTTTGTTTTTTTTTTTGCAGCGGTTTTCGTTGTTCGATCCAAGCATGCCACGTGGGGTGGCCTGCTCGGCCTGCGGCTCTGACAGCGTGCGCCTCTCACGGGATGGGCTGTGTTCAGCCTGCATCCCCGGAGGTGAGGAGTCATCGGGATTGGCTCGGGGTGGTTGTGCTGCATCGGACCTTGGCGGTTGTGGTCGGGGAGCGCTCCTCTTCTCTCCCCAAGCAACTTCCGAAATTCGCAGGAAAACCTGCCATCTTGGCTCCGGCTCCCCCCGCGGCGCCGATCGCAGCAGGGCCCAGGAACTCCCCGCCCTCCCTCTCCCCACAGAGGCTGGTTTCTCGGCCTGTTTCACCGGCGGGGGCAGCAGGGGGAGGGCAGGGGGTGACACAGGAACAGATTCAGAGGGTTCCTGTGCTTCGTTCTCATCAGACTTTATTTTGGCAATGCATAGGGCCTTTAAGGCCCACAAAGCCCATAAGAGGCACTCGCCCCAGACGGGGGGGCCCTGTGGGCCCCCGTTCATCGGACAAGATTCATCCATGGTCTGAGGGCAACGAGGGGCCTCCCAAGGCAAAGCGCCCATTGCGGGCTCTTCCCCCCAGGGACGATACGAATTCCCCCTCGACTTGACAGATCAGGAAGATCAGGATGAGCCCTCCCCATCCCCAAGGGGGGCAGAGGGAGATGGCACACCAGCGCAGGGGGCAACTTGGCCGAGCCAGGTCTCGGAGGGTGATGACCCGAGGGTGATCAGTCTCTTCCGAAGGGGCAAGCTGGCCCCTCTCATTCCCGCCATTTTGGGGGAGTTAGGGATCGCTGCGCCTCCCGAGGAGTCCCATCTTGGATCCCGTGTTGTTGGGTCTGAGTGGCCCCCCTATAACGTTTCCTTTTCACTTCTCGGCTACAGACCTCCTCTTCCGAGAATGGGATACCCCGGACTTGGGCCTCAAGGTCACAAAGGCTATGGATAAGCTTTATCCCTTGCCGGAGGTCACACTGGAGATCCTTCAGGTGCCGAAGGTCGATGCCGCGGTGTCAGCGGTAACAAAGAGGACTACTATCCCAGTCACGGGGGCCACGGCACTGAAGGATCTTCAGGATCATAAATTAGAAATTCAGCTGAAGAAGATTTTTGAAATTTCCGCTCTGGGGGCCCAAGCAGCAATTTGTAGTAACTTTGCGTTACAGGCTGGCCTACGTTGGGTGCAACAACTTCTCGCCAACAAAGGTCTCTTGGAGGAAGAAGCCAGACAAGCGGGTCGTCTCGAAGTGGTCGTGGCTTATAGTGCAGACGCTCTATATGACCTCCTGAGAACTTCGACTCGTTCCATGGTTTCGGCCATCTCGGCTAGGCGACTTTTGTGGTTGCGAAACTGGGCCGCGGACGGAGCCTCCAAATCCCGGCTGGGGTCCTTGCCATTTAAGGGCAAGCTTCTGTTTGGAAAGGAATTGGAAGACATGATCCAGTTGCTGGGCGAGAATAAAGGGTACCGACTCCTGGAGGACAGGATACGTTCCAAGGGATCCTTCTCGTCCAGATCCCGGTTTTGAGGAAATCGTAAGCCTTGTCCTTCTCGCCCTAGTACCCCTTCCTCCTCCTTTCGTTCGGGGGGGTAGGCAGCAGTCTCAGTCCTTTCATGGAAGACACTTTGGTCGGCCCTCCTCCGTCTCGTTGACTCCCGGAGGTAAGTCGACACAATGATGTCCGGCCGGTACATCCCTCCGTACCGAAGGTAGGGGGCAGGTTGTCTCTCTTTTACGAGGAATGGACCACAATCACGACAGACCAATGGGTACTTTCTGTGATAAATCACGGTTACGCGTTAGATTTTGCTCGCCTTCCCAACCAGAGATTTTTTCCATCCCCGTGCGGGCACGCAGACAAGCAGCGAGCGGTTCGACAGATGTTGGTCCGACTGTCGGAGCTGGGGGCAGTTGTCCCACCTTGGAGCAACGAAAAGGTCATTACTCCATATACTTCATCGTTCCAAAGAAAGATGGATCCTTCCGGCCCATCCTAGATCTAAAGGGCGTCAACAGATGCCTTCGGATCCCTCGTTTTCACATGGAGACACCGAGGTCTGTGATTGCTTCCGTGTGGCCGGGAGAGTTCCTGGCGTCCCTGGATCTCACGGAGGCATATTTACACATCGGAATCAGGAAGGATCATCAGAAACATCTCAGGTTCTATGTGTTGGGGAAGCATTACCAGTTTCAAGCATTACAGTTCGGTTTTGCGACGGCGCCCAGAACTTTCACCAAGATAATGGTGGTGGTGGCAGCGCAGTTGCGTCGGGAGGGGTTGTTAGTTCATCTGTATCTGGACGATTGGTTGATCCGAGCAAAATCTGAGATGCTTTGTCATTCAGCGATACAACGGGTTCTACAGTTGTTGCGCTCTCTCGGCTGGGTGGTCAATACATCCAAGAGTCACCTCAATCCCTTTCAGTCACTGGAATTTTTATAAGCTTTATTCGACACGCGGCAGGGGAAAGTTTTCCTCCATCGAGCGCAGTCTCAAATTACAAGGCCAGGTCAGGGCCTTACTTCAGATGCAGCCACTGATGGTTTGGGACTATCTACAGTTGATAGGGTCCATGGCATCGACGCTGGAACTGGTACCTTGGTCTTTCGTGCACATGCGGCCCTTACAATCGGCATTGCTTTACCGCTGGAGTCCGGTGTCCAAGCAATTCCATCTCCCGTTACCCCTAACAGACCTGGCCCACTCCAGCCTGGGGTGGTGGTTATGTTCGGACAATCTCCTCCGGGGGGTCTCAATTGTGGCACCGGAATGGACGGTGGTCATCACGGATGCGAGCCTCTCCGGTTGGGGAGCAGTATGTCAGCAAAAGTCAGTACAGAGGCTTTGGTCCTCAACCGAGTCTCACTGGTCGATCAATCGCTTGGAGACCAGGGTGGTACATCTGGCACTGCAGGCCTTCCTCCCTCTGGTGCAGGGAAAGTCGGTCAGGCTACTGTCCGACAATGCGACAACAGTGGCCTACATCAGTAGTCAGGGAGGACCTGGAGTCACCCGGTGGCGTTAGAAGCTCGTCTGTTGATTCAGTGGGCGGAGCGGCACCTTCTCAGCATCGCCGCATCTCACATAGCAGGGGTAGACAACATTCACGCAGACTTCTTGAGTCAGCATCAACTCGACCCTGGAGAATGGGAGCTTGCGGACAGGGAGTTCCAGCTAATCTGCGACAGGTGGGGAATGCCGGCCATGGATCTGATGGCGACCTTTCAGAATGCCAAGGCTCCACGCTTCTTTGCCCGTCGAAGGGAAATGGGGGCAGAGGGGGTGGACACCTTGGCGCTACCCTGGCTGACATCAGTCCTGCTGTATGTCTTTCCCCCTTGGCCACTAATTGACAAGGTTCTTCGTTGAATAGAGATCCTACGGAGGTAATTCTGGTGGCCCCCGAGTGGCCATGGCGATCGTGGTTCACAGACCTCGTCCAATCTCGCATTAGAGGAACCACTGTGTCTTCCGTCGTTACCAAATCTGCTTCATCAGGGACCTGTTTGTTTCGATCAGGTAGATCGCTTTTGTCTAGCAGCATGGCGTTTGAGAGGCGCCGTTTAAAAGGTAGAGATTATTCTGTTGCAGTGGTTTCCACTCTTCTCAGGTCGCGCAAGTCTTTGACATCCTTATCATATGTGCGAGTTTGGAAGGTTTTTGAATCATGGTGTGTTTCTCGGGCGATTCGGTCCACTTGGGCATCCGTCTCTAATATTCTAGCCTTTCTTCAAGACGGATTGGCCAAGGGTCTATCCTGTAGTTTTTTATGAGTGCAGGTGGCTGCCCTCGGTTGCTTTCGTGGTTCTATGGAAGGTGGGATGCTGGCATCACACCCCGATGTTGCCCGGTTTCTGAAGGGGGCAAAGCATTTACGTCCACCATTGCTTGCTCCGAGTCCTTCCTGGAACTTAAATGTGGTGCTCAAGGCTTTGTGTGCACCACAGTTTGAACCACTGAAGAAGGCGACCCTAAAGGATCTTAAGTTGAAGATAGTATTTTTGGTAGCAATCACTTCGGCTAGACAAGTCTCGAAACTTCAGGCTTTGTCCTGTAGGGAACCTTTCCTGAGGATCTCTGAGTCCGGGATTAGTATTCGGATGGTCCCCTCCTTTCTACCAAAAGTAGTTTCTGCTTTCCATTTGAACCAGTCGGTGGAGCTTCCATCGTTTTCTAATCTCGATAGTTCAGATTCCTTTTCAAAGGACCTGAAGAAGTTGGACATGCGTAGGGTTCTTCTATGCTATTTGGAAGTTACTAATGGTTTTCGGGTGTTGGATCACCTCTTCGTCCTTTGGAAGGGTCCCAAAAAGGGTAATATGGCATCTAAGACCACTATCTCGCGGTGGTTGAAGGAGGCCATCAATTCCGCATAGCTTCTCGGTGGTCGGCTCTTGCCTTTGGGACTGAAGGCGCACTCTACACATTCCCAGACAGCTTCCTGGGTGGAGTGTCACCAAATCTCCACTCAAGAAATCTGCAGAGCAGCGACTTGGAAATCGTTGCATACGTTTGCACATCATTATCGGCTGGATGTCCAGGACACCAGGGAGAGCAATTTCGGAGCAGGCGTATTGAAAGCGGGCCTCTCCAGGTCCCATTCCGAGTAGTTGAAGCTCTGGTACATCCCAGGAGTCTGGACTGATCCGGTACGTACAGGGAAAAGAAAATTAGGTCTTACCTTCGATAATTTTTGTTCCTGTAGTACCAAGGATCAGTCCAGAGTCCCGCCCACTTCTGCATTAAGTCCGGAGAGTCCGTTGTTCCTAATTCTGTTCTAAGCCTTTTGGTCTGGACGGTTCTTCTACCTGTCTATCTCTGTTGCGGATCAGGTTTTTTGTTGGGGTAGTGACCCGAGGGTTCCCCGGTTGATCTTCATGTTTGCAGTGGGAGTTGCAGTGGGAGTTATTCTGCTTTGACATTACGTAATACTGATAGGCTGTGGGTGGCACCCTGGTATTTATGGCAGAGCCTGTCAAATCTTGCTCTGTCTCCATCTGCTGGTGCAGAGGCAAAACACAGGAGTCTGGACTGAACCTTGGTACTACAGGAATGAAAATTATCGAAGGTAAGACCTAATTTTCTTTTAGTCATGAGTCAAGGTCCATGGCACCTTCATTTCAGACTCCCTCATCATAATAAGTGATACTGAGTGGGGCTGGGGCAGATTCCAACCAATGAGGAAAACCAGCCTGCCCAAACAAAACCCCATCCATAAATGTACAGTTCGTAGGTGCTTTATACTTCAGACAATGGGTGATACTGTTGGTATGTCTTACTGTAATACTGTCACTGCACACAGGTTTGGTTTATCAGGATTTATTGCTTCACGCAGCTCACCTTGCAATCCTCATGGCCAAACCCATACATATGTGAGGATCTTAAACAGCAAAACACACCCCAGCAACATCTGCTGATTTGAATTTAGGGCCCATTTGAGATTCCTACGAAGGAATGTGGCCTAGTAGTTAGGACAGTGTAATGTAATGAATATACCACCTTTGCCACTCCACCACCCACCCATCTCCTCCTCCAGATGCTGCTGTACTGGTTTGTCTCTGCTTGCAAGTTAACCCTTATGTCTGCAGACGTTTACTTTGAATTTCGAGAGAGGAATATTTCCTTTCAGTTCTCTTAATTTTTCATAGAAAATATCCCGACCCTTGGCTGAGGATTCTTAAGAGAGTGGAGAAAGGACTTTAAAATTCACACCATGTAGTTGATGAGAGATCTCTAGTGATTTTTGCAGTTAAATGTTTTCTGTGGGATTTTTGTTCCTCAGGAAGTTTTCCCACCCTTCCAACCTACAGAGAGAGAAGTAAGAGAAATTTCTTGGTCCTTTTGGAGTCCTTTATCCTAAAGAATTCTCTTGTCAATATGACAGCAGTGGAGAAGGCGGAGAAAGGATAGCATCCAGTATCCAGCAGAGATAGAGGAAGCAGGAGAGAAGAGAAGTGGCATCTATAAGGTGTTCACCCAGAACACATACCCCTCCAGTATATAGAGGAGACTAAGGATATGCCTACAAAGTACACAGGAAAGGAGAGGAGAGCTGAAGATCAAGTATTTGCATCCCAGGTATATATCTGACTGGGGAACTAAATTGGGACAATGACCCTATATTTCACAGTTTACCCAGGGAGGCTTCACATTCCATTCAAGAATAAAGCAGGGACTCTGAGGGATAGAGCAAGGTACTGCAGAGTGTCAGATTTACTATTTTGAATTGCTTTAAGGAAAAGACGTACCAAAATGCCACGTATTCATTTTTAAAATAATCTCTACAGGAAATTTGTGTTGAACACCGGCTTTGTGTACAGTAACATACAAGTCCATAAACAGACACTGTCCAGATAGCAGTTAGCTGGATAAACCTATCTGGCTAACTTTTGGAGGTATATTATATAGCGCAGCCACACTTAGCCGGCCTACTTTAGGACAGCTCTTTGCCATGACTAGACTTAGCAGGCTAAATCATCCAGCTAATTCTGAATATCAGAGTTAGGTGGTTAACTTAGCTGACTAATTCAACTCCTCCCAGTTATGCCCCCAGAATGCCCCCTAAGTTATCTGGATAAATTCTAGTTTCTTTAACTTATTAGCCAGCTAGAATTTAGCCAGATATGTACCCAAATATTCATTTAGCTGGACTTATTTTGTTGGGTACATTTGTGGCAATATGTCTTTTGAGAGTGAATCTTTTGACTCTTTGAAACATGCATTTAGTTTCACAGAGGACCAGGTAGAGGCAGGTTTGAAACAAACATATGATCAATTAACTGAGGATACTCACTCATCGTTGGGTCAATAACTAGTTAATTATAAAACAAATCTCATTCATTGTGAGTTACATTCGGCTACACTAGTGGAATATCTTAAACAGAAGATGATACCGTGGGGTCTATGTATGACTACAGAACCCAACATGTTTAAAGATCAGGAGGCTTTTGTTAACAAGTGGATTAGTATATTAAATAAGTGTTCCCAAGATCTAATGTTGCTGCTGATGGAACAAATTAAAGTGGAAGGGTCATCTATACAAGAATTAATTATGATTGTTGAATCTAAGATTAACAATATGGATCAGGAAACTAAGGATGATTCAATTATGTGGTGTGTAAGTGAATTAGTAGAGCAATTCAAGAATAAAACAAAACAATAAAATTGAGAAATTTAATAGGGATGTTGATGTCTATAAAATGCAAAATGTACATATGTGGATGGATAAGGAGAAATTGCAAGTGTCATTCCTGTTATCTTCAGATGAATCTGAATAGTGGTGATGAAAAAGAAATACATAATAGTAGCCATTTTTTGACATGGGGCCGACAACCCAGATACAGAACCAGAGGGAGAAATCCCCAACGCGATATGGATCGTAACAATTGGAGCAGTCAGGATCGAGTGCTATGGAAAGGACCCCAAGTGCGATTGAAAGGCAAAGCCTCTCCGCAGTTATAAATATATCTGGTAAACCACTTACAGTGACTCGAGTCTTTATTAAATAAAGGATTTTTTTGTTCCAACACAGTGGTATGATGCTTTTCGTTCCAGAGTTGAATTTTTCTGGTTTTTTAGGTTGCTGCAGTTAAGACTATTTTTTAGCAAGCAACCGAGTGAAGTTGATTTTTCTGTAGTAAAACCAAAGTCCAATCGGATACCTGGTGGGATGGCTGATACACATTTGTTAACTTTTAAAAATGTAGTATTGGAAGAGATTGAAAGGATGCAACAACAACTGATTCATCTATTTTCTAATCTTTCTCAGATGAACATGAGACTTTGATTCAATTACAATATGATGACTCCTTGGTTATTAAACCAGCAGATAAGGGAGGTGCTGTGGTGGTACAATCTTGTGATCAATATATTTTGGAAGCACAAAGACAGCTATCTATTGAAAAATATTACAAAAAGATCAATCATGACCCCATTCCCTTTATTCAGCTAGAAATTGAGGGGATTTTGCAAACAGCATTTATACAAACCTTCCTTATTAAAAAAGAATATTCTTTTTTGCAGCCATCCTGCCCAGTGATGTATTTTGTTCCTAAGGTGCCTAAATCCCTTCAAGTTCTACCAAGTAGACCTATATTATCTGCGAAAGGGTCACTTTTTGAGTCAATTTTTATTTTCATAGACCACTTTATGAAACCAGTAGTGTCTAGTACTAGATCATATGTAAAGGACTCTACATATATGTTGAGATTTTTTCTCAGATATATGATCTGCCCCCTAACACTTGGTTAGTTACAATGGATATTCAATTGCTCTATACTAATATGCCCCAGGATGTGGCTTGGGATATTGTGAAGCTAGTTATGACATGAAGGGAAGGGTTATGACACAAAGGATTCCTGGTGAATTTGTAATCCAATTAGCATACTTGGCTCTTTTTCATAATTACTTTCTTTTTGATGGGTTTTACTATCAAACCCATGGGGTAGCGATGGGATCAACCATGGCCCCCAGTATTGCCAATATCTGTTGCAGATTTTGAGGAACATAATGTCTATAACATCTCATTGGATGTCATTATTGCTTTGCTGGTATCGATATTTGGATGATGTTTTTTTGTTTATGGCAGGGATCATTGCAAGAACCTTTGGAGTTTCCTCGATGGATTAATATGATTGACCCTAATCTACAATTTACCATAGAATATGATCAACATTGCCTTTCATATTTGGATATTGAAGTAACCATTGTGTCTATTAAGGTTGTTACATCTATTTTTAGAAAAACAACAGAACGTAACAACCTTTTAAGATATGAGAGTTTTCACCCACGCCGTTTAAAGCAAAATCTTCCTATCAGTTAGTTTCTACATTTACGTAGACTCTGCTCTGCTGATGATGATTTTAAGAAGCAAGCCAAGGATATGAGTTTGTGGTTTCTTCATTGTGGCTATCCTAGCACAATGGTATCAGCAGGCTACAAATAGGGTTTGTTTGCTACTAGATCCTTGTTGCTTCAATACCAGAGTTCAAAACTGGATGAGTGACTGAAATATGTTTTACGTTATTCAGAAAGAGCACATCAAATAATTTTGATTATTAGAAAAATTTGGCATGTAATCTCATGGCATTATGTTCTTAAGGAAGATCCAAGTTTCTCTTTTTCCTGTAGTAAGTCCAGGGGCTTGCAAAAAGGGGTGGAGTGGGGGGTGGGGTCAGGCTCCCGGCACAGCGGCCATATTAACCGCTGTGCCAGGCACCGCGCGCCAGCAGTCAGCCGGCGCACGCAACTTACTTCAGCCCCAGGGCTGAAGTAAGTTTTGAAACAAAAAAGAAAATGTCAAAAAAGGTAGGGGAGAAAGGGTGGGGGGAAGGGAAGGTGGGGTGGGGGGGAAGGCAGCGCGGCTCGGTGCGGGCTTGGCGCGCGCAAGCTGCACAATAGTGCACCCCCTTGTGCGCGCTGACCCCGGATTTTATAACATGCGCGCGCATGTTACAAAATTGGGTGTACATGTGATCGCGCCGGGTACTGCGCGCTACTTTTAAAATCTACCCCTATGTGCGGATGACATTCAATTTTATGCACTAATTGAAGGATCAACTGAATGCACATTGAAGAGGCTTACATCTTGCCTGAATGTCCTGAAAGACTGGCTTTTCAAAAACAAGTTACTATTGAATGTATCAAAAACAGAAATCCTATATTTAGCTAGATTTCCTGATCCTAAATTTCCACCATCCTTAACACTAGGTGATCAGAAAATTCCAATAGAGAAGCTAGAAATTTAGGATTTTTATAATGGACACCACACTGTCATTTTATCCTCAAATTTCGAAGGCTATAAAAACATCATACTTTAAATTACAGCTCTTAAGGAGATTAAAACCGTATCTGAGTGAGACAGATTTAAGATCTACAATAGTCTATTGTACTGTCCCGCCTAGATTATTGTAATTCTTTGTACCTAGGACTCCCACAAAAATCTGTAAGAGCGCTGCAATTGGTACAGAATTCAGCAGCTAGGATCAGCACAGGGACATTGCTGAAGGAACATATTACTCCAATTCTAATTGATTTACATTTCTTACCAATTAAATGGAGAATTATTTTTAAAACCATCATGCTCATGTTTAAGGGCATTAATAAAATTGCCTCCCCCCCCCCCCCTAGCTTTACTGCAGCTTTGAAATTATACCAACCATCTTACAGCCTGAGATCCTCACGTCAACTCATACTGACAGTACACTCCAAAAATCATTCATCTCGATGAGACAAGAGAAAAGCTGTTTTATGTACAGGACCCATTACTATGGAACTCTGTCCTCCTTAACCTAAAGGAAAAAATATCTTTATTGAAGTTCAGAAAACATCTTAAGCACACTTATTCTCTAGGGCAGTGGTCCCCAACCCTGTCCTGGGGGCCCACCAGCCGGTTGGGTTTTCAGGATACCCACAATGAGTATGCATGAGAGAAAATTTGCATGTTATGGAGGCAGTGTTATTGGGGGGTCAACCTCTGTGGTTGCAAAGGCAAGAAAAACATTAATTTCCAAATTGTTCTTGGTTGCCAGATTCATAGCGGCTAAATCTTGGAAATCTTCCCCAGCTGTAGTATAATAGCATGCCCAGCTCTTCAATAAAGCCTATATTGAGAAGCTGACCAATTCTTTAAAATGTGACCCTCCAAAATACAGTTCTATATGGGAAAGATGTTGGGGAATTTTTTTTATATTTCAGATTGATGTATAATTGTTCATGATAGTTGATAGCAGATGTATGATGCTTTTTACCATCTGCTTGTTGTAGTAAATAAAAAGTATTAAGGAAAATAAAGTTTTGTATTTTTTTATGTTTTGCAAAATGGACCAAAGATTTGCAGAGTGATGCCCTTCTCTCTCTCCCCTACGTTCCCATGAGCTGACCCATTAAAACATGGGTTCTCACCCCAGTCCTCAGGGCACACCTAGTCAGTCAGGTTTTCAGGATATCCACAATGAATATGCGTGAGAGAAATGTGCATGCGCTGCCTCCACTGTATGTAAATCTGTCTCACGCATATTCATTGTGGATATCCTGAAATACTGACTGGCTAGGTGTGTCCCGAGGACTGGATTGAGAACCCCTGCATTAAAGAATTACTTGTGCATGCTTTTACCTCAGGCTCTCAGGGGAAACTATAGAGGAGCCTTCCATGATCATCCTGTCTTGTAAAATGTATAGCAACGCACAGCTGCTCTTTGTCAAGGCACCTGCTATTCTGTGCCTGCAAAAATGGAGATTCTGTGACAAAGGTTTAAAAGTTCTGCCACGCTTTTCAAAATTGTTGGACGATTCTGATTGCCTGCTGTACACTACTTAATAAGCACAATAAACTATTTTTATTTGCAAAACTTTCATTTCAGATAGTTTCCTTTTGGGCTTTCCTTTCAGATTTTCCAACCTTTGGGGTCTATTTACTATATTGTGATAATAATGACACCTCAGCTTGGCATTTAACACAAGTCAAAACTGTATTGCCAATATCTCTGAAAACTGATCCAACACGAGAAAAATATTCATGAACTACAGTGCATGCAAATGTGTACAAAGCAGCTCATTAATATTTAAATGGAGTAACAGACGAATAAAATTTGCATCCACATTAATCTGTGGAAAATTAACTACACCTCAAAAGGTGTAGTTAATGTTACCTCCAAAAGCACTGGCAGCCTAACACATCTGCTGATGCTTTAGGGGGTCCCCCCTGCAGTAAATTCTACAGAAGTTGTAAGCACTGAGTAGACCCCCACAAACATCTGAAGTTAAAACTCCCACTTCTCTTATCCTATTCATAAAAGCCTGAGTCCTTCCATGGGCAGGAATGAATCCCCAGTTCTTCCTGGTCCACCGGCACCAACATTCAAAATGGCGCTGGCTGATCCAAGACTCCTCTTTGTCCGTGGAGCAAAGGGAAGACTTGGGTCATCCAGCACTATTCTGAAAGATGGTGCCGGTGCCAAGCTTTTACATATAGGATAAGGAGGAACTAGTAGTGGGGTGTACTGGAGGAGGACAGTTGGGGGGGGGGGAGGGGCAGCCACGTTGAAGAGCTTGGATGAGAATGGTATTTTGAATAGTGTGGGAGGTTTCACCAGATATTTAAGTTGGGGGGGGGCCATTTTCTGTGGAAGGGGGGTTTATACTAGGGAGAGATTTTTGAGTGTGGGTGGGCAACATTACTGGGGGCTTGCTTCCACTTCACAAATTAGTGGTGACACTGGGAATATGCATTGCCATAGACAGGTATATCTATACTTGGCAGCACTGTGTTATTCACTAAACTGCAGTACTTGGGTACCACAATTTAGTGGGAAATAACAAGTGGTAAAATGGCACAAGAAGGTGCTATTATACCATGAGTTAGCGTCAGTCCCCTTTGTGTGCACCTGATCAGTACCTTAGCCTCTCTTTTCTTTTGTTTATTTATTTATTATATTTCTAGTCTGCTTTTAACAAACATATTATACTAAGCAAATTACAAAAAAACAAAATAGATCATAAAACACACAAATCAATACTCACAATAAAATTAAAATAAAATACAATGACAATACAGAAAAATATCAGAAATAAAATAAAAAAGCTCTACCATGGGGTTCTAAAATAGATTGGTCAAAGGGACCCTAAACAGTACATTCTGGAAACGTTTCTTTAAATAAAAAGGTTTTCAATTGTTTTTGAAAGAACGCCAAGATCAAGCAAACATAAAGGCAAGGAATTCCAAAAATTAGGTCCAATAATAGAAAAGGCACATCTGGTTTTGCATAGATGTGCATCTTTAACTAAAAGAATTTCAAGCAATACCATATCAGAAGATCATAATATGCCGTGGAGTGCCACGGAACTACACATTTAGGGGTAGATTTTCAAAGGGTCACGTGCGTAATATACGCTTGTAACCCTTTAAAAACCCTCCTGTGCGCGCTGAGCCTATTTTGCATAGGCTCGGCGGCACGCACAAGCCCCAGGACATGCGTATGTCCCGGGGCTTTGAAAAAGGGGTGGGAAGGGGGCGGGGGGGCAGTCCGGGAACAGTCCAGGGGTGGGACCAAGGCCTCCTGCACAGCGGCTGTGCCGGCAATGGTGCGCTGGCAACCGGCCGGCAAATGCAAGTTACGCCTGCCAGAGGCGTAACTATAGAAAACAAGGTGGGGGGGGGGGGAGATTTAGATAGGGCTGGGGGGGTGGGTTAGATAGGAGAAGGGAGGGGAAGGTGGAGGGAAGCGGAAGGAAAGTTCCCTCCGAGGCCGCTCCGATTTCAGAGCGGCCTCAGAGGGAACGGGGAAAGCCATCGGGGCTCCCCTAGGGCTCGGCGCGCGCAAGGTGCACAAGTGTGCACCCCCTTGTGTGCGCTGACCCCGGATTTTAATACATGTGCACGGCAGCACGCGCATGTTATAAAATTGGGTGTACATTTGTGCGCACCGGGTAGCTCGCACAAATGTACCCCGCATGTGCCGATTCAAAAATCTGCCCCATAGTGAGGTATGAAGGTCCTTTTATTTTTAAAGATTTAAACACTAGAATCGAGACTTTGAATTGATTCGCTGCTCTAATGGCAGCCAATGTAATTGACAAAATAACTGGGGGGGGGAGGGGGCCTTCCAGTCTTCTGCATATTGTCACATGTATGATTTTTTACCCACCGATATAAGAGGGTGTATGTGTACACCCGGTGCAAAGAGCTCCTGGCTCTCGGAGAAGAAGTCCGATATCTGGAGGTTAGAATGGTAGACCTGGAGGAGCTGAGGCAGACAGAGAGGTTTATAGATGAGACCTTCAGGGACATAGTACCCAAGTTCCAATTCCAGTCTGGCAGCCCTGGTGCAGCCTTGGAGGAGAAAGTTCTCCTGGTTGGAGAACATCATCCTGGTGCATCAGGAAGTGATCCTGTAGCTCTCCATTGTTCTCTCACACAGAGGATGTGTCTCCCAGGGCTACTGACCAGGAGTGAAGGGTTAGGTCGGCCGCCAATCAGGCCGATACAGAAAAATGTGCGGGAGAGCTGGCGAGCGCCCACTCTCCCGATGCACACACAGGCCACTCTTCTGGGCACGCGATTTAGAAAGCCCAGGTATGTAAATTAGGGCCCCACAGTAAAAGGAGGCGCTAGGGACACTAGCGCGTCCCTAGCGCCTCCTTTTTGACAGAAGCAGCAGCTGTCAGCGGGTTTGACAGCCAACGCTCAATTTTACCGGCGTCGGTTCTCGAACCCGCTGACAGCCTCAGGTTCAGAAAACGGACGCCAGCTAAATTGAGCGTCCGTCTTCCAACCCATGGGCCACGGGCAGATTTTTAATTTGGGGTTTTTTTTTAATTTTTGATTTTTTTTTAAATTTTGGGGCCTCCGACTTAATATCGCTATGATATTAAGTTGGAGGGTGTACAGAAAAGCAGTCTTTTTTCTGCTTTTTTGTACACTTTCCCGGTGCCGGCAGAAATTAATGCTAGGCTTTAGCAAGCGTTAATTTCTGAAAGTAAAATGTGTGGCTTGGCTGCACATTTTACTTTCTGTATCGCATGGGAATAACTAATAGGGCCATCAACATGCATTTGCATGTTGTGGGCACTATTAGTTTCGGTGGGGTTGGCCGCGTGTTTTCATCGCGCTATTACCCCTTACTGTATAAGAGGTAAAAATAGCACATCGAAAACGCGCGGCCAAACGCAGGCTAACAGTGCGCTCCACCAGAGTGCACTTTACTGTAGCGGCCCGATAGTGATTCAATTATTAGGAATTAGAGAGCTGGGTGGCTGGTGGATGTGAGGATTGTCTGGTAATGCACCTGCCACGTGCAAAGGAGGAAACCTCACGTGTCACCTAGATAGGATTTTAGTCAGTACTGGGGAAGAGCCAGCTGTCATGGTGCATGTGGGCATTAACGACATAGGAAAATATGGGAGGGAGGTTCTGGAAGCCAAATTTAGGCTTTTAGGTAAAAAGCTGAAATCCAGCACCTCCAAGGTAGTATTCTCTGAAATGCTTCCTGTCCCATGTGCAGGACACCAGATTCAGGCAGAGCTCCGGAGTCTCAATGTGTGGATGAGACGATACTGCAAGGAAGAAGGATTCAATTTTGTAAGGAACCTTTTGGAGAAGAGGGAGTCTTTGCTGAACGGCTGGGGTCTACCTTAACCAGACTGGAATCAGGCTGCTGGTGCTAACTTTTATGTTTAAGTATCTTAGTGTTCACAAAAAACCATTCGTGTCACATGACAAACAATGCATCAACAGTAAAAGGATGGGTAATAATGGCAACACATGCACACCGAAAACATAGCAAGTCCCAACACTCACAACCCTCCCCCCCATGTAACAAGCTCAGCTTGGAACAAAAAAAAAAACCACTGAGAAGAGGCTGATGTGTTCTTCTCAGCCTCTCCCTGTAATGCGGTTGAAACCCCCCCCCCCCCCCCCCCCCCAATAGGCCATGCTAAGGATAGAGCATAGTTAAAACAGTAAGACAGAGGGATTTAAAGAGCAGGGGATATGGACATGTCATTTAATTTTATTTATTTATTTGTTTATTTTTATATACCAACATCATGCCGGTTTACATTGTAACAAATTAACAAGAGAGTGAAATACAATAAACAGGGAAGGGGAAGAGGGAGCAGCAATGAAGGAGGAGAGAGGACAGCAGTAGGAAGGATAGAGAAAGAGAGAGATTTTATAGGAACATTTGAAATATAAATTAACAATAGACAATATATGTACAGGTGGGCTGGAAGGTACCAGACCATTGATGTCAGTGAAAGGGATAGAAGGGGAGGGGGGGGAACTAATAACACAGTATTTAGTAGTCTTTGCTAGGGGGAAGAAATACTGTATTTTGGAGACTTTGCTTGGGGGGGGGGGAGAAAGAGGAGAGGCAGATAGGAGGAGGGGATGGTGAGAGGGCTGAGGGCAAGCTACGTTTGGTCAACATCTGGATACGCTAATGTGAAGAGCCAGGTTTTGAGCCCTTTTTAAAATTTAGACAGGTTAGGTTCTAGACCGAGGGCCATGGGCAGGGTGTTCCATAGGGAAGGGCCGGCATTGGAGAAAGCCCTTTCTCTAGTTGAGGTGTGGTGAGCAGTTTTTAGGGAGGGGGTGTATAGAGTTCCAGCAAGGTTGGATCTGGAGGGGCGGGTTGATGATCGGAAAAGTGGTGCATTCTCGAGCCAAGTGTGATTTTGATTTTACAATAGATTGTGGAGAATGGTGAGTGTTTTGTATTTTATGCGGGAGGCTATAGGTAACCAGTGGAGGTCTTTTAGGATAGGGGTAATGTGATCATTGTGGATATCCTGAAAAACAGGCCTCTTTGAGGAGTTAGTCACCCCTGCAATAAAGTATGTGGGAGTAGGGTTACCAGATGACTCCATGTCATCAGCGACAGTCTGAACCAATCCAGGTGTTACCTCCATTGAATGCCATCAGTGTAAAATCTGGACTGGGTCAATCTGTCCATGATGACATGGAGTCATCTGGTATCTCTAAGGGAGGTTATAATAGCCCTAACTAATTAAGCTATTTCACTTAGATGCAGTTCCTACACTGTTCTCTACATTAATGGCGGGGGTGGAAGGGAAATAGAATAAAAAAGGTTACTAAGAGCCAAGAGAAACAGATAAGTATGTGAGAGAAAAAAAAATAAAAAAAGTGCAAAAGCTTGCTGGGCAGACTGGATGGGCCGTTTGGTCTTTTTCTGCCGTCATTTCTATGTTTCTATGTGTGAAGAGTGATGGTGCTGGCATTTGACATTGGTGCATGGACCTTTGACTATCTGGTACCTCATTTGCTTGTACCTATTGGTGCTTTCTTTCTCCTGGCAGAGTTTATCAGCAAAATGACTGTTTTCCTTAAATTGTCAGAACAACATATAAAGAGCTCTCAGGCTTTGACTAATGTTGCAGAAATCCTTCAGTTAAGGGTGTGATAAATCACTTTTCATTTCTGGATAATTCTGGAACATCTAAGAACTGGCAGCCATTTGCAGATTGATTTCTCTATCCCCTACATGAGCAATGTCTTCTTAGCTATCAAAAGGCAGCTTTTCCAAATAATTTTTCAATAAATTAAAAAGCAAGTGGAATGAATAGATTTTGAGTAGTGTTTGAGACCCACTTATGTTCATAAGATGGAATCCCAGTACATTGTTATGGTCAGAAAATTGTGAAGTATAGCTAAGTGGCTGGCGCTCAATGGATATAAAAGAGATTCATTCTTCAAGCTATAAAAGTCCTGTTATGTACACCTATCTATAAAAATGTTACAAAGCTTTCTTGTCAAACATATTTAAAAATGCATGTTTGGAATATGTTCTATGTTGTTTGTGGTAATCTTGAATATATGAGCAGGGGTGCAGAGGCACATGCTAATGGCTATTAAAATGATCCTTAGGTGATTCTTAAATTGGATCTCTGGTGAGGGAAGTAACTGCAATGGAATGGAAAGCTTAGAATGATTCATCCAGTTGCTGATGTCATCGCACAGCAGGAAGGTCTTGCTTAGTGATGTCATCTCTTGAAAGAATGATTCCAAATCCTGACACACATTTATTGTGCAGCAAATGAACCTGTAAAAGTTTGTTTTGACCATAAAATTACCCCAATATGAACTATATGTCATAGAGGAACCTCATTTAGGCAACTCATTTTTAGAAAATCTTTTTCACCTTCAGAACCCTGCCTTAAAATGAAAGGGTCAAGCAAAGCCCTGCAGATCTGAGAAAGCAAAAAACGTAATGAGTATCACCAGTCAAGGTGAACCTCCAAAGAGGGCATATGGAAAATAATTTTGTAACTGTAATCCAGTTTTCCTAGAATCCTTAAGAATTAATTTTAAAGTTTAAAAAATGGGAAATAATTAGTGAAATAAATAATCCTCTCTCATTTTGGGTTCTGGTAACACAAATTAATTTTGGCCTCAGGAAACTGAAGATGGGGTTGAGCTGAATAGCAACCAATGTGAAAAGAAGGTATTCAGAAAAACAAGAAAATATTTGTCATGACACAAAAATAAAAGATATTGGGTGTGTTCAAGAAGAGAAGTCATCATAGATGCACCACTAATACTCTCCACTCCACCCAGACTTGTCCACGAACATCAATTTGCTCAAATATACAGGCACATTCAGGAAATCCTGGGCTCAACTATATTTACTGTTTTTGTCCCAGGCAGCCATAAATCCAGGCTTGAGCACTAGAAAACAATAAACATTAAAGAGGTGTGTGGCATAATGTATGTGTTCTTTGTTTCTTATCTGTATTTAGTTTGTGTGGTGTGCCTGTTTTTAACTTTTTATTACTGTTCACATTCTGTGGTGCGAGTACTCATGAAGAATCCATTTTGTGTGTGTGTGACTGAGCTTTATCTTATGGGCTGGAGCAATGGCACAGGCGCACAATTCCCATTGCTTCCTATGGGCACAGTTCTGAACTTTTTAAAACATTTTTATGCTCTGGGTAAATAAATGAGCTAGAACCACCCCTTTCTTTTACTCTTAAGGCCGGATTTTCAATGCTGCACGCGCACACTTGTCCATGTGCGCATTGTTCCCAGCGCGCGCGCACATGGATGCGTGGATTTTATAACATGCACGCATGTTATAAAATACGTTTCTCGCGCGTTCATGCCCGCCAGATTTTAATGTCCTTGCTGATTTTATAAAACCACCACACAGAAGCTCTGTATCCTCACAATATAATTAAATTAATCTAAACAGAGAAGATATATTCAATTTATGTTATTCCTTCCTTTTTATTACTATTTTAATGTCAAATTATCAGGAGCAACACCATCAGTATTAGTGCAAGTATAATGTAATCCACCGCCTCTCGCCATGCGAGAGGCGGTGGACAGTTTTGAATTAAAATCTACAGTGGGGCTAAGTATACAAATCTTCGGATTTGATAAAATTATAATAAAATCTATAGCGATTGTGGTAGGGACAGTTTTGAATTAAAAACTATAGTGTGGTTAGGCGTACAAACCTTAGGATTTAATGGTATTAAAATAAAATAAAATTTGTGGTGACAGTGGTATTGAAATAGAAATTCACAAATTCCATGATTTGGTAAATAAGGGTTTTTGGGTAGAAAATAAAAAATAAATAATAATGTTTTTAAGTGGTTTAAATAAAATATTATGAGTAGATGAGGAACAACACCAAATGATTATGTATATTGTGCTTGACTAACTGCTGAAATTGCCTGCGGCCCATTGCGTGGCGAGAGGCGGTGGATTACATTATACTTGCACTAAATCTGATGGTGTTGCTCCTGATAATTTGACATTAAAATAGTAATAAATAGTAATAAATAAATAATAAAAAGGAATAAAATAAATTGAATATATCCATGCTGATTTTATAACATGCAGGCGCTGGCATGCGAATGTTATATAATATGCTTCTCGTGCCTACATGCGAGCTGGATTTTAATGTCTGCGCATGCATGTGTAGACGGGTGGCCTCCGCAAACAGGGGAGGAAAATTTTAAAAGGCAACGCACAGCGACGCGAGTAGGGCTTCCCCAGTTCCCTCCCAGTCCAGGCCAATTAAGGAGTGACCCTTTCCCCTCTCCTCCCCGACCCCTAACCCCCTTCCTAGCTACTCACATTTTTTTTGTTCTGTTACTTACTGCTCCTCTGGAGCAGAAGTAACCTCCATGGACATGCATGCATAGCTTTGAAAATCCGGCCTTAAGAGTAAAAGAAAGGGGTGGTTCTAGCTTATTTATTTACACAGAGCATAAAATGTTTTAAAAGGATCAGAACTGTGCCCATAGGAGGCAATGGGAATTGTGCGCCTGTGCCATTGCTCCAGCCCATAAGATAAAGCTCAGTCACACACACACAAAATGGATTCTTCATGAGTACTGGCACCACAGAATGTGGGTCAGTAATAAAAAGTTAATAACAGGCACACCACACAAACTAAATACAGATAAGAAACAAAGAACACATACATTATGCTGTCCTGGCCTGCACCTTCCCCGCCTAGACCTCGGCCCGCCTCTTTTGCAGGATCTAGCACTTCTGTGCATAACAGGGGTTACGTTTCATGGCTGGGCCTGTTCTAAAATGCGCGCGAAACCCCCGTTTTTTACATGTGCGGGCCTTTTAAAATCGGGCTTTTTGTGAACAACATCCGTAGAAAAATGTTAATTACCTTCCCCTATTTGTGTTGATCAGGCAGTTTCCTCCTTCTTCTTTGCGCCACCCCTTCCCGTACTGTTAAAGATGGTTTAAAGGTTTTCGTCCAAAAGCAGTTTTTAAAAAGCCAGCGCTGCTTTTGTTTCCAGGGATTGTGTCACTCGCCTTTTAAAACGTGCTTAATGCTGAAGTTAGCCTATCCAACATCCTCACAAACTCTTTCAGTTGTAACTCACATTTGCGCTCTACACATTTTCTACATGAATGCGAACCCTTTTTACAAACATTCGCCTGTCATCTCTCACATACCACATATATCTATGAACCCTTAGGACTGTAGGAATATGAAAAATAGACATTATTCTCATATAGCAATGCCTACTATATGGACTACTTATAGCACTAGATAGCTCTACTGCATTAAATCAGCCCTCGGTCACACAAGCTAATATTCATATATATCATTCATATCCCTACACACCTCAACTTATACTTCTTTTCTGCCATACACTGCATTAAACAAACAAGTCATTACAGGAACTTACTGCTCCTCTGGAGCTCCTCTGGAGCAGAAGTAACCTCTGTGCACCTCTATGCACACTATACCCAAAATACAAAACTTTTATTTACAGAACAAAAATGTAGAAAAAAAAAATCCGCAAACCCTGAGGGGATGATGATGATGATGATGATGGTGGTGGAGTGCACCTGGATCCCTCTCCTTCTTTTCTGAAGTTAGGAGTGGCTGGGGACCCCGGAAGGAACGCACAATACTTTCCCTTTGAAAACTGCCCCAGGAAAAAGTACCAGCACGAACTCGCGTCTGCTTTTTTCAGCGGGTACTTTTTATATGGAAAACGGTAAGAAGCGGTAAGAAAAACATCGTTTTGAAAATGCAAAGCTTTGCGTGTTGATGCCTCCCCTGCCCTAATCCTATCCTTGAGCCTGTCTGCTTTTGCCCATGTAGGAGGGAGGCACATTGTTGATCCCCTGCCAGAGCTGGGGCTTCCATCAGGCAAACTAGGTGGTCACCTAGAGCACCAAAGGTTTGGGGCTGTAAAATCCCACCAGCTTAAGGACCAGAGGGTTACTCTGCCAGAGCTAATACTGGCAAAGAAGGGAATAATGTGCTGGAAGAAAGGTGCGCTGTGCTGGAGCTGCCCTAAAATGCAAGTTGGGGGAGGGGCTGCATGACCAAAGGTTCACCTAGGGGAACAAATATTCTTGCACTGGCCCTGTCTCCTGCCCATACTTTACCTGGAGAAAGGGTGGGCAATTTTTACTCAGGTGAATGGCTTTTAAAAATTGCCTAGTTAATTCATATCTGCAAATTTGAATGTGTTTTAGTGTTAATATTTTGCTTTGCAAAAATGTGTGATTGAGTTCTAGGTCTAGTTAAAAACAAATTCCAGACATTACATTAATTTCAACTAAAAGACACATTTCAGCTTGGTAGGCTCAAAGTCATCCAAGTTGAAATGAACCCATGGAAAGAGTGAATAAGACCTACTCTTTTTGTATGTTATTTATTTTGTACATTAAGGTCTGTGAAATGAACATTGATTGAGGTGAATATCTCAGGCTATACGACACACACTGGGGGGAGGAGGAGGAGGAGGAGGCAGTGGTGTTTGTTTACAATTATTAGTCCAAAAAGTGGCATTTTCGGTTTAATAATAAGAACATAAGAAGTTCCATGTTGGGTCAGACCAAGATCCTTTCAGCTCAGCATCTTGTCTCCAACAGTGGCTAATTTGGTCACAAACACCCAGTAGATCCTAGAAAGCAGACCTATTTCTTTTTTTTTAATGATTTCTTTATTGATTATATCATTTACATAAAGTAACATGAAATAAGAAAACCAAATATTAATAAATATACAATGTTATGAAAATGTATCAGAACATACATTTTCACATTGAACCAGCCCACAATAATAGGTAAGAAAAAGGAGCAATAAGAAGTACCAAGAAAATATTCACATAGAAAACAGAGCCCAGTCAAAGACAACCCTTACATAATTTTCTGCCTATTAGATCTTATCATCCTACATATCATTGCTAAGGACTAAAGAAACTCCCATAGTCTTATCACTTAAGAAGTCATCCAAATATAGTGGGTCAAGAAAGATACATTTATTATTTTGGTAAGTTACCAAATATTTACATGGAAATTTCAGAAAAAAAAATAGCTGCAATATCTAGAACCCTTTGTTTAAGAGAAAGAAAATGTTTCCTCCAGGCTTGAGTAGCCCACGAAACATCTGGAAAGATCTGAATTTTTGACCACAAAAAGAAAAATATTTGCACTGGAAATATTTGTAGAAAACTAGATCTTTATCTTTCTTTAAAGAAAAAGAAACTAACAAAGTGGCTCTGGTTGGAATATTATCAATGGAATCTTCTAGAAAAGTAGATACCCTTGGGCTTTCCAAAGTATCCAACTCCCCTTCCCTAGCAGTAACTATTTTCTTCTTAGGGAGATATATCTTAGATGCTACCCAGACCTTATCCTCATCAAAGGAAAGGACCTCACATAAAAATTTCCTAAATAATTCTCCCAGTAATAATAACCTAGAGATAGAAAAGTTTAAAAAAAACACAGATTACAAGATCTCAATTAATTTTCCAATTTTTTAATCTGATTAGGAACAAAAAGATTATCCTTAATAAAGGATGTACATGAAGCTTGAACCGTAGATAACTGATTTTTGCTTTCTGACACAAAACGCTTCACTCCAGAGATCCTACTATCTTGCTCTTCCATTTTTTATCTCTTTTCAGTTGAAAAGACATGTGACTGGGATACAGATATCGAAAGATTTTTGTCTATATTAGCAACTAATCTCCAAACATCACGGAGTGATATTAGTCGGTTGCTTTATCCCTTCCATTGCCCTATTCATAGGAGAATTATCAAGGGGAGAGGCACTCCTAGAGAACTAATCTTTGGAGCCTTCAAACTTCAAGGATTTAGGTTCAAATGGTTCTCCATAGCTATAGTCTTTGTAACCTGCTGCTGATGTGTGGAGGCTGCTACTGGGCCAGAAATATTACCAACAGAAATCAAGTCCTCAATAAAGCACACAGCAGCAGGCTGCAGGGGTGGCTGATTGTGCCCGTGACTTAGTGAAATTCCTGACAAAGAACCTTCACTGTTCCAATCTCTATTGAACAGCTCACCCATTCAAAGAATGTGGTCGTCCTTGGGCCCACGGAAGGAGCAGGAGAAGATGTCCAAGTTTTAGGTTTCCTTTTTCTATCCCATTTTTGACACCTAAGGGCGCGCCCCTTTGGCTTGTGGCTGTGGCTGTGCACCGCAAGGCCCTGCACTTTATAGGTGGAACCAAGAGCAGGAAGATGACAACAGCAAGGCCCAACTTGGGGGTAAAGGACCACTCCAACACTGTCTCTCTTATCCGTTGTCAAAAGCAGATGTAACTACTTGGCTGGTCGTCTCTTCTCCTTCCTGCTCTTTCTCAAAGGTCCCTCTACTCCTCCCCCCAGCAGATCTATTTCTTGTTGCTCATTAAAAGGGATAAGCGATGGCTTTCCAAGTCTACCTGGCTAATAATGTGTTATGGACTTTTCCTTCAGGAATTTTTCAAGCCTCTATTAAATTCCGCTATGCTAGTGGCAACAGATTCCAAGGCTTTATTGACGATGAGTGAAAACATACTCTCTATGATTTTGTTTTAAATATGCTGGTTATTACTATTAGTGTAACCCTTCTTTGTAGGATTTTACTGTTTCCTGAGGGTACAGAAGATCATTTTTTAGCTGGAGCTGTCTTTAGCTGATTTATAATCTCTCCTCTCTCATGTGTCCCCAAGATGTGGGCTCTTTCTGTGGGGGTGAAGGCAGACTTTGGCACTGGTATAGATTCTTCCCTAAAGCCCGGATTTTAAAGGCCCTACACGTGTAAATTTCGGGGGTTACGCACGTGGTCGGCGGTGCGCGCAAACCACACACATTCTCTAAAGGGCTCGGCCATGCGCGTAACCACCGATACACACTGAAGTGCCGGGCCTAAAGAAAGGGGCGGGCCAGGGGCATGGTCTGGGTGGGGAGGAGCGGGGCAGGGGGATGGGCTGGGTCAGCGTCATAGACGCTGTCCCTGGGAAGCGCGCGCCGGCAGCTGGCTGGAGCGTAGAAGATACTCCAGAGGAGCAGTAAGTATGGAAAGAAAAAAATAGGGGATGGTTAGGTTTAGATTAGGGATCAGGGAGGAGAGGGGAAAAAATAAGAAGAGTAGGGATAGGGTTAGGGAAGTTCCCTCCCAGTTCGCTCCTTAATTGGTGCAGTCTGGGAAGGAACTGTCGCTGTGTGTACTTAAATCCTCCCCGCTTGCAAAAGTTGCAGGCTGCCCACACAAGCGCATGTGGATGTTAAAATCTGGTGCACATGTCGCATGCAGATATCGCATTTTATAACATGCGCGCGGTGACATGCGCATGTTTTAAAATCTGCACATCCATATGCGCACGCTGGGAATCGTGTGCACATGGATGTGCGTGCGCTCCTTTTAAAATCTACCCTTATGGGTGTGTATTTCGCTGGCTCTCTCTCTCTCTCTTGATTTCTGTGATGCTGTGCTGCAGAGACAGATGGGCTAGACACAGATTAAATTACTAATTAAATTAAATTTACTAATTCTTCAAAGTGAAATCAAGGTCCAATAATCAGTCCAAGAATGTGAGATTTCCCTTTCAAGGGTTTCTCTTTCTCTGAGTAGGAGTCCCTTCTCTCAGGTTCCTGGGATGATACTTATCACTCCTTATCTGAGTATAAACTGTCCCAGGGAATTCCCTTAAGTGAGGGGATCCCCTTAATCCCGGAAAAACTTTACTTGAGTCCAAATGTTCAATCTCAATATAGGCTACATCATAGAGTTGGGCAATGCTATTGTGCTTCAGTTGGGGAAGATTTCCGAGATTTAGCCACTGTGAATCTGGCAGCCAGGAATATTTGGTAAATTAATATTTTTTTCCTTAGCAACCACAGAGGTTGACCCCTATTAACCCTGCAATCCTAGCTCTGGGGAACAAGCAACAGGAAAACCAACTATTTCCTCAATTTTCTGGAAAATTGCTTTCCAGTAACCTAAAATCTGGGACATGTCTACCTCCTATGTAAATGAGATCCTGTATATCCACATCCTTGCCAACACAAAGAACTGGATTGACTATTAAATTTGTTAGTACATTGGATAGTGGTAAATAAACATTAAAGTGAGTGGACCATTAAATCTGTTCTTCTACAGGCTGAAATATTATGAGCCTCCTTCCACAGCACATATCATTCCTACATGTTCAAATGATTAGACAGTTCCATATTCAATTTATCAACGAGGGAAACTATTACAATCTCATCGTATGTTAGAGAAAACATACGATGATATATGGATGAAATTAATTTCCTGTATAGTTTCTGTTATTTAAAAGCAATTCCACATACTTCAGATCTCTAGGAATCCAATTCCTATTTTTCTAGGGAGTTTTTAGATCTGCAGATAGGTTGCGTGTGAATCATAAGAGATCCCATATTCTGCTAAATATTGGAATGTATTTGTGCTCAGAACAATATAACCACCAAAAGAAGTGCCATCCCAATGCCTCGCAATCAGCAAGAATAGAGAAGAAAGAATACATGAAAACTGCTGGATTGCTACTTATGGAAGACATTGGGGATAATGTTTTTTGCTTGAGCTCCATTTTTGTTCTTAGAGCTCATCCAACTGACAAACAAGAAATGATCAAATTATTCTGTCATATGCGCCATGCTAGAGGCAAAGTATGGTCATAAGTTAACAAGTTCAAGCCTTTTCAATAGACTTCCAGAGGAATGTTTTGAAGAAGTAACCATTCTTTTACAGAGTAATTCTGAAGAATGGGCAGATCCATGTCTCATTTGTCCTTTGACAGCCAAAGAGGTTAATGTGAGGAAAGTTATGACTCCACATAAAGCTAGAGATAACACCATTTATTTCAAGGGGGGCCAACTCTGATCCTCAAAAGTCACAAACAAGCCTGGTTTTCAGGAAATCCCCAATGAATATCCATGAGATAGATTTGCATGAACTGCCTCCTTTGTATGCAAATCTATCTTATGCATATTCATTGCCGATATCCTGAAAATCAGGCCCTCGAGGATGAGAGTTGGCCACTTTTGATTTAGGCCTAGATTCATCAAAATGCTATAAATATAGCAGAAATATGTTGCGGCAGCATCCGTGTTAAAAAAGAGGTGGGCTTAGGCAAATACCAGATATTCTACAACTCTCAATATGTTATTGCATCAGGTGTAGCATTAACCTGTCGTGCCTAACATCAGCATGTGTGAGTCATTTTATGCATCGCACATTGATTTATGTGTGGTGCATTATTTTTTTTGTTTACATATACTGGCTTTCTGCAGCTGCCTCTTTGAGGGTATGTCAGACACTGGAGAGAGGAGAGTTGGTGAGTGGTTTAGTGGGAATTGGAGCTTTTGGATTCAATTACCTGAGTGCATTGTCTTGTCTTCTGTTGTCATCTGTTTTCCTTTACCTTGGCTTTTGTCTCCTTTGTTTTAGTGAAAGTTAGTTTGTCCAGTTTGTCTTTCTTTTTGTGTGGAGGAGTGAAGAGGAGTGGTGGTGGTAGTGAGGAGGAGTGTCAGTGTTGTGGAGGAGTGAGTAAGAATGAAGGGGAGTGATGGTGGTGAGGGGGTGGTGGTCGTGGTTTTGTGGAAGAGTAAGAAGGAGTAAGGAGGAGTGGAGGTGGTGGTGATGGTGAGGAGTGGTAGTGGTGGTGGTGGTGTGGAGGAGTGAGGAGGAGGAGTGTGGTGGTGGTGTGGAGCAGTGGTGGTATGGAGGAGTGAGGAGTGAAGATTTGGAGAGAATGGAACATGACATGTGGGGAGAGAGAAGAGGATAGCCTCTGGAGAGGAGGTGAAGGAGAGAAGGGAAGGCAAGGGCAGGAGGAGTAGGAGTAGGGACTGGGACACGAGTAGAGATAGGCAGGAAGGATGGAATAGGAGAAGGTGAGAAGGAGAAGGAAGAAGGGGATAAGTAGGCGAGTACAGTGGGAGGAGAATGGCAGGGCAGGGATAGACAGAGAGGGCAGAGATAAGGGGAGTTTGTAGGACAGGTGCAGAAGAGGGGGGAGGGAGGAAGGGAGGGGAGTGGGGAGTGGAAGCAAGAGTGAGGAAAGTGACACCTCTCGGATGCGGAAGTGGCATTCCTGTTCATCAGGCAGCCAGGCAGGAGGGTGCGGTCGTCTTCGGGCATTAAAGTTCAGTTTTGAGGACAATGACATTGTCGCTGGGGTTCTTGAAAACTATGCCATGATCTTCAGCAACCGTGTGGCCAAGACTTTGAGGGCAACCAAGGGCCAGATCTGGCGTACTATCACCTAGCCATATCCTGGTGCAGTGGAATGAAAAGGAGTGATGAGCAGGTGGCTCAGAGGACCAGAAATCTCATCTGCATACTGCTTCCAGCATCCCCTTTGCAGTAGAAGAGGACTGGAAGGCTAATCTGCATACTGCTCCCAGCAGCCCCCAGGAGAGGACTCCAGAGGTCACAGCAAGCGATCCAGATTTCGAACTCCACACCTCAGCTTCAAGAGGCCCCGCACCCTTTGCAGTAGAAGAGGACCGGAAGGCTCATCTCCATACTGCTCCCAGCACTGGTCACATTGATTGGTGGGCAGAAAAGATAGCCTGGGCCACCTTGGATAGGTCTGGCCAGATTGCAGACTTGTGTGTCCAATATGTCAGTGCATCTGTGTTCATGTCCTGGATGGGATCTGCAAGGTACATTGTCACAGACATTTCTGCTGTGGTCTCCATTGCTGAGATGGGCCAAGGGTTTCTCTTGCCAGCTGCTTTATCTATGGCCTGTGTCAGGAGGGATGGTTCTTTGTGGGCAATATGGCTTTGGTATATTGAGGAGGAAGGGTGCTGATAGGGTGCTGATTCTGCATGCACTATTCTCTGAGGTGACTACTCTTTCCTGTGCTACATCCCCACTGTGCCTCTATCTTTGGCACTCATGTTCAGACACCTTAGCTACCAGCATCTCTTTCATTAATGTGAGATACTGGGATTGGAGAAAGAGATTCCTTTTCACCCATGGATCATAAAGTGTGGCAAGCATGTATGTATTCCTTTATATCAGAGGTTTTAGGCTGTCTTGCACCTGCTGCTGCAAGAAGTTCACAAACTGCAACACCTCTGCTTACATTTCCTCTTGCTCACTTAAGCCCTCTAATTTTTCTTCAAGAATATTTACTATAGGGAATGACCCCACCCAGGGTGGTGTTTCTGGAACTTAGATCCTCTATTGCATCTTTGAAGAGCTTCATGATTTCCATCAGCTGCCTCATCACTACCCAATTATTTATTTATTTTCTTTATTTAACGGCTTTTTTATACCGATATGAGTTGGTACATCATATCTGTTTATATCAAACAATAGATGGAAAATACAAAAAACAGGGAAATGGGGGGGGGCGACAACATAGTGCAACATAGTGCAACAACTAGAGAAACTAGATAGATGAGCCAGAAAAGAAAAACTGGAGAGGTAATATATTAACGTATTAACTTATGATGCCCCAATGGCCAATCGAAACCTATCTCTGTTTCCAGACACATCATGAAGGGATGTTTACTACTCCACTAACCTCTGCGGCATCATATAGGTGAAATTCCAGCAGGAACATCTTGAATAAGATGCTTGTGAGGCATCCCTAATTCTTCCTGCTTCACGTTTCAATGGAAATGCCCTGTTATTGTCTTGCACTTTTCAATCAGGTCCTTCAGGAATAGATTCCCATGGTCGTTGGGCTCCAGTCCCAGAGCATCCCTCACTGCCAAGTGCAGCAACTGTATAAACAACAGTTACCCAAAAAGCCCCCATCTTCTATTGCCTTTACTATATTTGTTTGTATCGCTGTCTGTCACAAAGAAACCTGCCTGAAGATACCTGCCTCTCTTATCTAGTTGCTAAACCTTCAGCATCTTTCTTATGGCTGATAGAATATTATACGAGTATGGCAGCTATCCATCAACTGGGTATGCAGTAAAGCACACCTGCACCCTGATGCACAGTCATTGCTAGAGCTGTTAACTACCGCTGCCTCAGCCAGGTCCCACCACTATGCCATCAGGGAGAGATAGCATGCATAGTGTTTGTGGCGGTCCAGATATCACTAGTGCAATGCATGCTACTCCCTCCTGCCTCAGCCAGCTGCACCTGCGACTATAGAAATGGTTGCAAAGGGTGGAGATGAAATTCCTATTAAATGTAGTCCTGGAGGGGACTTTGTAATTGGGGGCTAATGCATGTAGCAGATTCTTAGTCATTATTTTTCACTACCTACAGTGGCTGGTCATCCAGGGCAATCATTTCCCTGATGTTCCGCATTATTACTTTAGATGCTGCTTACCTCTTGCCCAAGGACAGCACTACAGAATTCCATCCCATTTCCTCTATGATGGGTTGCCGCTGTGGATGCATGGCAGGAAGCTGCTGGCCTGCCACCTGACTGCTGGAGGAGTCCATGAGATCAGCTTGGGGAAAAGTCTTACCTTTTTCAACCCCTTTCCTCTGGCTTTTCTTTGACTAGCAGATGGGGTCCACAGGCTAGTACTGCCACCCTCCCCTGATGCCAATGCTAGTGGGTGCTGTTTCTGCATGTGATGCTGCATACCAGCATTTATAAGATGTCCCACTTTCTTCCCTCAACTGATATCTTTACTGTAGTGAATACATTGATCAAAACATGGGTCCTTCCCCACTTTAAAGATCAGAGATATCTTCTGTGATATCTTTTCTACATCCTTGGGGGCTGATGCTGGCACTGGTGTTGAGGTTGAGGGTGGATCCTGAGGAAAAATGCCAGGAGCACCACTCCTGCTCTCTACCTGTACTACCTGCTCTTGCTGAGGGTTACTCTAATCACCATCAGCATCATCATCTATCTCCCCCAACACCGAACTGGAGGCTAAGACACTACTTAGCCGAGCTTGTTTCTTACTCTTCATGAGAGTCAGTTCTTCCAGCAAGAGGCCCAACGTACATTATCTGACCTTCGCTTCTGCTTTATTAATATCTGTGCTCCACCAACTCGCAGTGGTGACTTTTCACATTTTTACTCCAGCATGAACAAAGGCGGATGATACAAAACCTTGGGTTAAGTTTTTCCGAATGGGTTAAATGAAAGTATTGAATGGTCTTTTATCCTGTAAATCCATGTTCTGTGATTTCACTTGTTTGTCAGTATTGTCTCTTCTCCTCCCCCAACTTTTCCCCTCCCCCCCAACCTTGTTTCCCATCCCTCTTCCCTTTGCTGTCTCTTCCATATTTCCTGAATTTTTACATTTTCCAATTTTTTTCTAATTTTCATTAATTTATCCATTCTAGGTACTGTTGATATTTTTATTTTCAATTTTCTAAGTATGCTTCACTTCTGACTCATCTGACATTATTGAATCACTTGACCTTTTGTTTGGCAGGGGTTTTATCTGTTTAACTATGAGTTTTTGTTCAAGAAGAAAAACTTCCCCCTGAACAAAAATCTCCCACAGAACATTTAACTGGAAAAACCACTAGAGATCTCTCATCAACCACTTGGTGTGAATTGAAAATTGCTCTCTTTTCTAAAATTCCTCAGCCAAGGCTTTGGGCCTTTATTCTGAAAAATTAAGAGAACTGAAAGGAAATATTCCTCTCTTGAAATCCAAATTAAAAATCTACAGTCATAAAGGGTCACTTGCTTTTATGCAAGTCTAGAAACAGCACTCTGGAGGGCGGGGAATGCTGTGGAAAAGGTGGTACATTAATACCTTACGTTATACTGCCCTGTAAGGAGTGTGGCTCTTTGTAGGAATCCCAAACAGGCCCTACATTCAAGTCAGCAGATGTTGCTGGGGTGTGTGTTTTTCTGTTTAAGATCCCCATCATGTGCAGGTTTAGTCAATGAGGATCGTGAGATGAGCTGAGTGAGGCGATAAATCCTGACAAGCCAAACCTGAATGTAGTAGCAGTCTTACAGTAAGACATACTAACAATATCACCCGTAGTCAGAAATTTGTAAATCACCTATGAACTGTATATTTGTGCATGGGGTTTTATTTAGGCTGGCTAACCTTCCTCTACACCTGAGTTTCCTGGCTGATTGGAACCTGCCATGGACCTTGACTCTTGACCAGCGAAATTCCTTAGTATTGGAGGAAGGGGATGACCACATATCAATAGCTCTCTTCCAAAAAAAAAAAAAAAAAAAGAAAACACACACTATGTGCCTCCCTGGATGGAGCTGGCAGGTGCTGCTGTTGTGATGGCTGGGGCTTCCTCCCAAGAGTTGTGAATGCTTCTTCTGTGTAGATACTTTGTAATATGTATCTTTTTTATTTTAAAAAGTGGCATGAAGAAGTGATGCCCTATGACCTGCAGTGAAACAGACCCAACAGTCATTCTATTGCACACTCTAAGGAGGTGATTTTAAGAGGAGTTACATACTCTCGTAGAACATAAGAACATCCCATATTGGCTCAGACCAAGGGTCCATCAAGCCCAGCATCCTGTTTCCAACAGTGGCCAATCCAGGCCACAAGAACCTGGCAAGTACCCAAAACCTAAGTCTATTCCATGTTACTGTTGCAAGTAATAGCAGTGTCTATTTTCTAAGTCAACTTAATTAATAGCAGGTAATGGACTTCTCCAAGAACTTATCCAGTCCTTTTTTAAACACAGCTACACTAACTGCACTAACCATATCCCCTGGCAACAAATTCCAGAGTTTAATTGTGCGTTGAGTAAAAAAGAACTTTCTCCGATTAGTTTTAAATGTGCCACATGCTAACTTCATGGAGTGCTCCCCTAGTCTTTCTATTATCCGAAAGAGTAAATAACAGATTCACATTTACCTGTTCTAGACCTCTCATGATTTTAAACACCTCTATCATATCCCCCCTCAGCCGTCTCTTCTCCAAGCTGAAAAGTCCTAACCTCTTTAGTCTTTCCTCATAGGGGAGCTGTTCCATTCCCTTTATCATTTTGGTAGCCCTTCTCTGTACCTTCTCCATCGCAATTATATCTTTTTTGAGATGCGGCGACCAGAATTGTACACAGTATTCAAGGTGCGGTCTCACCATGGAACGATACAGAGGCATTATGACATTTTCCTTTTTATTCACCATTCCTATGGACACTTCAATGGCATATACTGTAGCAATTTTAAAAAGCCCACTTGCACGGGTAAAGTGCATTTATACATGTAAAACCCAATTTTAAGCATGTAAATACTTTTTAAAATCAGACCCAACCAAAAATAAAGAGGGGGACTAGTCAGCTAGCCAATCGTGAAATTTTATTGATTTAATTTCCATTGAGTGCTATAAAATTTGCACTATTGAAGTAAAGGTACATCCATTGCACATTTCCCAAAGGCACAGTGTTACCAGATAAAAGAGCAACTAAAAATTCAAATATAAATCCCTTCCATTCCTAACAACAAATGAGTGAACAGGGTTGCCACTTGATACAACAGGACATGAAATTGCAAACAGAATTTTTTCCATTAATGAAAGACATGATTGTAAGGCTAAAAATTTCCATAAAAGCATGGAGCAGATGCTTAGAGAAGCTTCAAATGCGTAGACTTTCTGTTTATGTAGTGTAGCAGAATCCATCTGTTAGGTAGCAATTTAACAAAAACAATTCTGAATTTCTAAACCACATTTTCAATTTTAGCTCAAGACAATTTACAACATTTTATTTCAGATATGCTAAGTCCCTTCCCCAAAAAGCTTAACATTTAAGAGGGCACCTGAGGCAACAGGATATAAAGTGATTTTCCCAAGGGGTATGACTATGGGAGAAGTGAGATTTGAGCCCTGGTTTATAGCCCAATGCTCTAATCACTAGGTTACTCCACTGTCCAGAGACCAGCTTTGAAATCTCAGTGAGTTGCTAGTTGTCTATAAAATTATTTTACAGTTTTATACTACTTAACTGATACAGCAAGGTAGGCAATAGCTTCTCTGTCTACTGATTTGCCATTCATTTCAGTCCAAAAAAGATGTTTGTGATCAAAGCAATTTTGAATATTTTTTGGTATTAAAATAAATTGTTCTAGTGTGTAATCAGGTAGAACAAACCATGGTACATTATACAAGTATGTTAAATAATGCAGCCATTCCCTTTAAAGGAACCACAATCACATGAAATCCATAGAAATGAATGTAAAATTGAAAAGGGGATAAAATATCTACACAAACTTGTAGGTCCTCTGACACAGCTCCAGTCAAAATATTGATGTCCTGTTACAACTGAATACAACTGATGTTGGGATGTTCTTTGGAATTGTAATTATCCTACTCAGAATGAGATAAAATGTTTGCTCAGTACATATTTATTTGCTGGATGGGGCTGCTGATTTCTTATGTGACATTAGAAAATTGTTGGAAGTACACAAATGGCTTGAGACGCTAAAACTTTCACTTTTGATATATAAAAGAAAAACCCCCCAGAAAATTAGGGCATGTGATGATGGTCAGGACATATTTCCAAGAATATAGCCCTGGAGGAGGAATAGCCTAGTGATTAGAGCAGTAGACTACAAGCCAGGAGGCCAGCATTCAAGTCCCGCTGTCGCTCCTTGTGACCTTGGGCAAGTCACTTTACCCTCCATTGCCTCAGGTACAAAAACTTAGATTGTAAGCCCTCTGGGGATAGAGAAATACCTACAGTACCTGAATGTAAACCAATGTGATATCTTGATTGAGATTGAATGTTGAATAATAAATAAATATAAAATTCATTCCTTTGACTGGTTCATTTGAAGCCCGCTTCCTTTCAAAAAAATTTTCGTTGTAATTTTTATTCTGTGTTTGGCAGTTCCTTTAATATGAAATAAGACATCTTTCTAAAATTGTGTTAACAGATATGCATCATATGTACAATTACAGTAGTTAAACAAATCTCCACTCCTTTAGCTAGCTAATGCAGCACCATTTGCTCTCCACATAATTCAGAATGTATTCTGGGTAAACTTGATGTTTCTCAAAGATAACAAAAATTGATGGATCGAATATATTATCCACACAGCTGTCATAGAAGTCGTTCAAACTCGATATCTTGCTCGGAGGACGGAGGTAGATTTTCTTTCCTTGAACAGAGTCTCCCACTAGCACATGGGCCACAAACATGGACTGTGTGCTGGTTTTGGACAGGCAGTAGTTATGGGCATAAGAAGCATCTCTCGCGAAGTAACTCCCTGTGCACAGAGAGAAAAAAATCAGCCATTGAAATGACTGTCAAGCTGCCCCTGTAAATGCATGTTCTCATAGGATACTGTAGGTGAAGCGCATAGGAGCAGGTCTTCCCCAGCGCGACCTGGTGACTCCATAGTCAGTCAGATTTTCAGTATATTCACAATGAATATGCAGGAGATATATATATATATATATATATATATATATATATATATATATATACACACTGGAGACCCAGTATTGTTGTGTCCGTCGATTGCAGATGGCTGCAATCGCTCTGCCTTACCTCTTTTCTACCCTTTTCCTCCTCCTTCGGCAAGATGGCTGCCTCCGGTGTTGCGGTCCCGGTCGCTAGGCTAGCGACCGGGTCCTTACCTCTTCACCGGCTCCTCCGGGACCGCCGCGATCCGCCAGTCCTGAGGCCTGCCCGGCCGCATGGCAGCAGCTCTCCCCACGTGGAGACGCCGCCGAAGGCCGAATCAGACTCCTCCCCCTGCCAGGGAACGCGCGCGAGGAGATGCCTCTTAAAGGTCCAGCACCCGGAAGTGCTGAACCGCCCCGTTCCTGACGTCAGACGCCGGCTGCCTATTTAAACCGGCGTCTGACTCTCCTGCTTTGCCTTTGCAACGAGGTCGCTCTCCTGAGTGCTTAGTTGCTTCCAGCTTTGGTTCCAGCTCGTTCCAGCCGTGCCTTGCTTCCAGCTTTGGTTCCAACTTGTTCCAGCCGTGCCTTGCTTCCAGCTCCGGTTCCTGCTTGTTCCAGCCGTGCCTTGCTTCCAGCTCCAGTTCCTGCTTGTTCCAGCCGTGCCTTGCTTCCAGCTCCGGTTCCTGCTTGTTCCAGCCGTGCCTTGCTTCCAGCTCTGGCTCCTGCTAGTTTCAGCTGTGCCTTGACTCCAGTACAGGTTCCAGGTTTTCCTTGTCTTCAGCCAGCCACGACCTACGGACTTCCTCACGATTCTCCTTGTCTTCAGCCAGCCACGACCTACGGACTTCCTCACGATTCTCCTTGTCTTCAGCCCGCCATGACCTACGGACTTCCTCACGATTCTCCTTGTCTTCAGCCAGCCACGACCAACGGACTTCTTCACCATTCTTCTACCTTCTGCAGCCTCGACCTACGGACACCACTAGATCTCCTAAGTCCCAGCGACCCGGATCCCTACGGGCTCCTCCTGGGGGGATCTCGGGTTTCCAGGGTGAAGGTTTATCCGACTCGCTACAGCTTGAGTCCGCCTCCGGCTCTTTAACAACCAATAGACTTTGCCTCTATTCAGCCGGCCCAAGGGTTCACTGTTTACTCTCTCCGTAACAGTTTGCAAAGGCCATGGACCCGGTGGACTCCTCTCCCATGCAGGCCATTCCTGGTATGGCCCAGAGAATCCAGCAACAGCAGCAATGCTTGGAAGTGTTGGCGGCGACTGTGGATCGTCTAGCAAGCCGCTTGGACGCTAATCCTCCAGAGGTGGTACAACCCCCACCTCCACCGGTGCATCCGAACCCTGTACAGACTCAACGTCCGGCTCCTACACACTACTCCGGAGATGCCAAATCATGTAGGGCATTCCTGAACCAATGCTTCATCCGCTTCACCTTGTTACCAGGACAGTTTCCTTCCGATGCTGTTAAGGTGGCGTATATCTTGTCACTACTCGATGGGAAGGCCATGCTTTGGGCTTCACCCATGTGGGAGAATCAGGACGCCATGCTTCACAATCTATAGGATTTCGTGGCACACTTCAAACAAACCTTTGATGAACCAGCCCGTACGACTACTGCTACCACCGAGATTCTTCAGCTAAGGCAGGGATCCCGTTCTTTGGCGGATTACGCCATTGAATTCCGCACTCTGGCTATGGAACTCGGGTGGCAGGATGCCTGCTTGCGAGGTATTTTTCTAGAAGGCCTCGCAGGTCGTATTAAGGACGAACTAATGGCCAGAGATATTCCTTCCACGCTGAATGAGGTGATTGACTTGGCGGGGAGGATTGACCGACGCCTGCAACAGCGGGCCAAGGAAGGTCGAGTTCCTCGTCGGCCAGTTTCTCTGGCACCATCCTTCTCCCGGTCTCTGACCACACCTCACAAGACACAATCAGCTTCCAGCAACTCTGCGGAAGAGCCCATGCAACTTGGTCGGGCGCCTTTGACCGAAGAAGAAAAGAATCGACGCCGCACCCAGGGGCTTTGCCTGTATTGCGGTACTAAGGGTCATTTCTTGGGTCAATGTCCTGCGAGACCGGGAAATGGTCGAGTCTAGGGAGAAAAGAGGAGATTCCCCTAGGCTGTATTAACGCTGCTCCTCAATGTACGGTTCCGGTAACTTTGGAATATCCTGGTGGCTCCTTCCAGACACTAGCTTTCATTGATTCCGGAGCCGGTGGGAATTTTATCCTGCAAGAACTAGTACACCAATTAGGACTGCCTACCAAGCGCCGGGTGCCTCCGCTATGAGTTACTTCCATCCGGGGAACCCCTCTACCCGGTTACATCTCCAAGACCACTATGCCTCTCACCTTACGAACTGGCATGCTTCATACTGAGACAATCTCCTTTTTGTTACTCGAGAAGTCAGTACATCCTGTGGTCTTAGGACTTCCCTGGTTGCAGCAACACGCTCCTGTGATCCATTGGGATACTCTTCAAATTGCCCAGTGGAGTCCGTATTGTTTCCAGAACTGTTTGGACTCTTTTCCAAAGCCCGAAGTGCTACTCTCTCGCTCAGCTTTAGAACTCCCTTTTGCCTATCAGGAGTTCTCTGACGTGTTCTCTAAGCAAAAAGCGGAACTCCTCCCGTGCCATCGGCCGTTTGACTGTGCCATTGACTTACTCCCAGGATCCACCCCTCCGCGGGGCAGAGTTTACCCTCTCTCACTGCCAGAGACCCGCGCTATGTCAGAGTATATTGCTGAAAACCTTGCTAAGGGGTTCATTCGCCCGTCGCACTCCCCTGCCGGGGCGGGTTTCTTTTTTGTAGCCAAAAAGGATGGCTCCCTTAGGCCATGCATTGACTATCGGGGGTTAAATTCCATCACTAAGAAGGATCGGTATCCTTTACCCTTGATTCCGGAACTGCTCGATAGACTACAAGGGGCCAAAGTCTTTACAAAACTGGATCTGCGTGGGGCATACAACCTGGCTCGTATTCGTCCGGGAGACGAGTGGAAGACAGCATTCAACACTTGTGATGGACATTACGAATATTTGGTAATGCCTTTTGGCTTTTGTAATGCGCCTGCTGTCTTCCAGAATCTGATGAATGAGGTTCTCCGGGAGATGCTTCATTCTTTTGTCATAGTTTATCTTGATGACGTCTTGATCTATTCTCCGGATCTCCCCACGCATCGCCAACACGTCAAGCGGGTGTTACAAGTCCTTAGAGACAATCAATTATACGCTAAGCTTGAAAAATGTCAGTTTGAATGCGAGACACTTCCGTTCTTGGGATACATTGTCTCATCTTCTGGCTTCCAGATGGACCCGGAGAAAGTTGCAGCCATTATCAAGTGGCCTCGTCCATCTGGCTTGAAGGCCGTACAGCGTTTCCTTGGTTTTGCCAATTTTTACAGGCATTTTATCCCTCATTATTCCCGAAGGGTAGCGCCTCTTACCGCGCTCACTCGCAAGGGAGCCAACACTCACGATTGGTCTACTGCCGCCTCCGCAGCTTTTGAGGATTTAAAACAAGCATTCTTGACTGCGTCTTGCCTACGTCATCCGGACCCACGCCGACCTTTCATTGTGGAGGTCGATGCTTCGAGTCTAGCGGTCGGAGCAGTCCTCAGTCAACATGATACTTCAGGCAAGTTAATGCCGTGTTCTTACTTCTCCAAAAAATTCTCGCCTGCCGAATGTAACTACGGCATCGGTGACAAAGAACTGTTAGCCATCAAACTTGCCTTCGAGGAATGGCGGCAATGGCTAGAGGGAGCTAACCATCCGGTGACCATGTACACGGACCATAAGAACTTATTGTATCTAGCTCAAGCTCAGCGACTGAACCCTCGACAAGCAAGATGGTCATTTTTTTTTAGTCGCTTCAATTTTATCCTTAAGTACCGACCTGCAGAGAAGAATGTACGGGCAGATGCCTTGTCTCGTATTACCCAGCTGGAAGAAGAAGAAGATTCTCCACAACCCATCCTGGATCCAGCATGTCTCCAATTAACCACGTCCTCACTTGACTCTTCTATTAAGACGCTAATCCTGAAGCGGCTCCGAAAGAAAGTGTTGGCTTGGGGACACGATTCCCTGTCTGGAGGACACGCCGGCAGATACAGAACTTTGGATCTCATAAATCGCTTTTATTGGTGGCCTGGTCTTCGACGTGATGTCTCCCTGTACATTAACTCCTGTCCCACCTGCGCCCGGCAAAAACCACTACCTGGTCCTCAGAGGGGTTTACTGCAGCCGTTACCCGTGCCTATGGAACCCTGGACACATATTGCCACGGACTTTATGGTGGAACTGCCGCCCTCCCAGGGCAAAACTGTGGTATAGGTCATGGTGGACCGTTTTTCTAAAATGGCTCACTTCGTGCCCTTACCCAAGCTACCTTCTGCTTCTGAATTAGCTACGCTGTTCACACACCACGTCTTCCGCCTCCACGGCCTACCTCAAGATATCGTGTCTGACAGGGGCCCTCAATTCACGGCAAGATACTGGAGGGCGCTATGCAAGAAATTCAAGGTCCAACTGAGTTTTTCTACCGCCTTTCACCCGCAAAGTAACGGTCAAACTGAATGCATGAATCGCTCTTTGAAGTTGTTCCTGCGAGCATTCATCAACCACAAACAGGACAATTGGGTGGATCTTCTACCTTGGGCAGAATTTGCTTACAATAATCAAATACATACAGCGACTGGGAAGTCGCCTTTCCAAATTGTGTATGGCAAACAACTCAGGCCACCATTGCCTTTGCCGGTACCCACGTCCTCACCGGCTGCCCAATTTACCGCTGAACAACTGAATAAACTCTGGATCTCTACTCAAAACCGTCTACAGAAAGCGGCACGTACTGCTAAACGATACTAAGATCAACATCGGAAACCTGCATTTTCCTTTCTCCCTGGCGATCGTGTGTGGCTTAGTACAAAAAACATTCACTTGAGACATCCGTCTAAGAAGCTGTCACCCAAGTTTTGCGGTCCCTTTCGTATAGCAGAGAGAGTAGGCCTAGTCTCCTATCGCCTTCGGCTTCCTACCACTCTACGTATTCATGATGTCTTCCACGTCTCCCTGTTAAAACCAGTGATGCTGTCCAGGTTTCATCCCAAACCCCTCGAGGATGGCACCATTCCCACGGCTGAGGATCCCACTTTTCAGGTACGGGAGGTTCTGGACGCTAGATTCGCCAACAGGCATTGGGAGTACTTGCTGGCATGGGAGGGCTGCGGGAACGAAGACAATACGTGGGAACCTGCTTGCAATATCTTGGACAAGACTCTCCTGCAGCAGTACCATCTGGATCATCCTGACAGACCAAGTCCTTTGAAAAGGGGGCGTAAAAGGGGGGGTACTGTTGCGGTCCCGGTCGCTAGGCTAGCGACCGGGTCCTTACCTCTTCACCGGCTCCTCCGGGACCGCCGCGATCCGCCAGTCCTGAGGCCTGCCCGGCCGCATGGCAGCAGCTCTCCCCACGTGGAGACGCCGCCGAAGGCCGAATCAGACTCCTCCCCCTGCCAGGGAACGCGCGCGAGGAGATGCCTCTTAAAGGTCCAGCACCCGGAAGTGCTGAACCGCCCCGTTCCTGACGTCAGACGCCGGCTGCCTATTTAAACCGGCGTCTGACTCTCCTGCTTTGCCTTTGCAACGAGGTCGCTCTCCTGAGTGCTTAGTTGCTTCCAGCTTTGGTTCCAGCTCGTTCCAGCCGTGCCTTGCTTCCAGCTTTGGTTCCAGCTTGTTCCAGCCATGCCTTGCTTCCAGCTTTGGTTCCAACTTGTTCCAGCCGTGCCTTGCTTCCAGCTCTGGTTCCTGCTTGTTCCAGCCGTGCCTTGCTTCCAGCTCCGGTTCCTGCTTGTTCCAGCCGTGCCTTGCTTCCAGCTCCGGTTCCTGCTTGTTCCAGCCGTGCCTTGCTTCCAGCTCTGGCTCCTGCTAGTTTCAGCTGTGCCTTGACTCCAGTACAGGTTCCAGGTTTTCCTTGTCTTCAGCCAGCCACGACCTATGGACTTCCTCACGATTCTCCTTGTCTTCAGCCAGCCACGACCTATGGACTTCCTCACGATTCTCCTTGTCTTCAGCCCGCCACGACCTACAGACTTCCTCACGATTCTCCTTGTCTTCAGCCAGCCACGATCAACGGACTTCTTCACCATTCTTCTACCTTCTGCAGCCTCGACCTACGGACACCACTAGATCTCCTAAGTCCCAGCAACCCGGATCCCTACGGGCTCCTCCTGGGGGGATCTCGGGTTTCCAGGGTGAAGGTTTATCCGACTCGCTACAGCTTGAGTCCGCCTCCCGGCTCTTTAACAACCAATAGACTTTGCCTCTATTCAGCCGGCCCAAGGGTTCACTGTTTACTCTCTCCGTAACATCCGGTGCCGAGTGCCGAAACCCTTGGTGTCTCCAACTCAGCATGGGTGTCCCAGTCCGCCATGCTCCTTCCCGTGTCCTCCTAGGGAAGGAGCATGGCGGACTGGGATGCATGGCGCACACATTGCCTACGCTTACGTTCACGTAATGGCGGGAACCTCAGGGGCGTCCCCACTGCATGACGTCAATATCTCCAGGTATTTAAGCCTCCGCTACGCTACCTAAGTTGAGTTAGCAAGGACTTCGGTTTAGCTACTCTGACGCTTAGACGTTTCTCTATCCTCCGGGGAATCTCGCTCCTAATGAAGCTCTAGGCACCCGCTCCTCAGGGGCCTCTCGCTTCCAACAACCCTTCAGGGTTTCTACTAACTAGACCAGCACTTCTCAACCGGTGTGTCGCGACACACTAGTGTGTCGCCAAACACCAGCAGGTATGTTGTGTCTCCCGGAGTCCCACTACCCCGTTCTTCTTTCCTTTTGCTTTTTTCCAGCCCCCGCGGGCCAATTGGAAGCCTCCTTTCTTCCTACCCCCATTGCCCAATGGGAAGCCTCCTTCCTTCTGCCTGCCCCCGCGCAGGCTGATCGGAAGCCTCCTCCCTACCAGTGGGAGTAGGAAGAAGGGAGGAAGCCTTTGATTTGCCGGTGAGGCAGGCATCAGAATGCCTGGGGGTGGGGTGGGAGGAATAGAAGTTTTTGAACTCCGATGAAGCAAGGCCACGCGGTGAAGAGGAAACCTGACCCCTGATGAAGCAAAGCCGCCATGGGAGCCCATTCCCATGGCGGTGAAGAAGAAACCCAACCCTGACCAAGCAAGGCTGCCACAGCCTGTGGCGGCGAAGAAGAAACCCAACCCCGACCAAGGCCACCACAGGAGCCCATTCCTGTGGTGGCGAAAAAAGAAGGCCCGCTGGAGTAAAGCCGCGGCGGAACTGGAGCCCATCCCTGCAGTGAAGGAAGAAGTTTTTGGTGAGAGCTTGTGCATCTGTGTGTGAATGAGTGCCGGGCTGAGAGCTGGTGTGTCTGTGTGTGAATGAGTGCCTGGCTGAGTGCTGGTGCGTCTGTGTGTGAATGAGTGCCGGGCTGAGAGCTGGTGCGTCTGTGTGTGAATGGGTGCCTGGCTGAGTGCTGGTGCGTCTGTGTGTGAATGAGTGCCTGGCTGAGAACTTGTGCGTCTGTGTGTGTGAATGAGTGCCTGGATGAGAGCTTGTGCATCTGTGTGAGAATGAGTGCCTGGGTGAGAGCTTGTGATTCTGTGTGTGAATGAGTGCCTGGGTGAGAGCTTGTGATTCTGTGTGTGAATGAGTGCCTGGCTGAGAGCTGGTGCGCCTGAGTGTGAATGAGTGCCTGGCTGAGAACTGGTGCGCCTGTGTGTGAATGAGTGCCTGGCTGAGAGCTGGTGTGTCTGTGTGTGAATGAGTGCCTGGCTGAGAGCTGGTGCGTCTGTGTGTGAATGAGTGCCTGGCTGAGAGCTGGTGCGTCTGTGTGTGAATGGGTGCCTGGCAGAGAGCTGGTATGTGTGGGCGTGAATGGATGCCTGGGTGAGAGCTTGTGTGTGTGTGGGTGTGAATGGATGCCTGGGTGAGAGCTTGTGTGGGTGGGTGTGAATGAGTGCCTGGCTGAGAGAGGGTGCGTCTGTGTGTGAATGAGTGCCTGGCTGAGTGCTGGTGCGTCTGTGTGTGAATGAGTGCCTGGCTGAGTGCTGGTGCGTCTTGTGTGTGAATGAGTGCCTGGCTGAGAGCTGGTATGTGTGGGTGTGAATGGATGCCTGGGTGAGAGTTTGTGTGGGTGGGTGCCAGGGTGAGAGCTGGTGTGAATGGAAACCTGGGTGAGAGCTTGAGTGTGTGGGTGTGAATGGATGCATGGGTGAGAGATTGTGTCTGTGGGTGTGAATGGAAGCCGGGGTAAGAGCTGGTGTGAATGGGTGCGAGAGCATTTGTGTGTGATTGAGAGTTTGTATATAAGAGACCATGAGTGTGATTGAGAGAGAGACTGGTCAGGGTGGTGATGTGTTTCTGTGTGAGAGAAAGAGACTGGTCAGGAAGATGACTGTTGTGAGAGACTGGTTGTTGGGTCTAATTGGGGGGGGGGGGGGGGGGGGGGGGGGGGGGGAGGTGACTGGTTGTGGGCGCTAAGGAAGAGGACTGTGAGGACAGAGCTTCAGCAGCCCTTGCTGCTTCTGGTGAGTGCTATTTGCCTGGAAGGGAAAGGAGAGTTTCTGGAGAGGGTAAGTAAAGGTGGCTTTTTAAGGTTATTTTTCTTGATTGACTGCCATTTTAATTATTGGGTATTATGCGATGTCTGCTGTTTTGAAATATTTATTGATATTTGGACATGTTTTAATAATTTTTATGAGTTTTTAATTGTTGGATATTATTCTGTTCAGCAGCTGTTTTGTAACATTTTTAGTATAGCTTTACAATTATTTCTGTGTGAGGGCTCTATAGCAGCTTGGCTTATTCTGTTTTCCCAATAGGAAATGTATTAATGTTTAGGGCCTTGTTTAATAGTTGTATTTCTTAGATAGGGTTGTTACTGTTGAGTGTGTTCCATAATGCAGGTGTAACTTTGTGCAGGTTAGTTTGTGTGCATTATTGCAAATCCTGAGAGTCTGTTAGATGCTTTTCGCGCCCTGCTTCGGGAGGAGGGAAGAAGGGACTGGCAGTGTAAAGCGACCTCTTCTGCCTCCAGCTGCTCGCGAAGATGGACGCCTGCACGGCTGCTGAAGACGTGACGTCACGGCATATGACGTCACGGCATGTGACGTCACGTCTTCAGCGGCCGTGCAGGCGTCCATCTTCGCGAGCAGCTGGAGGCAGGAGAGGTCGTCTGATGTCCGGAGGGGGCTGCAAAAAGTAAGTCGCTTCGCCGCTATACTCAAGGGATTGGACCACGGTCAATCATACATACTGGCCCTACTTGACATATCTGCTGCCTTTAACACCATGAATCACACCATACTCCTCACCCGCCTTGCTGAAATCGGTGTCACTGGTTCTGCGTTGCAATGGTTCTCGTCCTATCTCAACAACAGAAATAACACCGTAAAAATAGCCAACTGCGAATCATCCCACATTCCCCTCACACAGGGCGTCCCACAGGGTTCCTCCCTCTCTTCCACGCTCTTCAATATCTATCTCCTTCCCCTCTGCTATCTCCTCTCTGATCTTGGCCTAAAGTTCTTCATGTAGGCTGACGAAGTTCAAATTCTCATCCCGCTTCAAGAATCCCTTCCCAAAACATTACAATTTTGGGATTCGTGCCTTACTTCAATCAACACCCTCCTCTCAAACCTACATCTCGCTTTAAATGTAACTAAAACGGAGCTCCTCACAATCTCCAATCCCCCAGCTCGCTCGCTCCCTGCCTTAAGCAACACCAACCCTCCTCCCGACGCATTCAGCTGCAATGTGAGAGATCTCGGTGTCTATCTTGACCAACATTTAAATTTCAAATCTCACATCCACAATACCATAAAAACAGGCTTTTTCAAATTGCACATCCTAAAGAAACTTAAACCCCTGCTATATACCCAAGACCTGCGCACAGTCCTACAGGCAACTATCTTAACTAAACTGGACTATTGCAATTCCTTATTTCTGGGCCTCCCTCTCTCTATTATCAAACCCCTCCAACTATTACAGAATGCCATGGCCAGAATTCTCACAAACACATGTAGCATACATCATTGCAAAAGGTGGCACACAAAAGACATTAAAAGAAAACTTCCTACCATGCACTGGGTAAAGTATAAAAATGCCCATTCTGTGCTAATTAATAATACTGCTTTCAATTGTTGTCATTTAAATTCTTTAAAGAGCTTGATGCACTTTCTCTGAACTGCTGGAAATAATCATAATAAGAAAAGTATCACAAAAGTATCACAGTATATATGGGTAGCCAGGATTTACACTTCTCCCGGCACCCACAAAGAATTCACACACTACGGAAATGGGATCAAATAGGCCGCAGCTTTATGGCATAACAACACAGGTGCCAGAGCCCCCAGTGAAAGGATATTTATAAGGCTACCGTGTGCATCCGCCACCGACCAGCAAGATGAACACCTACAGCCAGCCAAACAGAATCAGTGACACTGCATCATAGGCGCGACCCTGACCCCTGCCACCACCCAGCAAGGAGTCGTGGAGCAATGCTCCCGCCACAATCCAGCAAGGAGCCACTCCCAGGACAACAGCACCCAGTTGTCCAAGCTATAATCCCGACTTGACACCTGTCAAGTCAGCAAGCCATTCAGCACCACGCTGAAACTCATCTGGCTCGGGCAACCCGCCCCGCCCCCCCCCCGCTGCAACAACCAAACGGACCCCCAACAAACCTTGCCCACCTTCAATAGAAGGGTGGGTAGGCAAGAAGCGGCTCAGTTAGGCAGCGGCAGGCAAATAAAATTGCCCGTCGCGCCAAGCCAACGGATCCAAAGCAACTCCACCCCCAGCACGTTGACCTGACCCTAGGGCAGAGCTTTTCCAAACTTTTCATTAAAAATATATAATATTCCAAGATTAATGTTATTGTTATAATTTATGAATAACAATAATAAAACAAAGATATTTGGTGTTAATAAAGTCCAAAGGGTCTTCTGCGTAATTTTAAAAAGCTGGCCAGTTTCACACTATAAAATTATTGATAGCCTCATTCAACTAATTATATATGGCTATGAGAGAGTGAAGTCTGGAATTTATAGGAAGGGACAGAATGTCAATATAAATCCTGCACCTCCAGTTCTGTAACTCTGTGCATCCACTGAAATTCCCCCAAACAATGGAGCTTGAATGTTTCCCTTACAGCTCATCATACTGAAAGATATTTTCAAATGCTGGTGTCACCTCACAGTAACAGCAGCACAAACACCTTCCACTGCCAGGCACATTGTGAACTAAAATAAAACCTCGTAAAAAAGACACTCAAAATCTATACTGCAATCCCATTGTAACATAACAGTAATAACACCAAGGACTCAAACAACAATAACCCTACCTGTGAAAAAGCAAGGGTAAATATTACACTGGGTCCTAGAATACCAATACACCACCTACTGAGGAAACAAAACAAACCAGATTGCTATAGATCCCTATGCTAGCAGAATCTCTCATAATGGTCACACACACAGAGCAGAGACAGACCCTCACCAAATACAGAATACAAAATAAAGGAGCACAAATTAGACAAAAACTGAAATGGAAACCCCAAGAAGCCAGACTCTGTGTATTAACAATGGAAAAATAGAACCACCATTCCTCATAAAACAAATAAAATCAAGAAACAAAGCATCAGTTATAATAGTAAAACCATACTAATAAAATAATATTTTAAAACTACTGATAAATAGAATTTCTATTAATTAAAATCATACATTTTTTACAATTTCCCAAACACCAATAAAATATTTCAAAACAGCACATATATCAAATAACACCCAATAATTAAAACTAATAAGGATTTTAAAAAGCCCCTGCTGTCCATACGTGGGAGCTCTTGATTTCCAGTCACCCTGATATTGTCCAGGATTAGGAGGTTATCCTCTCTCACACAGACTCACATGTCCATTCTCTCTCACACATACACTGTCACATACATACACATTCATGCTTTTATACCCACCATAACCTCTCGCTCTCACAGACACTGACACACTCTCAGGCTCTAAGACACTCTCTCCCCCTCCACACACACCCCCCCTGGATTTTCTCATACACACTCTCTCTGGCTCCCTCACGTACACACAAACACACACACCCAGGCAAGCTTCCAGTCATTCTCACACACTGAAACTGACCCCCAGGCAGGCTCCCATTCATTTTCACACCACTCCCTCACCATCCCCCAGGCATGCACACATTCATTCTCACACACACAGACCCCCAAGCAGGCACCAATTCATTCTCACACACACACATATACTACACACTGGCCGGCACCTATTCTCACAAATACAAACCCCAGGAAGACACCCATACATTCTCATACACAGACACACCCTCAGGCAGGCACCCATGCATTCACACACATACACCCCTAGGCAGACTCCCATTCATACACATGCACACTAAAGGCAGACCCCCTCTCTTTCTTTTGCCAGCAACCTCAGAGCCTCTCTCATTCCTCTGCTGCCACTGTCACTGATGCCGCATGGCTATTGGGGAGGCGCTGATTGCTGCTATTGGCACTGAAGCCCATTCTGCTGCCTCCTCTGTGCAGGCCCCGTGGGTTTCCACTTCCTCCATGTTGATCTCGTACATTGTGAGATCCGCATAGAGAAAGTGCTACTCTTGCACATTACCAAAGATTACATGTGCCAATCAGTAAAAAGTAATTTATTTCTTTTTTTTTTACCTTTGCTGTCTGAACTTAGTTTTCTAATCGGTTGGTCACAGGCTTTTTTGTTCCACCTCCACTTTCTTATTTTTTTGCCAATTCCTTTCATATTGTCTTTTTTTCTATTTCTTTTCTCTCCATCTGTCTTCTTCCCTCAAACATTGTCAGGTTCTCATTCTCATATGCTTTCTCTCTCTCTCTCTCACACACACACACACACACACCACACACACACAGGCTCTCACTCTCACATGCTCTCTCTCATACAATCATTCATACAGTCTCTCTCTTGCAAATGCTGTCTGACTCTCACACACCCAGGCTCTCTCTCACTCCCTCATGCTGTCTTGCTCAAGCACAGGCTCTCACTATCACATGCTGTCTCTCGCACACACATACAGGTTCTCACATGCTGTCTCTGCAAACATTCAGGTCCTCACTCCCACACCCAATCTCTCAACGCACCTCATACACGCAACCCAATCTCTCAACGCACCTCATATACGCAATCCAATCTCTCAACGCACCTCATATACGCAACCCAATCTCTCAACACACCTCATACACGCAATCCAATCTCTCAACGCACCTCATACATGCACACACTCTACGGGCCCTCAGCCTCTCTCTTACCTCTGGGCCTCCTCTTCACGGGTCGCTGCAGGACGGGCTCTGCAGCGGCCCTGATCTTTTCGGACCGATCCGCGGTGGGGGCCTTCTCCTCTTCTCACACGCTGTAATGACGCTGCTCCTCTTCTGCACGCGGCTGATGCTCCTCCCCCTTTCTGCCCGTGCGGCTCCGGCAACATTTTCCTTCCGGGGCCGCGTGGGCAGGAAGGAGGCGGAGCATCTGCACGTTTCGACGTGACCTTGTTCTTCAGGCCGTGGTGAGGTGAGCTCCACCACGGCCATGCCGATCTTCCTGCTGTGTGTCCGCGGCACACAGCACAGCGATTCTTTACTGCTCAGCCGCCAGTGGGATGAGGTCCACCGGCGGCCGCATTGGCTCCCACTTACCCAGGGGTCAGGAACCTTTTTGGCTGAGAGAGCCATAAACGCCACATATTTTAAAATGTAATTCCATGAGAGCCATACAATATGTTTAAAACTAAGTACAAGTAAATGTGTGCATTTTATGTAAGATCACACTTTTAAAGTACAATAAGTCTCTGAAAATATTACACCAGGCCTTAAGACACCAACACATCTCCTATTAGGAAAACGGACCAAGTCAGGCTGCTATAGAGTCCTACACAGAAACTACACGCCAGCAGAAAACCTCACCTGAATCACGTGCTGTCCCTCACCTAACATAGAATAAAGAGACCAAAACGCATAACAAGAAGCATGCAGAAAAAAATGAATTGGAAACTGCAACAAGCCAGAGTCTCTGTATGCAGTGTAACAAAGGAAAAAAGAAACATCACCCATCCTTATAAAACAAATCAAGAAATATAAAATTGTCAGCAGTAAAACTGTACTAACAAAAAGAACATATTTCGAAACAGCTGATGAGTGGAATATCCAATAATTAAAAACTCATATAAAACATTTCCAGATACCAACAAAATATTTCAAAATAGCAGACACAAAGACCCAGTAATGAAAAATAATAAGGATACAAATATTTTTTTGCTCTGCATACCTGGGAACGTTTGATATCCAGGTGTCCTGAGATTGTTCTGAATTAGCAGGAGGTGGGGTGGTTTGTTTGGAACTTTCTCCTCTCTCAGTCACATACCAGCGCTCTCTCTCACACTGGCTCTCAATGACACACCTATACACACATGCTCTCAGTACTCACATATACACATGGTTTTTCTCTCTCACTTATATAGGCTCTTAATTACACATTTACACACATGCTGTCTATCTTTTCACGCTTATACACACACAGGCTTTCAATCACACACATACATGCTGTCTTTTTCTCTCACACACAGACTCTCATTCACATGCTTACAAACATGTCCTCTCTTTCTCTCATTTACACACAGGCTCTCAATCACATACTCACATGCTCCCTCACCTAAATCAGCTCTCAATCACACACAGACACACATTGTCTCTCTCTCTCATTTAAACACAGGCTCTCAATCACATACTCACATGCTCCATCACCTAAACCAGCTCTCAATCACACACAGACACACATGATCTCTCTCTTACTTATACACACAGGCTCTTAATCATACATACACATGATTTCTCTCACACACAAAGGATCTCAATCATACACACATCACAAACTTACACATACAGGTTCCCAATGGTAAACTTACATTCATGCTCTCTCTCTCACAGGCAGGCTCTCAATCACAGACATTCTCTCACACACACACACGCCCCCCGCCCCGCGGCCCGGAAGAGGAAGTGGAGAGTATCGGGTGCAAGCTGTGTTTGCTCGCTCATTCACACTCTCTCTCCCCCACCCCGGGAACTCGCGGCAGCAGCAGCCTCCTCCCAACGCTAACCTCTTCATTTTCAGCCCTCGCGGAGGCGGAGTCCCATCGGCCGCGGTTGAAGCTCTTCATTTTCCTCCGAGCCGCGCTGCAGTCTTCTTTTCTTCGGGCCGATGCCGAGCGCACTAGCGTGGCCTCTTCTTGCCGCTCACGCACCCGATATGCTCCACTTCCTCTTCCGGGGGGGGGGGGGCGTTCCGCCCGGGCGAAGGAGGACCGGGGAGCAGCTGGGTCAGCGGGAAAGTGTGGCGACACTTGTCTGCGAGCCAGATGCAGCCCTCAAAAGAGCCATATCTGGCTCGGAGCCATGGGTTCCCGGCCCCTGCACTTGCCGGTGTGTCACGTGCACCGGGCTTGCGCAACACACCGGCACACCTCAGGCGACACAGTAAAGTGTCGCGACACACACTTTGGAAAGCTCTGCCCTAGGGAGTCAATCAGCTCCCGTCACAGTTTGGGTTTGAAAATCAAACCCAAACTGCAATCTCACACCAATCAGGCAGGCAGGAACATCTGCCAATCCCCCCCTCACCACCACCACCCCCCCATACACTGTATCGAAATCCCCCCGTTCGTGCCAGCTCATGAAGTGATGCTAGCACACATATTACCCTGGGCACGCAGACACAAGGTCCGCCTACCCTTCCATAAAACTACTAAATAAATAAATAAATGTTAATTTTGACATACTATAAATGTACACATTAACAAGGCTGCATGAAATTACGGCAATAATTTAATATTTATATTCCACCTTTCATGACACTTCAAAGCAGGTAAAATTCAGGTAGATAGCTCCATAGTGCCCTCTAACCTGAGGGCGTGAGCGATTGCTCATACATTTCGGAGCGTCGCTCACAGGTTTTATATGGTTGCTCACAATACATTTTTCTTTGTGCTATATACAGAAATGCAATGCTAATACTGGTGCTGAGAAATTGTTGGTTTAAAAAAATTGTTGCTCATATGAAAAAAAAAATTTACACACACCTAGTCACTCCTTGGAGGGAGCGTTGGATAGTTCTCTATCCTCAGCAGACTTACAATCTAAGGGCCTATTTCACAAATGTTTTCTCATGGACACAAATGGGAGACTATTTATTTATTTATTTATTTATTTATTTATTTATTTTGCATTTTTATATACCGACATTCTTGTATCAGATACAAATCATACCGGTTTACATTAAAAACAGAGTATGCAGGAAAATAGGTTTCCTAAGTCAAATACATTGAACATATTTAATAAACAAAGGATTACTAAACACTATGAAAAAGGTTAATTAACAAAGGAAAACTTAAGGGAATTAAAATAAGCGTAGCACGAAGGATTGCACGAAGGGGTGCACAAAGGGGAGTGCCCCTTTGGCGCACCCTTTCGGCGCGAGACGCACGGCGCGCAACACCTGGTGGAATGTGGCCATTTACCGGCTCGCCGCTGAGCGTGATGACGTCAGGGGGGGCGGGTCTCTTCATCCCTGAGTTCACAGCATTCTCAGTTTCAGCGCGAAGTGTTTTTTCAATTTTTTTGGTCTTTTTGGTCTCTTTTTCTCTCAGCGATTGCCCCTAAAGGTGCCCGGTACTGGCGGGCTGCCCCTCCGCACCACTGCCTGGTGGAATGTGTTTAGTGACCCACACCATCTAAGGCACTGATAACCATCTCTGATTCAGAGCATGGATTTAGATATAAACTTAGCATGAGCCTACATGGACTTTACAAGCATATCGTACTGTTTAATGGCTCTACAGATTTGCAGCTGACCATTGCAGCTTTGCAGAACATTTTGCCCATATATGTAGCTTTAAGGCAAAATAAGTAAACAAACTCTCTAGGAAGAATTACGTTGCAATACAAAGTTTTGCAAAATGGGTGGACAGGGTGACATTCACCTTGCTTGTTCTTCAAATAAAACTGCTCGGTCCTTATGACTGGAGGCCTATAAAGAGGGCATCATAACCGTTCCTGCTGACAGAGACTCTATTTTGGCTGAAGGGACAGACATTGAACTGCTGTTTTTGATAGCTGGAGATTTCCAGTTAGAGTCAAGCTTGCAATCCTTAGTAATATTGTGTTACTGATTAACAGGAGCTCACTCCAGCTACTTGAATGCCCTCAGTGGATGCTATCATCTTCTCCAATGTAGTTTCTAATAAATACAAAATGGGAGCACTGGGCAATGAATGATAATTCTGTTAAATCAGCAGGTCAGTGTCATTAAAAATTCCACCATTTAATCACCAGGCTGGTGAAGAAAGATGGTGTGGGTCACTAAACACATGCAGTATACTTACTGTAACAATTATGAAATCCTTTTGAATTTATTATTGTTCTGCTCCTTAGGAACTGTGTTTGTGGCAGCAGCCCCTAAGCCTCTGTAGGGACATGCCTGCGCCTGCAGTTGGTCATTGTCACAACGATCACAGGGTTTATGACCTCTAGAAAAATTTGTGACTTGTTGGTGCACTTTGCAAGGTTTCATAATTTGCTCTCTTGGCTTCTACAGGTGCCTCTGAATGTTCTTGTGCAAAGTCAAGAGCCCATGCCACAAAAAAATAACAAAAACACATGATGTACTATGCAAAGTGCAGCAAGCAAAGGTTAGAGGCCCTGATTTGTTTAGAATATTAAAAAAAAGACACCATTCGGTATGACAATAGAAGTAATTATGACTACAGCACATCAATTCAAAAGTAAATTAGATAAGTTTTTAGAGCAGGCGTACGTTGCCAACTCTGGTCCTCAAAAGCTACAAACAGATTTAGTTTTCAGTATATCCAAAATGAATAGGCATGAAATAGATTTATATACTATGGAGGTAGTGCATGCAAATCTATCTCATGCCTATTTATTATGGATATCCTGAAAACCAGTGCTATTTATGGCTCTTGAGGACTGGATAGGCCACTCTTCTTTTAGAAGAACAAAATATCGGAAGACACGATGAATCTGATACAGCTACATACTAGGGCAGTGGTTCTTAACCCAGTCCTTGGAACACACTTAGCCAGTCCGGTTTTCGGGATATCCACAATGAGTAGGCATGAGATAGATATGCATGCACTGCTATCATCACATCAAATCTGAAAACTTGACTGGCTTGGTGCGTCCTAAGGATTGGGTTGAAAACCACTGCACTAGGAAACATTGCTAATCCAACACTAGTAAATTGACTGACATAACTGGAGTCAAGAAGGCATTTTTTTTCACTGTTGCAGAACTGGCAACAGATGTAGTGGGGGGTTTATTTATTTTTGCCTTCCTCAGGGTTACAAGGCTAAGCAATAAAAAAAAAGATTGAACTCAGTGGGGCTCTCTAGTCTTCTTTCAGCCTAACCAATGATGTTACTGGAATCAATCTAGAGAGAAAGCTGATGCTGCAATAGGTAATTTATAGTTATGGTCTGGCTGCATATCCAGGGACAGCATTATACACCACCATGCAGGAGATCAGGTTTACCTCCTGGATACAGCTCCATTCTGCACCTTGTATTGGACGGGGATCCAAAGAGTTGCAATGGCAGTGCTTGGAGCCCTTGGGACTATAGTGCTGGAAGTGTCTTCACAGCTTTGTCACCTGCTGGCCAGCATAGGGCAGCTTTCTGCACAAATCCAAGGAACATTTTGTTTTTCCACAGAAGGTGTGGCTGAGCTTCCTGGTCTGATATATGGGGAGGTGGGTTGTTGTTGTGAGTGACGGATCCCTGGCCCTAGAGACATGATTCAGCATCAGTAAAAGCTCAGTCACTAGAATCCAGGGGTGACTCAGACCCAGCAGCAGGAGGAACCTCATGAAGATAGGGCCTGCAACCACCTCTGGCTGTGTCTGAAGCGCCGTAATAGAGTCTTTCCCGGTTTCCCCTATTTCGGTGGGGAGGCTGTGGCAGGAGTCTCTGCACTTTGGGGGAGCTGGGGGGGGGGCGACAGCAGGTAGCACCGATGAAAGAGAAGATGGGAGAGGCCTTGCAAGCCTCTGAGCACACAGCAACCAAAACGTTCTGGCCCTAGCAACAAGGACATGGGCTGACTTGAGCAGCTCAAGTCTTTCTGGAACTCGCGGCAGCTGTGCGACGTTACCTTGAAGGTTTGAAATGGACGTTCAGCCTATGCTGAGTGAACATTTTCCAGTCTGCACACTTTTTAAAACTCCTGATGCATTAGCATTGCATTATCTTGCTACATCGGGAATCAAAGAAAAAAAATATATAACGTGCGTTAAGAAACAGTTTAAACACAGTCACACAGGTTATTGCATCAGTCTGAACACTAGTACCAGAGCACTGAGTCTCAGCCACTAAAAACAGACAATCCAAATGCATTGCTTGTCTCAAACACTTCCTTAGTGAGGGTTCTCCAGCAATGCAAAAATGTGCATGAATTTTATTGAGAATATGAGAAACAAAACAGTTCTTTACTGAATGTCAGTAAATCTGTTGGCGGGTCTTCAGACTTCGCTCAAGCAACAGGTTCTATACAGCAGGATCAAATAGAAAACAGTAGTGTGAGGAAAGATGCTAAGAAGGGGAAGGAAAATATTACCATAGAATGGAGAAGGAAACGTATGAAAAAAAAAATGCAATAAATAATGGAACAGTAAAAATAACTATAAAAATGCACCACTGAAACCTAAAAGGATGAAAATGTGAGGAGCTGGTCTGATTGATGCTGCCATGAAATGCATCGATTCAGTAACTGTAATTCTTGGCCGTTTTGAAAGCCACAGTCATTAGCAAGGTGTGGAAAGACATGAAATCAGGCGCACAGACACGCAGAGATCTCTGGAGACGCGTATTGTGGTTGTGGAGAAATGATCGGAAGAAGATAGGGCATGGGGAGAAGGCGGCACGAGCTGGGTCAGACGGACTGTCTGCAATGGGCAACCTCAAAGGGCATTTAATGGTATCATGGAAAGAACTCTACATGCAAGGTTTTAATAATTCCTTCCCCCAAATTCAGTATGCACCCGGACCAATCCAGGAAGACCGTAAGCATGAGGCTATAGAGACAAGCTGTCTTGTCACTGGTAATCACAAATCATCAGTGAGACATCAATGACATGAGCTTTCAGGGAAGTTTATTACTGCGGGCAGACGTCCATTATGGCCTTCACGGCTTTGGACTGCCTTTGGACTTACAATGTGGTATTGGATGGAACTGTTCTAGTGATGAGTGCAAATATAATACTTTAGAAACCTTCTAGTGTTGCTATATTTATAGGGGGATGGGTCCCCGAGCAGGAGCACTGGAACAATGTTTACAGTGGGAGGTGCTGAAAATCCCTTTGGATTCCTGTATAATTGAAACCGTCAGGGGATGTTGCCAGAATCTCAGTACCCTTACATCCAGAACCTGTGTTGCCAGATACTATCAGTCCAGGGAGAATCACTTTGCTCCTCACTGGATATCCATGATAGTTCTGAATTTTGGGCAAAAAAAGCCCTTAAACAAATTTTAACTTCTACCAACCCGGTTCAGAGTCTGATCTAGTTCGGCGAGGATCTTTTCACCCATCAGCAGAACGGGACCGTTCCTGATTGTCAGAGTATTGTGCTAGCACGCTTTCAATTTAAAGGAAAGGTCAGACCATTGCAAGGGGCACAGATCTATTTCTGCGCTTGCAAATCATTGCCACTAAGTTAAAGCTATGACGTAGCAAGGGCAGACCTAGATTAGTGTCTGCACGTACCGCAGCTGGCATCGAGGCTTTCGTTTGTGATAATGGTGACCATGTTTTGAAGACAGAAGTATAAGCTATGTTTTGCGTTCCACAACCCGTCGAAACACTGACAGTGTCAAGGGCTGAGCTTCCCCTAGTGCAGAGCTTTCCAAACTGTGTGTCGGGACACGTTAGTGTGTCGCCTGCAGTGTGCAGGTGTGTCGCGCAAGCCCGGTCAACTCTGATGCGAGTTTGGGCTTTTTTTTTCTAGAGATTCACTTTTTTTTTCAGTTTATGGGTTGCTTATTATTGGGTGATTTTTGCTGTCAATCGCGTTTTTTTGGGGGGCTTGGTGGGTGGAACGAGCCCAGCCATCCTTGCAGTGGCTGCTGCTGCCGATGAGGCCTGGCCATGAGGAGTACTGACTGCAAGCAGCAGTGTCTGGTGATCATGGAAGGGAGTGAAGCACTTAACTGGCAACAATCAAAAAGACGAGGTACATGAGTGTGGGGGCCAGACATGTGCTGGGGGGAGAGAGATGAGTGAGTGGGGGGCAAACGTGCTGGGGGGACAGACATGTGCTTGAGGGGGAGAGATATGAGTGTGTGGGGGCCAGACATGTGCTGGGGGGAGGAGAGAGATGAGTGTGTGGGGGACAGACAATTTGTTTTATTGTTTCTCATAAATTATAACAATAACATGAATCTTGGAATATTATATATTTTTAATATAAATTTAAGGTTTTCATGAGATAGGTTGTGTCGTGAAACATTTTATTTATGTATATATTTAAGGAAACATACATAAATTGTTGAAATATGTTTCGTTCGTTTAACCTTTAACCTCTGGTTTACTAGTAGACTGAATTACCGTGTCGTGAAATTATGTTTGTCTAAAAAGTGTGTCACCAACATGAAAAGTTTGGAAAGCTCTGCCCTAGTGTTTTGGCCTTTTGATTCAGATAAGAATACAGCAAGTTATGGCCGTTAGTATAACTGGGTTTAAAAAAGGTTTGGATAAATTCCTAGAGGAAAAAATCCATAAGCTGCTATTAATTAATAAGCAATAGTAGCTTGAGATTTATTTAATGTTTGGGTACTTGCCAGGTACTTGTGGCTTGGATTGGCCACTGTTGGAAACAGGATACTGGGCTTGATGGACCCTTGGTCTGACCCAGTATGGCATTTCTTATGTTCTTATGTTCAGGACTTTCTTTAAGATAAGCTCTTTGTGTGGCCACTCTTTCACTTTAGGAACTGCATGCAAGCTGAAACTTGGCATGTTTTAAGTTTCAAGTGGCTAAAGGGTGATCCAGGAGAGCACATGCCAGTAAGCCTGACATTGGTGCCAGGCAAAATGGTGGAAACAGCTGTTTAAAATAGAATTATTGGGCATATAGATAAGCATGGCTTAAAGGGGAAAAGCAGGATGGATTTAGCAAAGGGAAATTGTATCTTGCTAATTCAATGTTTTAAAGGTATAAAAAAAACCATATAGGTAAGGACTGTATAGTGTATCTAAATTTTTCTGAAAGTATTTGATAAAGTCCCTTGTGAGAGACTTCTGAGGAAATTTAAAAGTCATGAGGTAGTAGCAAATGCCATATAGTGGATTGAAAATTGATTAACGGATGGGAAACAGAATAGGACTAAATGGTCAGTTTTCCCAATGGAGAGAGGTGACTACTGTAGCGCCCCAGGGATCTATCCCAAAACCAGTGTTCAATGGATTCATTAATGATTCAGATGAGTAAAGAGCAAGATGGTGGAATTTACAGATGACACAAAGTTATTTTAAGTAGTTAAAGTATGAACAAAATGTGAGAAATTACAGGAGGACCTTGTGAGATTGGGGAACTGAGTATCTAAAGGGTAGATATGGCCAAGGGCATAGAGATGCACATAGGACAACATCATTTTAACTACAAGTACACAATGCTGGGTTCCGTATTAGGAACCACCACCCAAACGGATCTTGGAATAATCATTGTGGACAATACATTGGAATCCTCAGGTTGGAGTGCGGCAGCGGTCGAATGTTAGGAATGATTCAGAAAGGAATACAAAACATTATACTGAAAGTATCCTAATTCTTCTATATAAATCCATGCCGTGACCACACCTCTGCGCTCCTCCTGCCCACGGTGGGCTCGATGTGGGTGTCTCTGTAGAGTACGGCAGGGAGCTGCGTGACTCCACTTTAGCCTCTAATTCCTCCTTGCAACAGGACACCATTAGGGCCGCTGCTCGGGGCTCTTCTTCCGGCGCCTAGACTCCGCCTCCTTAGGCACGTGCGCGGCCGTTTCCCCCACATTTAAAGGGCCAGTGGTGGAACGGTCAGCGGCACTCTATCTTTGTCGTCAACAAAGCTGGCCTATTTAAGGCCAGCTCCCTCTCTCCTCTGCGGCTTGGCAACCAGGTTCCTTGCCTAGTTGCTGCCTCTCCTGCTCCTGTGGTGCTTCAGGACTGACTCTGGCTCTGGTTCCCGACTTCTGCTTTTTTAGTTTCCTGATTCCAGTGCTTCCTTCATTCGTTCCTCCTGTGTGACCTCCCACCTGACCTATGACTCTGTCTGATCGCCGCCTGTCCTGACCTCTTGCCTGGACTACAACCCTGTTTGATCGCTTCCTGTCCTGACCTTCTGCCTGCACCCAGCATTGTGCTTCTATGGTCCTGGCCTGCTTCCCTTGCACCGCCCCGGATTCATCTACCCGGAGGCTCATGCCTAAGCTGGCCCCAGCACCAGAGGGCTCAACCTAAGGGGAACGTGGGCTGGAAGTGGTGAAACTCCAGCTGGGCCTCGCATCATCTCGCTCTGCCTGCCAACAGTGGGGAACTGCAGAGCTCCTCCCTGCAGGTTGCACCAACTCCCCCTTGGTCGCTACATCTTTCTGAACAGAAATTACATAAATAGCAAACCTCTCATACCAGAACAGTACCAACTTCCAGCACTCAAACAGTAACCAACTTTCCTATGAAAAGGCAACACTGAAAATATTACACCAGGCCTTAAAACTCCAATGATCCTCCTATTAGAAAAACGGAACAAGCCAGGCTATCCTACACAGAAATTACATGCCAGCAGAATACCTCACCTCAGTCACATGTTCAGACTCTGACCTAACAAAGAATAAAGAGACCATAAAGCATTAATAGAAACATGTAGACCAAAACCTAAATGGAAACTGCAACAAGACAGAGACAGACCCGGCATGACCGGGTGTGCATACCATGCATTTGCACGGGGAGGCACACCCGGGGGGGGGGGGGGGGGGGGCAGCAAGCTGGCGGCAGCAGAAGAGGTCACAGGCCACTGGTTGATCTCAACCCACCGGCAGCTGAAGGAGAAAGGCCGCCAGCGACTGAAGACAAGGCCAGTTGGAGCAATGCCATCACAGGATCCCATCCCCGCAACAGCGAATAGGAGGGCCGGAGCTGTGATGCCATCGTAGGATCCCATCCCAACGACGGCAAAGAGGAGGGCAGAGCTGCAACGCCATTACAGGATCCCATCCCCGCGGCGGTAGAAGTAGGACTTTGGCTGTGCCTAATGAAAATGTCCTGCATGTGTGTGGGTGAGAATAGGAGTCTGAATGTGTGGGTGAGAATGGAAGCTTGAATGTGTGTATGTGTGTGTGTGTATGTGGGTGAGAATGGGAGCCTGAGTGTGCATCTGTGAGTGCATAAGAATGGGAGCCTGGGTGTGGGTCTGTGTGTGCATAAAAATGGGAGCCTGGGGGAGAATGAGAGAGAGAGAGCTTGTGTGTGTGTGTGTGTAGAGAATGTGAGCTTGTGTGTGTGAAGGAGACTGTGAGGAAAGTGTGTGTGTGTGTGAGGGAGGGAGAGAGGAAGGGAAGAAGACAATAGGAGAAGAGAGACACTGAAAAGGAATTAGGAAATGAGCGACAAGGGAAAAATAGGAAAAAAGACGGGATCAAATGATTGGAAAAATACAAACATCAGACAATAAAAGTAAAAAAAATTATATTTTGAGATTTTAGCAATTTGAATATGCCATCTTTGGGAATGTGCATTTCTTATATTTTTGTATTTTGTTCTTTCTTCAGTATTCCACTGTTCAGAGTTTAGTTTCTCAGGCTTTCTATTTTGGTTTGTCTGCATGTTTCTGTTTCTAATTTGTAGTCTGTTATTTATATATTAGGTAAGGCCAGTCTCTGTTTTGCCTGTGTGTGTGTATTTCTGCTAATGTGTAGTTTCTCTGTAGCAGTCCAGCTTGTTCTGTTATTCCAGCAGGTGATATATTAATGTTCTAGGGCCTGGTGTAGTATTTGCATTGCTGCTTTTCATAAGGTTGCTGTTATTTGAATCCTGAAAGTCAGTCCTGTGACTGTATGGTACGGCAAGGTTCTAGACATTTCTTTCTTTGCAGGAGTTTGTGCTACTTCACAAAATAGCAGTGGAGGGATATTTTTTGCTGAGGTGACACCAGAATTTGAAATTTGTTTTTTCATGCCGACTGAAGAAGGGGTCTGGCGGTGCCTGAAGACGATGCCCTGTGATTATGTGTATGTGTGTGTGAGTGGGAGCCTATGTGTGTGCAAGCTTGTGTGTATGTATACATGAGTGGAAGCCATTGTCTGTGTATATGTGTATGTGTGAGGGACCCTGTGTTTGTGGGGGGAGGGAGCCTGTGTGTGTGTGTGTACGTGTGTGAGTGGGAGCCTGTGTCTGTGTGCCTATATATGTGTGAGAGCCTATATATCTGTGTGTGTATGTTCCTGTGTATGTGTGAGAGCCTGTGTGTGTCTTTGTATGTCTGTGTGTGAGTGTATGTGTGTGTGTGTCTGTGAGAGCCTGTATGTATGTATGGTTAAGGGCCTGTGTGTCTATGTGCCTGAGAGACAATGCTTTGCAGACAGTGCATATTGTCTTTGCATAGTGCACCTTCCACTGTTCAGGACTCCACTTGGTGGACACAATCAGAAATGACAGTATGATCAACACAAGTCTTTTAAATATATATTCAGTAGATGTGATAGGTTTAATTACATTTTGTAAGTGTTTTAAAGTTGAGTATTCTCTGCTATTTCAGCTCATTCATTTCAATTGGGGCAGGGGGCTGATAATTTGGTGCAGGGAAATTTTAAAATAAAAGTACACTAAAATATATAACATGATAAGCCACATGTCATGTATGGCTCTTTGTAGCAAGACCAGCTCTTTAATATGGTATTAGTAGTAACATTTGGCACTGTAACAGCTTAACCTGTCAGTTTAATCAAATTTCCGTTCAAATTTTATGCAGTAAAAAATGTCTGAAGATTATCTGATTGAATTTTACTATTTTGGACATGCACATTAACTTTTACAGAAGGTAGCTTGGAAATATTTTTTTTAGTATGTTTGACAAAATATATTCAAAATGTAAAAGAAGTAAATATTACAATAAAAACGTGATGGTATGATTTTCTTCACGATAATTTAATCCAGAGGTTCTCAATCTGTTTTTCTGTCGGGACACACCTGATAGATAGTTCCCACATGGTGACACACTAACACATGACAGTCACAAGGCTAAACCCACCTCCACCCCCGACCTTTAGTAATGGGTATACAGCAGAACTAGAACATTCCCCATACAACTCACCATACAAAAAAAGATATTCTGGTATTATCTCAATAACAGCAACACAAACTCCCTCTACTACCAGGCGCAATAGCCCTACTTATAAAAAGACAGCAGTTCACCGCCAATGCATGTCCTATTGAGAAAACACAACAAATATAATGAGGTATTTTACTAGCCTACATGCTAGTTAAATATCTCACCTCGGTCATGCACATAAGATCAACCTTCACCAAGTACAGAAAGACCACAAATTACAAATATGGAGACAAAAATTGGAATGGAAACCCAAAAAAAGCCACTCTGCAAGCAGTACAAAACTGGAGAAATGGAAACAGAAATATAGCACCTAACATAGTACCAGAATCTGCAATAATGCACACAAACTAATCTGCACAGTTACACCCACATCATGGCATGCACTCAAATGGAACAACCCTACCTACAAAAAGGCAACACTACAAATATTAAACCAGGCCCTAAACACCAATACCCCTCCAAATAGGAAAACAGAAAAAGCCAAGCTGCTATAGATTCCCACATACAAATAATTGTAAAACTATATGAATAAATGTTTCAAAACAGCTGATGAACAGAACAACATCTAACAATTAAAAACTCTTAAAAATTATTAAAAATTCTTTAAACACCAATAAAATATTTCCAAACAGCAGACACATCACATACCCAATGATTAAAATGGCAGTCAATCAAGAAAAATGAATGGAAACCTTACGCTCTGTAATAATGGTGGTGCAGTCAGAGGAATTTCTGACCTCCTTGGATCTGTCAAAGGCTTTCCTTCATATTCCCATCCGATTGGAACACCAACACTTTCTAAGCTTTGTGGTGTTGGAGTGCCATTATCAATTTCAAGTGATGGTTGACCCTATTGAGATCCAAGATGGGATGAAAGGAGCCCTCCATTTTGGCACAACAAAATAAATGGAATATCACCCCATACTTCCTTGAGACATGGGCACTGGAACCACAGCCCTCAGTCTGAGAAGCCTTTGAAATGTGAACTCCACTGCTTGCTTCTTCTGCGGGGAGTGGCTGTACTGTATCAGCCCGAACGTTAGTCAGCTATATTCAATAGCATGGCTACATTACTGAATATGTCTCCAAATCCAGCTAAATTTGCTATCTGAACTGTGTCTGAATATAGATCTCAGAGTGTCTTCGGACAAACAGGGAAGCACTAATTATGATCAATTAAATAAACGTATGCATACCAGATTAGAACAGTGGCTTAATTTTCAAAGTTATTTGCACATATAAACTCATGTTTTGTGCATGTTAATAGTTATTACAAAACAGCCCGAGGTTCTGTGCTCATAAAAGTACATGCTTAACCCAGTTGCACGTGTACTTTTATGTGGCTTGGTGACTGGCGGTCTGAAGGGCAGAGATGGAAATTCTGATTTAAAAAAAGTATATGCATGAGTTAACCCACATAAGTTATGCACTCCGAAGAGCAGAAGTACCTTCATGCGAGTTAATCTGTGTGCATACCAGGCCAATTACACAATAATTTTCAAAGCAAATTTTTGCGCATAAGTTTGCTTTAAAAATTATGGGAAAATTCTACGCATAAAAGGAACATGCACAAAAAGTACATCTTATCTGAACATGTACAGTTATAAAATTATCCTCTTTTAAAGACAGTAGACCAGTTCATGCCCACTTTTCAAATGATCTGATCGGGTAATTAAGGTAAAATTGTCAGTTGAAAATTGCCGTCCCCTCCTGTCAGTAAAAGTACCCACGCTACCTTACTCACACTGCAAAGAGATGAGACTAATAGCACGGCAGGGTGGAGCCAGCAGACAGGTGAGGATTTCATTTTGAAACCTCTGTATGTGCTTTATGGTGTGGACTTTGCATCCATTACAAAGCAGGTGCAACGTCCACAGGTATGGAAGTACTCAATGGTACTGGCCAGATCTCAAATTTTTTGGAAACCAACGTGAAAGCACACGGGCACCAAGTACCTATGAGCCTGCATGCAATGCACTGATTTTAAAAATTGCTTCCCCAAAATAACTTCATCAGCATTGCGGCAGGAAAGAAGATGTTGTTATAATTAGTGAGGTTTGGGTGGACCCTTGGACACTGTGGCAGCTGACCACGCCCACGGAAGGAAGTCCCGTGAGGGGCCCCAGGTCAGGCTCAGCTCTTGGACACACAAACACAGATTATATCTTTATTTAGACAGTTTGAGAAGCCACCAGAGGTGGCAGTAGTGAGTAGAAGATGTAGCCCGGCTGGGCTGGTATTCCCCAGGGCGCTGGAACAGCGGTTCCTCCGGTAGCAGTGCTGCAGTGAAGAGAACTGAGACGATGAGTACAATAGAACAGTCAAAGAGTCCCAAATATGAAGAAGCCCCGAGATAGGGAGAGCTGGCCCTCGAGGAGCGAGTACCAGATCCCTGGAAGCAGAGAGACTCGTTGGCAAAGTACTCACACAGCAGTTCCACATAGGAGATGGCACTGGCGCTGGAACGGAGACAGGCCCTCGAGGAGCGAGTACCTGGTTCCAGGGAGACAGCTCTGAGGAGTAGATGATGGTAGTACTCACTGATGGTGTCTGAAGCGAATTCTTTCAAGTAGAAGAGGAGATAGATACAGGCAGCAGGTCAGGGAACATGGTCCTCGAGGACCGAGTACCGGTTACCTGATAGCGACCTGAAAGAAGCAAAAGAGGCCCCCGAGGAGCGGGTACCCCATTAGCAGAAAGAGTCCAATAGAAGTTGGAGAGGCAGAGTAGCTGGGTACGGAGAGCGAATCCCATCCGTAAGAATCACCCTTGCTAACTCAACAGCTAGCAATAAACTGTAGGCTTAAATATCCGGGGAACGTGACGTCATCACAGGGGGACGCTCCTGAGGAGCGCGCCAATGAGGAAATAAGAATGAGGGCCGCACGGCACGCGTGCCCTAAGGTACCTGTAGAACATGGCGGGAGGCAGCGCCCAAGCCGGTCCGGGGACGCCGGAGAGGACGGCAGGCGGATGCCGCGGCAGCCAGGAATCCGTGAAGAGCAGGAGGAGCCGCAAAAAAGGAAAGGCAGGCGGAGAGAAGCCGTCGGGAAGTGACGGTCGCAACCGATGTGGCCCTTTTTACTATTATCTTTCTCAGCAGCACTTCCCAGGAAACTTGTGTCTGAAACATTATCCTGAGGGATCAGTAGCTCCTTCCATGTTACTGTCCTCATTACAATTTTGCTCGCGATCCTGATACATGCACACATGTAGCAGCTTGTGCAACTGAGAACTGACTGTATGTAGTAGTAGTGCTATCTAGTTCTATAAGTAAGTAGTCACTGTTTATTAGTCCTGCTTTGTAATATATATATACAGCATTATGCAGCTATGTTTCATTAAGTGGAAAAAAACTGTTTATAAAATCACTCTCACAGATATGAATGGCAGCTGAGAAGCTACAACAGCATTTCAACTCCTCAGCTCCCATTCATATCTATGAGAGTGAAACATAACTGGAATTAACTTCCATCAGCTTTGAAAAAGGTCCTCCTTTCCTCCAAGGTATACATGTTTAGACCCTGAAGTCTGTCCCCATATGCTTTATAATAAAGATCGCTGACCATTTTAGTAGCTGCCCTCTGAAAAAACTCCATACAATTGATATCTTTTTGAAGATGTGTTCTCCAGAACTGTACACTATATTCTCAAATGAGGACTTGCCAGAGATGTCTATCGAGGCAATATCACCACTTTCTTTTTTTTTTTTTTCAATTTATACTTTATTGAAAATTTTTTATATATTCCAACATAATTCCAAAATAAACAAAGAAATCTTGATATACAACATCCAATATCATTTATATAACATAATCTGTTACCATAACCTAAAATATGTTGAACAAGACTAAATAATTTGGGGGATAACAATATAATAATATATCCACACAATTCAAAAAAAGGAGAGAGAGATTACAAAATTCTTATTATGGCCTTTATGTTGAGATGTTATTAACTCTATTAGACTCAGATTTGTCTGCGAAAAATGTCTCCAAATGTAAGGGGTCTGAGAATATAAATTTATTACCCTGAAAATTTATATAACACTTTGCAGGAAACTTTAAGAAAAAGGTTGCCCCTATTTCTAGGGTTTTACTTTTCAGGGCAAGGAATTGTCTACGACGTGCCTGTGTAGGCCTCGAGACATCTGGAAACAAGTATACTCTTTGCCCACAAAAGGAGCGATCTTTATTCCTAAAGAACTTCTCAAACACTTGATCTTTCTCCCTAATATCACCACTTTCTTCCTACTGGCTAGTCCTCTCTTTATGCATGCAAGCATCCTTTTTTTTAACAGTTAATACAATAAACCACCAAGAATACAAATCTTATACACAAAGCATTGATATAAAAAAATTGCATTCGAATTTAAGCTTCAAAAAAAGGAAAAAACAAACAATCAAAGCCCAATGCATTCCAGTCCACCATTTTGCAGGGGGTTAGGATACCACAAAACCAAGAAAACAAATAATATAAGGAAATAAAAGATGCATAACTCCAGGACTAGCTGATATGAGAACTCAGGGATTATCTGAATTTAAATTAGGAGAGGAGACTGCAGCAAGTGCCAAATCAACCTTAGTACTGAAAAAGGCAGTTAAGCGTGAAAGATCATAAAAAAAATATATCTACCAGATGTATATTTTGCCATATATTTGCAAGGAAAATTGAACCAAAAAAGCCACCACTTTGTAAGACTCTAGATCTTAGCAAATAAGTTGTTTTCTCTTTTATGTACTTTTAGCCACATCAGGAAAAGTGTGAACTGGACAATTAAGGAACCCAGTTTCCCCGTGCTTGAAAAACAATCAGACCACCATGTTTCTATCCAGATCCAGGACAAAATTCACAATTAAAGTTGCTAATGAAGGTTTCTCCTCTTCTCCCTCCAAAACCTGAGTTAAATTAAGAAAGTCAAATGAAGGCAGTGACTGTGTAATATGTAATATCCCCCTTTCTTTTTTTAAAGGGAGGTAGATAATAAACTCATGATAGAGGAAGAGATTTCTCAGGAATTTTTAATACTCCAACATAGGTCTCTGAATAAATCCAGTGGTATAAAAGTAGGAATTCATGGAAAAGTAATAAATCTCAGTCGATGTCTAATTATATTCTCCATTCTTTCCACTTTGTCATGAAGCAAGAGGTTATATTTTATTAATCAAACTTCCTTATCTTTGATATTTTTAGCTTTGTATTTGAGAAGAAACAAAATTTTGAAGAACTACAATAGCATCACAAATATTATCAAGACTGACAACCTTGGGCTTCATCAGAAGCAAACTGCATAGATGGAGGAAAATCTGCATCCACAGACATAGGCTTTGAAGACCTTTCCAGAGTCTGTCCCTCAAACAGTACCTGCAACTCCAGATACTACTTTATTTATGTTTCATATTTTATTTGAATTTATCTTATACTTTTATTCTATTTTATCGTGAGCTGATTATTTTATATTTTTTACCTTTTATTTTTGTTTTTTAATAATCCTGTAATTATTTTGTAATTTTATTATGATATCTGTAAACCATTGTGAAAGAATACTGAACGACGGTATATAAAATCATGAAATAAATAAATAAATAAAAACTCTCATTGCTACAGCATCTTCGCCTGTTTACTGGTGGCGCAACCCAACCTGTTCTGATCCAAAGAAGGCCCCTCTGCTGCTCCTGCAGTCAGCATTCCACTCAGAGTGGGAGAAAGTCCTCCTCCCCTCAGTGAGATTGTATCATCAGCAGTCTTGTTGCTGGGTCATCCAGGGGAGTTCTCTCTGCTTGGGGCTTAGAAAACTTGCAGACAACAGGAGGTTCAGCGGCTCACCCGTCCCCGCGGCCCACTGTCAGCTCTGAAATAAGCATCCTTTTGACTTTAGCTATTGACTTATCTACCTGATTGGCCACCTTATCATCATCAAATATGATCACCCCCCTATCCCGCTGCTGTTTTATGCACAGAACTTCACTCCCCCATACATGCACATTCATTGTAGATATCCTGAAAAAACGACTGGTTAGGTGTGCCTCCAGAAGAAGGACCAGTGCTTCCCAGCCCAATCCTGGAAGCACACCTAAGGAAATCCATAGGGGTAGATTTTAAAAGGGTTGCACGCGTAAGATACGTGCACAACCCCCGAAAACCTACCCCTGCCTCCCCCTGCGCGTGCCGAGCCTATCTTGCATAGGCTTCACAGCGGGCGCAAGCCCCAGGACGCGCGTATTTCCCGGGGCTTGCAAAAAGGGGCGGGGCATGGGCGGTCCGGGGTGGTCTGGGGGTGGGGCATGGCCTGAGCCTCCAGGCACAGCGGCCATATGCCACTGTGCCCGGGATCGTGGGCCAGCTGTTGGCCGGTGCACATAACTTCTTCAACAAAGGTAAGGGGGGGGGTTCTAGGTAGGGCTGGGGGGCGGGTTAGGTAGGGGAAGGTGTGGGGGGGGGGGGGGCGGAAGGAAAATTCCCTCCGAGGCCGCTCCGATTTCGGGGCGGCCTCGGAGGGAACAGAGGCTGGCTGCATGGCTCAGTGCGCGGAAGTCGCACAATTGTGCACCCCCTTGCGCACGCCGACCCTGGATTTTATAACATGCGCTTGGCTGCGCGCGCATGTTATAAAATCGGGCGTAGATTTGTTCGCGCCGGGTTGTACGAACAAATCTGCACCCACGCACAGGTTTTAAAATCTGCCCCATAATGAATGTGCATGAGATATATTTGCACATATTGGAGACCCAGTATATGCAGATCTGTCTCATGCATATTCATTGTGGCTATCCTGAAAACTGGACTAGCTAGATGTGCCTCTACAGGTAAGTTTTGCTAGATCCCTTTTCATGTTTTCTGCATTTTCCAGGATGTCTACCCTGTTACTGATTTTTTATATCATCTGCAAAAAGACAAACCTTTCCCAATAGCCCTTCCACAATATTGCTTATGAAAATGTTGAACAGAACCGGACCAAGGACCAATCCCCGAAGTACACTACTGGCAACCCTCTTTGCTTTTGCTTACCACTGCCTTTTATCGCCTCCCACTCAACCATTTTCTAAATCTATTTTTGGATCATACTTAGAGTGCCTAGTTTGAGGTAGACTTTAAAAGCCACGTGTGCACGTCCATGTGTGCGCAGTTCCTGGCGCGTGCACATGAACGCACCAATTTTATAACATGCATGCGTCGCCAAGGCAAGGAAGTGCAGGCAGGGACTTCCTTATATTGTTCCATCAATCAGGGCGCGCCGCGGAGCTCGGACCCGCCCCTGGCCCTACAAGAGACCTGGCGGTCCATGCGCACGCCTGTAGGGGCATGGCCAATGCCACTGGAGACGCCGAACTCTGGCGTGAGGCCTGGTGTGCAGTGGAAGGCCCGGCGACCGCTACCGCGGGATGCCGAGGCCTAGAGGAGCTCGCAGTTGCCACTGGGGAGGCCGACCCGTGACCTGCAGAGGTGCTAGCGAGGTGAGCAGGCCCATGCGCGGGCCGGGCGCGGACGGGGCGCACAACACCAAGTTTACAGTACTGCATCTGGTTCTGTAAGATAAGGAAGTTAGTCTCAGGAAGATACATCTGTTACTTTAAGATTAAGGAAGTAGAGCATCCCTGGCTGTACATCCAGAATTAGCCTTCTGCCCAAAACAGCTAAAGCTGCAGAAAGAGGAACTACCCATTTACAGTTGAATGGATGCCCAGATAGGCAGGAAGTGCCTATCTGGGCAGGATATTCCCTTATGTTTAGAGAAGACATTAAGAAGACACTGCAGAGACATTACAGATATTCCAATATCTAAAAGAGGAAGTAACTATAGCAAGTCCAGACAGCTTAGGACTAAGGAACTATATTTCTGTAAGAGCTGAGATACACTTCTGCGTGTGATAGCTAATATAAAACTTGTAGACCACATGTAGCGTGATGGCAAGAACAAGGAACCAAACTATGTTCATGCAGAGAGTCCTAGACTGTAGCCCAGACTTGGCTGTCAACCCATAAGTGGGTGCTAACTCAGTGCTAGTTCCGCAATTGGGTGTATATGAGGGAGGTTTGGAAGCAGTTCTTTACATTGAGTGAGCAACCAACTCGATATCTGCCCATGATGATCACAGTGTCTGACCCATTGTCATCGCCTCCACTGAGTCCATAGACATTACTGAGGATGAAATGGGGGAGTAATTGTTCAGGGAAGTGCCTACTGTAAATATTCTTTTAGACCATTCTCTTATATGGACTTGCATATATGCTCTTTCATATGGTATTGCTTCATATATTCAGTTATTAGATAGGCTAAGATATTGCATGCTTTGCTGTTACATTGCTGATTTCATTGCCTATAATTTTGGGGAAGTGTTTGCTGTAAATTACATTACTGTTAGTGCTTGTTTAGGAATAAAGCTCACATACATTCTTTTCCCAATTTCTCTCAGTTTGTGCCTTATTTTCACTGGGTCATTCAGGGCAAACATGACCACACTACAATGGCCACACTACAATGATCCAAAAATATTATACATAAGCTATAGGGACATTATAGGTCCTATCTTAAAAGCTTTTGTATAATATTTTTTGCTTATTCTTATAGAGATTCAGTAAAAGTTTTCAGAATCTGCCAAGAATCCCATGATTGGAATGTAATTTTCCATATTAATGTATTTATATTCTATACACATTATTTGTAGTTAAGAGTTAAAATAATTTAGTGAAAACAAAGAAGGAGCATTCCACCAAGTGGAACAGAGCTGGTGAGAGCCGCTTGATTTGAAATTCACAACACACGACTGAAAAGAGTAAGAGTCAATCGGAATGGTGTATCTCTTTTTTCTTGAAGTGTGGTTGATGTGCAAACATTATAACGCCAGCAGGTTCTCACTCTGTTGTTTTTTTTTCACATGAACCTGTTGGGAAAAGGAGGCAATATTATCAACATAAATCTCAGGGTGAGGAGTCTTAAATACGTAGCAATGCTTCTATAGAAAGGAAATAAAAGGGATATTACATGTAACATTTTAACATCCATTTAACAAATGTAATAGGAGACAACCTTCCGCTGCTCCCCGATCTTTTAAGTTTGTTGGACTGTCGTCCATGGAAAAACTGGCCATCCTCCCTATCTTTGAAGTACCTAGCATGTCCCTGCCCTCCCCTCACTCTCTACATTTGCTGCAAGTCCACCTAGTTGTGCCAACATCTAAGGAACCACGCTTGAGAAGAATCAGAGAAAATATCTATGCAGGATCAGGTCCAGCCTCTTGAAACTGTCACTTGATATCAGACTAGCTCTGAGCCTTCAAGTTTGCCTGCCTCTCAAACCGCACTGCCCGGTCTTCATAAGACTGTCCAACATGTAGCAGAGCTGCCCTTAGCCCAGGGCTTAATTTGCAGACAAAAAAGGAAGTGAAACTGTGGGGGTACAGGTATGCAAACACACAAAGCAGCAGAAGCAGTGGGGCTGACAGGCATTCACCTCATCTTTCCTCACCCCCCTCCCATCTTCTCTCATAGCCTTTCAATTGCGCCAGTCTGATGGGGCTTTGCCAGTCACTAACATTGCTCCCAAGTATTTTTCTAGCAGGTGGCAGTAGAAGGTTTGATTGTTTTTAACATTTGGGATTCCTCCCGTGGTCATATCAACACCTTTCTGAGGAAAGGTTTGTATGGGATATAAAAGTCCCCATCAGGAAAGGTGACCGGAGAGTGGGTTGCTGGATTGCAGAAGGTAGAGATTTTCCCCAGGATCTCAAGTTAGGAGGAATGAGGCTTGAAGATTTTTGGAAAGTTTGATCAGTTCCAGAGGGAAGGCCGTATCTCGGGTATGCCAAAGGGCCTGGATCAATTTGCCCAGGTGACCTGTTAACATTGTGGGTAAAGAGAAGGATTAAGGCTTTTGAGAAGAACTGAAGAGGCTTCAAGATTTTTGCAGTTGGATTACCGTTAATAGTTTTTGACCTAGTCCTGGATTTTTTCTACAGATGGTTGGCTTGGGGATCCATTTTTCCACCTGACTAGTTTATGCTGGAGCTACGCTCTAGTAATCCTACCCTCAATGGAGAGGATATATTTTCTATGGATGAAGATGCAAGAGATGGGAGAGAGATGAGAAGATTTAAAATGGACAAGGAAACCAAATGTTTCATTGTGGTGATTTATTTGATGTTGATTTTGATTTTTGTAATTGTGGCCTGGATACTTTTCTTTAAATTACAGTAAACACCAACTTAGGCCTCTGCTTTGATTTTTACCTTTTATCCCCAGTGCATGGGCAGAATGGATGGACATTTTGTTACTTTTGGCTTCCTTGCTCCTATTCTGGACAGTTTAGCACCTCTTGGGAGATTTTTCATCTAGAGTGTGAACGTGAGACTGGGACAGAGATTTGATGCTCCAGAGGCGCCAAAAGATAATTCTTTCTCCCCATCCGAGGCTAATTGAGGCTAATTACCCACACAGGGGACTGGCTACACCAGGAAATTGCACAAAAGTCAAGGTCATGTGACTGCTCTCATCTGGGGGTAAGCACTGGGCCTGCTCTTTCTGCAGGGAGCTGGAAGTGATTTACATTACCAGCTCTGTTCTGTTTGTGTGAGGAAGCCAGAACTGATTTAACTGCTAGAAAAAACGTGGCAGTTTTTTCTGGCAGGACACCACCCTTGGTTGTCCTGCCAGAAATTAAGCCCTGGGTAATACACACAAAAAGGGGTTGAATTAGCACACATTTGGAAACTTGTAATCTGCGGTGCTCATCAAGGCCAGGACTGGCACGTGTTACTTCAACCTCTTTTTGTGTCTGTTTTTTGCTCTGCAACAAATGCTTCAGTATCACCCCTTTTCCTCCTGCTCCTTGAGGAGGAGGGAAGGGGGGAAGAACAGGAGGGAAGGGGGTTGGCTTAGGGAGTAGAGTGGCTCTTCTCTGCTCTTCCACCTCCAGGTTCACTCTCTCATCATTATCTTCCTTGCAGGCTCCTTGAAAGGGGAGAGGCGGGAGCAAAACACCCCCTCTGCTCTGCCTCTCAGGTTTGAAAAGTGGTAGAACTGCGTTCCAGGCTGCTCCCCCCACAAATTAAGCCCCTGCATTCGCCACTTTAATTACTGTATCCCCGTGCTCTTCATGGTCAACTTTAGAGGGGTAGCCCCACCCCCAGCGCTACAAATTCCTGTCACAGGACAGCATTCCGGAGCCCCGTTGCACTCCCTAAGATCAGCCCTCTTGCTCTTTATGCCTTATGGGTGCTACAGTTCAGATATTTAATTACCCTATCCCTGTGCTCTTTATGCTTTTATCTGTTCGACCCTATTCAGCTATTAATGTGCATTATCAAAGGGACGTAGCTTTTCCTAGATTCTAACTTCTTGTAACTCGCTTTGAGTTTTTCAGGTAAAAAAAAAAGTGAGAGGTGTGAAAATAAATGACGCTGCTGCTTTCCCAAGCGAAAAAATATATCTGCGATTGTTTCATTTCCCCCCCCAAATGCTTTCCTTTTTACATTAAGTTTTCTTTCTTTTCGGTTTAATCTCGGCTCCATGCGCTCTACCTTCCTCCCTTCACTTCCTCCTTTCTGTTTTTCCCAGCGCTCCCTCTGCAACCTCATCTCCCATTTCCTGGCGTCCGCGCGCACACGGGCGTTTTGTCTTATTTCCTCATTTCGCTCCGTCACGCCGGTAAAAAACATATATTTATGCATACAATTTCTACATTTCCCTTCGAAAAGGAACCCTTTGGAAGGCTCACCTTTTAAATTACGTTTACTGTAAACGGTGTAACTAGCTAAGCAAATGTCAAAACAAACAAGAGGCTTTTATTCAAAATTCCCTTTTCATAGGAGACGTTTCGGGTTTTTCCTTCCTTTTACAGGTCTTCATTGATAGTGCAAAGTGCAGATTAAGGCACTGATGTCCTTTCAGATATTATGCATCAGGCTGCGGAACGCGCTGTTTAACTTTCTTCCCCCTATTATTTTGTGACGAAAAATAATTTTTCAAAAGTTTGGGTGTGTTTTTGGTTTGTTTTTTTTTTTTGCTGCCAAATATAACTGCATGCCACCTACCCACCGTGCTATCCTTCTGTGTCCCCGTCCCGTCCCAGCCTCTACCCAGGCAGCATCTCCCTGGCCCCGTGTGCCCCTCCTTCCCCATGATCCAGTTCCTGTCCTGCACTTCCCTTCCTTCCTGGCTCTCACACCGCTTCCCCCGCCCCTCCCCTCCCCCACCACGAGTTCCCGCCTGGCTTCCCCTCCCCCATGCCGCATTTCCTCGCCCCTGGCTCGGCAGGGGCCAGCTCTCCGCTTCCCGGTGGCGCTGCTCCTTTAAGAGGCAGAGCTCAGTGCTGGGAATCCACGTCAGTTTCGGCACTTAAACTCTCCAGATCAATGAGCGAGAGAGAGACATAGAAACACACACACACGGGCTCGCTCACTCACTCAGTTCTGCCTTTCAGTTTCTCTCTTCCAGGAAGGAAAACAGAAAAAAAAAAAAATAACCAGATCAGCCGCAGATCTGAAAAACCAACAAACGCCAGCAGCAGCAGCAGAAACAGCAGCCTCCCACCCACTTCTCCGCCGTCCCACCTCCCCCCCTCTACCCCCCAAAGCCTGCAGACAGCTTCTCACCGGGGGGAGGGAGGCTGACGATCGCTTTCCTTTGCAATTCCTGGATGCCTGGGAAACTTCTCTTCCGATGATCGCTCGCGCGTGCGAAGGATTTCTGGGTCGGGAAAGGAAAGTGGAAAAAAAACAACCCCTGAGAACTTCCTGATTTGACCGTGAGACATGTCTGAGGCTGCTGCTCAGTGTTGCATCAAGGTAAAGCTTCCCCCACCCCCCGCTTTCCCCTAGTAATCAGCAGATCATTCATTCCATGTTTTTCTTTTTTTAGAGACCTATCTTGAATTATTAGATTTGATTACATGTTGGTTGATTTTACAGAAGGCTGCAGCCGGATATTTAATTCGGAAGGTTAACAGTGGGGAGGAAGAGGGAGGAAAGAAGAAATGCCTTTTTCCCCCTTGTGCTGCCTTACCCTTATTTTAACCTTGCAGAGTAGTTTTTCCGAGTAGGATACAGTTCTTTCCTTGGCCAGGTCCATTTCAGCAGCAGATCCGCTGTGCACATCAGAATATTTAAATCGGATCCTTAATTTTGTTTGAACATGTGCGGGGAAATGAACTTTGTGTGTGTTTAAAAGTTGCCGAGGAGGGCGTGTGAGCCCTCCTCTGATGTCTCACGGCTGTCGCAGAAGAACTAGGAAAACGCCACTCTTCGTGTTCAGTCCCAACTTGTGCCAATCTGCTTTTATTGACAGCTTGAACAATTTTTTTCTGAGAATCGTGCTCAGACAGCCCTTCCATTTCTAATGTATGCAGGTCTGCGTCTTACACATGCATAATGTAGAAGAAATAACTTAAAAGAGGGATTGCGCTTTTGTTCAAACCTTTATTCTGCTTGGATGCTTAAACAAAGTCTCAAACTGTCTTTTCTTTTTAATATACAAATAAGGGCGATTTACTGTAGCGCACTCACCTTGCAAGCTGCCATGCAAAATTGGAGATGGTAAAAAGGCTACAGAGCCAAGTTCACCATTTAATACCCGCTGGATGTTTGTCTGAAAATATATGCAAATTTAATGTTTGGTTAAAAAAACAAAACAAAAAACTAAGAGTAACAACTGTTGATGAAGATCTGGGACAGGTTTTGCTGTATACCGTGCAGTTGCATGTCTGCTTGTTGCTTGTGTTCGTGAAGTTTTACCTTCTGCGCGTAGGGTATTTGCCCGTCAGAACTTGGGAGAAAACTATTATGCATGATTAATCCTCTTTAGCACCTGAAGTGTAAAAAACAAACAAACACAAGTGACAAAATATGAATTTATGGCTTCGGCCATTTAAGGTTTTACTATGAATATGGTGAGGGGGGCGGGGGATCTTATCAGTAGGTTCTCTTATCACCTTGGCGAAGCAGACTGGGCAGATTTGTTTCTTATGGTTAATCCGTTATCTCTGTTGTAACCCTAGGGGCTGGTGCTCTGCTGTGATGATTCGGTTTGCACTCCGTCATTCGTTTGTTTGCTTCCCGTAGAAGGCTAGCATGGTGCCTGCTTCTTGTCCGGGTGGAAGGAAGGAGTTGTGTGTAGGAACAGCCTGCAGTGAAAGTAGATTTTCCACCTCTGGTGTGTTGAAGGGAAGACAATGGCACTTTGTTGGCTTCTTGTGCCTCAGTATTCATGTTATGGCTGCAGTCAGGTGCACTGTTCTGGCTTTGTGACAGCGGCCTACTTGAATCCTGGAGTAGTGGGGGTGACATATTTGCATTTTGCATGGGGTGGTATCCTGCGACACTTGCTTTTTAAACTTTTTCAATGTAAACTAGCACCTCTAAGGTGCCATGGCACTTTCAGAATGCATTTTTGTAACAAGGGCTCTGTCCTAGCTCCAGTTTTACTACTGAGTTGACTATCAAATCTTTGAAATGGTAATTTGGGCGAAGAAATACTACAGTGAGACACCCCAGGGACTAGAGTGCATTTTCATTTCAGGCAATGTCAGGTAAGAGGACAGTAGGAAAAGAAAACCAAAACAAAGCTAAGTAACATTAGAAGACAAAATCCAGTCCGCAATGTAACAGAATTATTGCTTCTGAACTGAATGACTGGTTCATTGAAGCCACTTCACTTGTAAGGTAAGCTCAGGGTACTGAGATCAAAGAGCCTGAGGCTTACTTACATTCTTATCAGATCTAATTATCAGAATCATCATTAATTTATTACACTCTGAGTTATATTAAAAGATTATTGTAGCCATCATGTCCTGGGCAATATTCCTAAAGAGCACCTAGCAAATAGTAATATGCATGCTCTGCATCAATTAAAACGTTGTGTTTAAAGTTATTGCTATTTAATTCTTCAGACAATATCCCTGCAATTCCCATGAACTCCTGGGAGCAACTGTCCTGCTGCTGCTGCTGCTGCTACTACTACTACTAATACTTATCACTCAGAATAATATCCCAGATTATCCCCTAGACAAAAGCATGATTGATGAGAATTCACTATGATGACATCACACCTACATTTATTTATTTTTGTTTATTTAAAAAGCTTTTCTATACCAGTATTCTTGGGTACATCATATCGGTTTACAGAGAACTTAATGAGATACATGGAACAGGGTGTGGTAAACAGGAGAGCAACGGGAAGAACAAAATAAAGGGGGAGAATGTACAAGGGAACCTTAATTAAGGTAACAAGAGGTAAATTATAGTACATAGGAGAGTAACTAGTATACATGAGAAAAAAGTACAGGCTAACAAAAGATAAAATCTAAAATACGAGGAGTATTGTACATTATACAAGGTAACAGGGCATAATAAATGGAGTACAGACAAGTAAATAATGTACACGAGATAAGATGTACAGGATAACAAGGGATGAACCAGTTTAGGTGCCATATTACATGATTTCATTTTGTAATACTGGTTTGCATTCCTTAATGCTTCCAAAGGCTCAGGGGGACTAGGAATGAGCTGTCTTTAAATACATTTTCAAAATTAACATTCTCAAAATTAACATTTAGTGCAGACTTATGGTGTTCTTTTGAAGCAGCGGAGCCGTGAACCTCCATTTGTGGCTACCAGGATTTGTGGCTACCAGGATTTGTGGCTACCAGGATTTTTCCCTGATTTTTCATCTCATCCTCCTCCCTTTTTACAGCCCAGCCATTGCCTTGACCGTTCTGGGTAGGTGGCCACAGACTGCAGCCTGTGGCATGTGCATCCTAAATCTCAACTGTTTGAAAACTGGGATTTCTCTCCCGCCACCCTGGCTATGAACACAGCCATTATAGATACTTTTTTTTTCCAAACCAAGAAGCGTGAACTGATTTCTGCACGTTTGAGAAGCACGGCACACAATAATGTTATTAAATTACGCGACCTTCTTACTTGACCTTGAGAAAGTCAATGAACCTTCCTGTGGTTATGGGTTTTTCTCTTACTCACTCTGTTTCTGATAAATCCATCAGTCCTCATGTGATGCCACAGTGCTTCACCCAAGAGATGATGGCAAAGTCTGTGATAATAAAAGTACCTTCATCTTCCATTCCAACTTCAGTTTTGTAGTGGAGAGGCTGACAATAAAATGACCGAACTCTCAGCCAAACCTAAGTAAAGAATGGCTTTTGATTCTTTTTTTTAATCCTCAATATTTCATTTAGGGAGACTGTGAACAAGCATATGTAAAAAAAAAAAAGTGAATCAGTTTTGCTTGTGGCTTTTTTTGTTTTTTTTGGAATGAAGGTTTTATAGTTTTCCTTGAACATCTGGCAGTCCCAAACTGGGAAACTTCCATCCCTGAGAAAACAATACCATACTGCTTTGTAACCAAACATAAAAGTGTCCCAGCCTAGTGGCCACTGCCCAGTAAAACTATCTTTTCCTTCTTCCTGCTTGATTTTGATGGGAAACAAGAGCCAAATGAAATCGCTCGTTATTGCCACAAAATGCTAACAGTTCTTCGGTCACACTCAAGTCTGCACAGGCCATCTATGTGGAAATTCCCATGCGCTCATGGACATGTACGGGTGACATTTTCAGCTCTTCCACCTAGGTGCGAAGTTCAAAGGTGAAAGTTTCAGAGGAGAAGTAGCTGCGCTCTTTCTTGCTGAAAGTTGCGCCTGCTTTTTTCAGGGGCAGAATTTTTCCTGGGAAGCAGCTCATGCAGATTGGAAAATCCATCCTGTGCCTGGTGTTTGTAAAAAAAAAAAAAATCCCACCGTAAACAAGCCCCCCCCGGGAAACATCTCTCCTCAGTCTGGCTAAAGGAACGCGCGTGCTGTGGAACCTCCTCTTCATTTTGTGCTTTGGATGGAGTGGAGGCCTGTTTCTCAGCCAGTCAGGTTACCCAGATAAAGGGCTTTGAAAATTGCCCTTTTGCTGAGGGTAATTTTCAAATGGACTTCCGTGGGTACAGGAGTGCTTTATCTGCAGAAACTGGCCCTTCAGAACGTTGCGTGACCGATGTGCATGTGATGTTACGCGCGGAGGGGAGAGCCTGGGCGGGGTTGGGACGTAACATGCCCACTTTTTCGATTTTTCAAAGCATGAGCGTACATTCTCTCAGCAAAACTGCACGCACCCGATATCAGGGGTGGTTGTGCGCCTGTGGCTTTTACTGGAATCGTTTTCACAGTGGGCTGCTTTGAAATCGGATGTGACTTATGCGCACATCTGCCGACTAACTTACGCGCGATTGTTACGGAATTACTCCCCACGATGTGCAAAGTCAGTCCTCGGTTGCGATTTTACTTGATTTTCTCATTTAGGTACCTGACGTACTAAGGATTTTCTCCCATTTTGTGTCTCTGGCAATTCTAGTGTTAATACATCTGGTTCTTAATGAAAGAAGATCTATAACTTTCCTACTGCTTGATTCCAGGAAAACTATCCACAGTCCTTGTGCCCACAGAAATCTTCTGTTTCAGCTTCTTATGCCCGAAAGGAGATCATTTTAATTGAGAAAATCTGAGCATCTTTCCTAACCTTGTTCCTATAGGGAATCCCCTAGTTAAAGGCTGCTTGTAGCTGAGAAAATAGAGAAATCAAAGCCAAAATAATAGTAATGTCTTTTGGCTGAGAAAAAACCCCATTAAAATCCTTAGAAGGGGACAATTGTACCAGAATGTATTAATGAAAAACTCCTTGGTCGTTTCAGTGAAAAATAAGAGCAGTATTTATTACAGTGAAGTAAAAATTGTAATAACTCCCCTGATTTTATTTCTAAATTGCAGTCCAAACTCAGCCTCCCTAGCGAGTTAGACAGGCTCTGGCAAACTCTAGGCATCAAATCCCAAGGGGAGCTCTGGACGGCAGGCAGGGAGTCTCATGCTTTGCCTGGGCATCTGCAGTGGCTGTGGCACGGGCTGGCATTTCCCCTTCCAGGGTGGCAACACCCTGGGTGATGTGCGCCGCGTGAAGGGGGGACAGAGAGGCAGAGTTCTGATGGACCCGCTCCGAAGGAGGAGAAAGCGACTGCAGGAGAGGCCGTCAAGCAGCATTTAGTAGGACTGCATGGCTCGGGGGGGGGGGGGGGGGGGGGAACGGTCATGGCCTGACAGGGCTTTTCACCTCCAGAACGCCAGCTCAAATCCCGGCTCGGGTGGCCTATGGGAAGTGAGATGGAGGTCTTGGTCCAGTTCCAGGGACCTTCAGCGGGAAGCATTCACATCGCAGCTCCTGCCAGATTCCTGTGAGTCTGTGAACTCTGCTGCCCACCTCACTGACATGTGATAAGGACACAAGGAAGCAGGATCTGCATGATGGGCCTGTGCTCATCTTTCTTTATGGGAAGCAGGTATGGAAGTAGGCCAGTGTGAGTTGTCTTCTCATACCACGATTGGCTTGGTATTTCAGTTCGAGGCTGAGTTCTTTGCTTGACAATCGATATCTTGCTGAACAGTTTGGGCTTGTGAAGATGCACAATATCCTCTGTGGCATTCCTATATCAGATGTGGCCTGATGTCATCCATTGGAACTGTTGTCATATCTTGGCATCATCGGTCTGCCACTGTGTTTTCTGGTGTGATTTTACTTTGCTTCACCATTTTCTTGTCAGTTAAATTATATCTTAACGCCATGCTCGGCACAGTTATGTGATGTGACGTATCATTTACATTTGTAGCACTGCAAAGAGCAGCTCAGGATAATTCTGTTTGCTCAAGCAGTTTCCTCCTGCACCTTTCTCTTCCAGCTCAGTTGGAAACAGCCTCTTGTTGGCTGCCACGCCATGAGCCTTCGTTCACAACTGAACAGGGTTCCCCCCCTATTTATATAGCTCTCTACCCCCAATTCAACTTAGTGCCCTGGCCGTCAGAGACACAGTCCTTAGCCAATGGCCTACAAACCGCAGCACCTTCCAAAAGCTGGCTAACGTGGACCCTTACCGTGGCCACTAGATGTCACTGCTGAGTGATGGGTGAGACCCCACCCTCCAACCTCTGCCTCCAGAGCCTGTGACTGTCATCTCTTCAGCATCCTCAGCCCCGGCCAACCTGGGGATCGAAAGACCAGACCCAGAAATGAAATCCAGGTCTCCATATAGCAATGTGCTGTAGTTACCACTGAGCTATCTGGCCGATCTTCAAAAATAATGATCTTTTTGACCAAAAATCTTTTGTAAGAACTTAGGCTTGGCTCTTCTTTTTTTTTGTTAAATAGATGTTAAGATTTAGAAGACAAGTTTATTTATAGCATTTTTCACGAACCCAGTTAAAAGAAAATCAAGAAAGCAGTTGGGTATAAGCATTACTTGTATAAGGCTGAAGAATGATTCGAGATACAAGTTTCTGTTATTTGAGAGACTATAAATAGAGACTATAAATAGATAAATAGAGAGACTATAAATAGAGACTGGAAATCGAATCAATCATCAAGAAAATGAAACCTTCTTCACACCCATTGGACCAAATACCGACCAAACTACTTCTCACCATTCCTAACACCATTGCGAAACCTCTGGCCGACATTATAAATTGCTCCCCCAATCAAGGATCCGTCCCTGACTCTTTAAAAATTGCTTCCCTGAAACCCCTACTAAAAAAACCCAATCTGGACCCAGCTAACCCGGTAAATTTCCGCCCCATTGCAAACCTACCTTTTATAGCCAAGCTAATGGAAAAGCTGGTCAACATCCGACTCACAGACTACCTTGACTCCCACAACATTCTCTACCCTTCTCAATTCGGTTTCAGGAAATGCCTTAACACAGAATCCCTTCTTCTCTCTCTAACGGACAACATCCTGATGGGCCTTAACAAAGGACAATCATACCTGCTAGCCCTACTCGACATCTCCGCGGCATTTGACACGGTTAACCATTCTATCCTCATCAACCGTCTAAAGGAAATAGGCATCTCTGGCTCTGCACTGCTCTGGTTCAAATCTTTTCTAAACAATAGGCACTACAAAGTTAAAATTAATGACAAAGAATCCCACCCCATACCTTCAAAACAAGGAGTACCACAGGGTTCTTCACTCTCCCCTACCCTGTTTAATATATATCTACTCCCGCTATGCCAGCTTCTAAACAGCCTCAACCTTACCCACTTTATTTACGCGGACGATGTTCAAATCATAATCCCCATCTCGGACCCCATCTCACCTACTCTAAATTTCTGGAACAGCTGCCTACACGCCATCAACCTTCTTCTCTCGAGTCTCAACCTGGTCCTTAATACCTCCAAAACGGAACTCCTGATTATCTCCCCTAACGATGACAACTCCTCTGCCAATAATACAACTATTCCGCTAGCTAGCCAGGTTAGAGACCTTGGGGCCACCCTTGACTCTAGAATGAATTTCAAAAAGTTCATTAACGCTACAACTAAAGAATGCTTCTTTAAGCTACAGGTCCTGAAGAAGCTAAGACCGCTCTTACACTTCCAGGATTTCCGTTCAGAGCTGCAAGCCATACTGTTTTCAAAGATTGACTATTGCAACGCTCTACTACTCGGTCTTCCCGCCTCCTCTACTAAACCTCTACAGATGCTGCAAAACGCAGCTGCCAGGATCCTTACAAACACACGTCGTAAGGACCACATCACACCTATTCTAAAAATTCTTCATTGGCTACCCATCCATTATAGAATACTATTCAAGACTCTCACTATCATCCACAAATCTGTATACCAGCAATCCACACTCCAACTCTCCATCCCTCTCGAACTACATTCTTCCGCAAGACCGATCAGATCCGCCTACAAAGGTTCTCTCAAGGCCCCCCCCAACAAATCCTAGGTCCACAACTCCATTCATAAGCGAGCACTCTTGACAGCGGGTCCGCTTCATTGGAATTCGCTTCCCCCGGATATACGCCAGGAACAATGCCATCTCTCCTTCAGAAAGAAACTGAAAACCTGGCTGTTCACTCAAGCTTACGGTTGAAGGAACATTCTATCAAACACATTGTCTCTCACCCTTGAACGCCTCCCTACTCCCCCCCCCCCCTTCCCTGCCCTCCCACCTCCCCCCCTGCCTACCACCCTACCTACCACCTGCCTACCCCCCTGCCTACCACCCTACCATGCTTCCCCCGTCCACAAGATTTACGAATAATTGTGTATAATTACCTAAGATTAACCCACAGCCGAGCTTAATCTAGCGGATTTTGCTTCGCTGTCTTTTGTTTTCATGGTTTTCAATGACTATTTTAGTACTCTTCAGTTATTACCGTTTTTAAAATATCTTTCCTGTCCTCCAGCTCCCATGTTTTTCGCTCCCTGTTTGATGTAACTTTTTTACCTTCTCTGTAGTTGTTAATTGGTTTCCCCTGTTCTATTGTAAACCGGTACGATAAGACCGCGTCTTGAGTATCGGTATAGTAAAAGAATTTAAATAAATAAATAAATAAATAAATATAATAGCTTGCATATTGAAACAGTCTTCAGTCATAGAGAGGTAGCTCTTCTACCCACCTACTTTGTTGGGTTTTCTTGTAAGTAATTTTATTTTAGGTGGGCTAACATTTAGCATGGAGAGGGGCTCAGCATCACAGCAGGCCACAGGTGGAAATATTTATTTAAAAATGTTCTATACCGCTATTGTCGTTGAAAAGAGATTGTTCAAAGCGGTAACAAAACGTTCAAAAAATACAGTACATATGGTACATGCAGCATCATATAGTAAAAATAAAAACAGAGTCTGTAAAAACGTGATCATGAAAAAAACAACAAAAAAATCTCTTAAGGTCAGCATACAAACAACTCCGCCAGCCTAGGTCTTAACATCTTCACTCAGCTTTCTCAGCTCGCTTACGGAAAACCACTTGAAAAAAAAAATCTTAACCCAGCTAGTTCTTTACCAGGGAAACATCCCAGGCTTTAACCTTCTTCCGTAGCAAGAGAGAGCTTAATTCCAGCCTAAGCTCCAAAGGGAGTTTGTTTCCAGAGAGAGGGAGCTACCACAGGAAAAGCTGTCTTCCTTAGCCAGGTTCTGCGCGTGTAACAGACAAGAGTCCACTACGAACAAGGCCCCTTGGCTCGAATGTAATTGCCTGTTTGGGACAGACCATCTCAGTTTCATTTTAAGATAATGAGATCCATCATCTCGCAATACCTGGAAAATGAATGATCGTAAATGAACTGGATCTGGGCCCGAATCAGCAGCCAATGTAAGGATCTTCACATTGGAGTCGTTCCTACCTGTTCAGGGCAATTCCATACCATCCTAGCCGCGCTATTCTGAACCACGTTTATAATTTGTGTATAAGCTGTTTGGGCAAGCCAACATACAAGCAATTACCCTGATCAATTAATGCTTGGACCACCATTTGAAAGGTCTTAAAACCTAAGAATGGGCAGTGGTGTTTTATAAACCTTAGTTTACAAAAGGCATTTCTCACTGTCGGGAAGATGTGAGCTTCCAAATGTAAATTCTTTAACAAGCCTTACCCTTGCAGATCCCTTTAAAGAATCCCTTGTGGTTTCTGACTGTGTAATGCAACCCCCTCGAGAAAGGAATCGCTGCTTTCTGAAATCCAATGGATTGCAAAGTCTGAGGCAGAGGTAAATCTTGTCAGACAATCCGATCAAGTTCTTTGATTGGGTGGCCAGAGACTTGGATCAAGGGAGAGTGCAAGATGTAGTGCACTTGGATTTCGGTAAGGTCTCTGGCACGGTTCCACGTAGGTGACATAGACAGATTGAGCCCCCTTGCTATGGGCCTTAAAGTGACCACCTGGGTTAGAAACTGGCTGAGTGGGAGGTAACAGAGGGTAGTGGTAAATGGAATTCACTCCGAGGAGGGGGAACATTACTAGAGGTGTGCCACAAGGATCAGTCCTTGGACTGGTTCTTTTCTGTATTTTTGTGAGTGTCATTGCAGAAAGATTGTCGGGAAAGCTTTGCCTTTTCCTGAAGATACCAAAATCTGCCCCTGTATACAGCCAGGAAGGTGTGGAAAACACGAGGAGGGATCTAGCGAAGCTCAATGAACAGTCTAGCCTCTGGCAGCCAAGATTTAATGCTAAAAAAAATGCAGTTATGTATTTAGGGTGCAAAAAAACCAAGAGAGAGGTAGAGTAAAGGGCAGAGGTTCTCAACCGGTGTGTCGCCACACTTCCAGGTCCCCGCTGGCCCAGCTGCTCCCCCTGTCCCAGTGAGATGCAAACTCTTCCTGTGCCCCAGGCAGACTGTGGCAGGAGAGCTGGAAGAAGCACTCAGCGGTACTAGCAGCATGGTCTCTTCTTCCTGCCACCTCCCCACGTCTCGGAAGAGGAAGTGGTGTGCAGCAGACATGCACGCGGGAAGCAGAGACCTTGCTAGGTACAGTGTGTGTAGCATCGGCCCCAAGGAGAAAAGCAGTGTGGCCTGGAGCACAAAGAGGATCAACATCAGCCCCCGCGGCCAATGGGACTTCTTTCTCAAGGCCGCGAGGGCTGAAAGAGGAGGAGGCTGTTGCTGTCGCTCGTTATTCTTCAGTGGGGGGGGGGGAGAGAGAGTGAGTGAGCGAGCATATGTGTTTGAGCTTCTGTGTTTGTGTTTGTGTGTGTGTGTGTGAGAGAGAGAGACAACGTGTGTAAGTGAATGATTGAGAATCTGAATGTGTAAGTGTATGATTGAGCCCCAGTTTGTGTGAAAGAGAGCATACATGTGTGATTGAGAGCCTGAGTGTGATTGAGATCCTTTGGGTGTGAGAGAGACAGTTTGTAAGTATGTGATGGAGAACCTGTGGGGCAGATTTTCAAAGGCTACGCGCGTAACCTGAGGAAATCTGCCCCTGCGCGCGCCGAGCCTATTTTGCATAGGCTCAGCGGCACGCGCAAGCCCCGGGATGCGCGTATGTCCCAGGGCTTGCTAAAACGGGCGGTCCGGGGGCGTGTCTGCAGTCCGGGGGCGTGTCTGCGGTCCGGGGCGGTCCGGGGGCGTGGCCGAGTGCCCGGACACTGGCCTGTGTCAGGACCTGGCCAGCCAGCGCACGCAAGTTACGCTTCGAGAGGCAGGCGTAACTCCATCGAACAAGGTAGGGTGGGGATTTAGGTAGGGCCCGGGGGGTGGGTTAGATAGGGGAAGGGAGAGAAAGGTGGGGGAGATCCAAAAAAAAGTTCCCTCTGAGAAATCGGAGTGGCCTTGGAGGGAACGGGGAAAGCCATCGGGGCTCCCCTTGGGCTCGGCGCGCGCAAGGTGTACATGTGTGCACCCCCTTGCGCGCACCGACCCCGGATTTTATAACATGTGCGCGGCAGTGTGCGCATGTTATAAAATCGGATGTACATTTGTGTGCGCCGGGTAGCGTGCACAAATGTACCCCGCGTGCATAGGAATTAAAATCGGCCCCCGTATGTGTAAGTGAGAGAGAGCATGTGTATATGTGTCTGATTGAGAGCCTGTGTGTGACTGAGAGAGAGGAGAATGTTGCAAGCAAACCCCGCCCCCTCCCCCCGCATCCTAATTCACAACAATCTCAGGGCACCTGGAAATCAAACTCGGAGAGCAGAGTATTTTTTTATCCTTATTTTTAATTATTGGGTTTTTGTGTCTGCTGTTTTGAAATATTTTATTGGTATCTATAAATTTATTATATACATTTTTTAATTATTGGATATCCCATTTATCAGCTGTTTTGAAATAATCTGTTCTTTTTATTATTATAGTTTTATTGCTATTGATATTATATTTCTTGCTTTGTTTTGAGGACTGGTGATGATTCTCTTTTTCCTTTGTCGCACTGCATACAGTCTCTCTGGCTTGTTGCGGTTTCCAGTTCAGTTTTGGTCTGCATGTTTCTATTTATGCTTTATAATCTGTTTATTATTTATTTATTTATTTGAGATTTTTTTTTTTCTATTTGAGTTTTTTCTATACCGGCATTCGTGATAAGAATCACATCATGCCGGTTTACAATAAACAGGGGGGTGTGATAATAGGTTACAATAAAAAGAACATGAGGGCCAGCACATGTGATTCAAGTGAGGTCTTCGGCTGGCTTGTAGTTTCTGTGTAGGGCTCTATAGCAGCCTGGCTTGTTCTGTTTTCCTAATAGGAGGAGTATTGGAGTTTTAAGGCCTGATGTAATATTTTCAGTGTTGCCTTTTCTTAGGTAAAGTGGTTACTGTTTGAGGACTGGAAGTTGGTGCTGTTCTGGTATAGAAGGTTTACTATTTATATAATTTCTGTTCAGTAAGAGTATTTATCTTTCCCGTGTCTTATTCTTAACAATAAAAGTAATACTGGGCCTTTTTTTTAAATTTCTGCCGTGGTTTGTAATGAGCAGTGTGTCACACGTGAGCATTGTCCGTCAGGTGTGTCACGATGGGAAAAAGGTTGAGAACCACTGGTATAGGGGGTGAAATTCTTCTAAGCATGAAAGAAGAGCGAGATTTGGGAGTGATGATATTCTTAAGGTGGCCAAACCGTTGGATAAGATGACAGTAAAAGCTAGAAAGATGCTTGGCTGTATAGGGAGAGGAATGGAAGTGATATTGCCTCTATGTAGGTCCCTGGTGAGACCTCATTTGGAATGTTGTGCACAATTCTGGAAACCACAATTTCAAAAGGATATAACCCGAGGGTGGCTACTAAAATAATCACAGTGGTCTTTTTTTTTTTCTAAAGCATATGGGACAGATTTAAAGATCTGAACATGTATACCCTAGGGGAGATAGAAGAGATATGGTAAAGACATTTATATACCTCCAGGTTTTCCATGCACAGGAGGTGATCCTCTTTCAGTGGAAAGGAGGCTTTAGAATGAGGGGTCAAGGGATGAGGGTGAAAGGGGACAGACTCAGGAGTAGTCAATATTTCTTTAAAGAGAGGGTAGGGAATACATGGAACAGCCTCCCCATGGAGGCGGTGGAGACAAGAACAGTATCTGAATTCAAGAAAGTATAGGATAAATGCAGGGGGATCTGTGAGGGAATGTTTGGGATTGTAAAGCTGAATTAGTTGGTGTGGATGGGCAGACTAGATAGGCAGTAGGAGCTTTTTCTGCTGTCGTGTTTCTATGGTGAAGGTGTCTTCACAGCATCCCCAGCGCCAGCTGACCTGAACCAGGGACTGAACCCAAGTCCCTCTTCCTGCTAACGTATAGCATGGCCACTTAGCCAGCAGGCCAGCCCAAGTTTTAAATTTTGTTGAAGCCTTCTGCAGATCTTTCAGGCAGGTAGAATCACTTTAGCTCATCAGCATCCTTATATTCTCAGGAATCAGTAAGTACATGTTTGAAAAGTGTGAGAGTTACAATGGATCCTTCAAGACTGAAACTAATCGGAGAAAGTTCTTTTTTACTCAACGCACAATTGAACTCTGGAATTTGTTGCCAGAGGATGTGGTCAGTGCAGTTAGTATAGCTGTGTTTAAAAAAGGATTGGATAAGTTCTTGGAGGAGAAGTCCATTACCTGCTATTAGGTTCACTTAGAGAATAGCCACTGCCATTAGCAATGGTTACATGGAATAGACTTCGTTTTTGGGTACTTGCCAGGTTCTTATGGCCTGGGTTGGCCACTGTTGGAAACGGGATGCTGGGCTTGATGGACCCTTGGTCTGACCCAGTATGGCATTTTCTTATGTTCTTATGTTCTTACTGCCTGCTCTGTGGCTTTCAGGTCATTAGTCTTCTGCAGCGTGAACATGGCTTCTGATCTTCTCATGCAATGCTAACCAGCTGCTATTGTCTGGCAGCCATTGGCATAATGTCTGGTGGGAGCTCAGGAGCTGTCTAGGCCATTTTCTGTGTTTAAAAAAAGGGGACATTTTTAACCAGCCCTTGGGTGAACAGAGACCTGTGTACAACTTGAAGGTCTAATATTTCTTTCTCTTACCCATGCCTTTCACTGGTTTATCTTCCTCCTTTTTTTTTTCTGGTTTTTTTTTTTCCCCCTTTCAGATCTTTTTGAACTTTCCAGCCAGATGCAGTCTCCTCCTTGGGTGTAGTGGGCAGGCAGGCCTTGCGGGCCCACTGGGCCCATGCAAAATGTATTAGAGAGGAAAAGTCTAAGCAAACTTGGGAGAAGAAAAAAATTCTTAAAACCATTACAAATAATTTAATTACATGGTGGTAGATGATAAAGTGTGATCTCATGGAAGAAGCCAGAAAATGGAGAGAGCGTTCCCTGAAAGGATGAAGGAGAAAAGAGGTGATAGAGTGAGGGAATGAAAGGTGGGGACACAACCAATTATGCAAGTTTTCTAATACCTCAGATGCACCACGAAGGCCCTCAGCAAACCGAGCTAACAGATATATTTTTCGGCACCTTCGGAGTTGCGAGCATTTGGGAGGCGTTGTAGCTTTTGTGGGAAAGGCCACCTGTTGACCGCCTGTGATCTGACATGCAGCGCCGGGTGCATTCTGCTTCGGATGAACAGCAAGCCAAGAGCTTAAGGGGAAAGAAAAACAGACCCATGTGACTCAAAAGCCTGCAACATAACAACAAGGAATTAAGGGCTCCATTAATGCACTGAAGCAGAACTCTGCCCTGGTTTGTGTGTGTGTAGTACGAGAGCGCGCACACCCACACACCTCCTCTCCCGAACCGTCCAGGAGACTCCGTTTCATGGTACCTTTGCCTGTGGCTCCCAGAGCCAAGCCTGGTCAGGTGTCTTTAGCTGGGCTCGAGAATTACCATTCTCTGATTACACTCCTGATGAAAGTGAATCCAAAATTTTTTGTTACCATGCGTGAAGGTCATGGTACTTTTTATGGTTTTTTTTTAATTTATTGGATGGACGTGTAGCGTTGGGTTGAAATAAAAGATCCCCCCCCCCCCAACCTGTGAAATATTAAATAAAATTAAAAAAAAAAAACTGGACAGGCTGCGACCGCTCTATAATTCCCCTTTTAGCCCTTCTGATAAAATATAACAGCCTTGGTTTGTTTCATGTGACTGCGGAGTCTTCAGGAAAAAAAACAGGTGCCAGGCAGCTGTAAAACCCAGACTGTAGCACCCTGCCCCTTATACTGAGGCACTGCACTTATGCTGTTGGAAGGGAACGGGGGCTGAGACACTGTGATAGAAAACCTTGCTGATTTCTACCATCCAGAGGGTTTAGCCCTATTTGGGGGTGGGTTTTTTTGTTTTGTTTTTTTAATCTTGAAGCAGTTGCATCAGAGTTATGGGAAATCAAATGGCAGAAGTTTCCGGATCCACAGGTAAACACAGGAACTCCGATGAAGGATTCAGGTATCTCTCTCCGGGAAGGCCTGGGGCAAGGGGAACGAAGAGCAGCCGTGTGACATGGATCACACCATAAGCCAACGCCAAGCCGGCTTTCGGCTCCCGGCAGCCTTTTTCAGCCTCTTGAGAGCTGATCTGAAAGAGCAGGGCAGAATGGTTTAATGTGAGTTGTTACCAGGCTCCCGGTCTGAAGCAGGAATGCCCACACAGTCGCGAGAACCTCAGCAAGTGTCCAGATTATTATTTTTTTTAACTTTTTTGTAGTGATATTCACCATGATTAGGAAAGGGTCTTGACCCCGGCCAGACCAGTAACTCAGTGCCATGCAGAAGGTCTCCATTTCTATTTCCAAATTGGGTCTTCCCCTTTCCAAGTTGGCTGGGGATTGCTGCGGGGGGGCAGCGTTGAAAGCCCTCTGGAGTGGGGGAAGGAGCTGTGGTCGTTGCTGCAGGGTGATGTCTAGAGGCGGGATTCAGGGCCCGTGATTACAGGGTGTGTGGCCCCCGGCTCAGGGCTGTCCCTGCAATGACCAGATGAGGCATGTTGGGGGAGGGGAATATCAAATAAGAAAAAAAACCCCCCAAAATCCCCAGGTAGTTGTGAATGAGGATTCCTGGTGCCAAATCCCAGTACTGGTTCCGAATGAGCTGGAAGTACAAAGGAGCAGGAGGAAACTGCCGAGTTAAAAAAAAAAAAAGAAGAAAAAACCAACGACAACAAAAACAGTTTCTTTCGCCCTCTTCCCAGCTTGCTTGTTGGGAATCAGAACACAGGAGAGACTCTTTCTGCCTTCTCTAGACTAGGAATAAATAACACTGCAGGGAAGCTGAGAGGGGAATTACGTTATGAGGTCTGAATGCAGAAGTTCTTCGCAGTTTGAGGAAGAGGGGACTCGTCTGTCGGCAGGAGGCCCTTATAAGGCCCGCTGCTGCCCGTTCTTCCAGTCCCGGCCCCTGCTCTACGTGTCCGAAATCTTTTCTGTGGTGTCGCTGTGCCATGTGAGCCAGGAAATGGTGAACAGAGAGGATATGCCTGAGTGTGTACATTGTCCAGTAACACTGGTATCCCAAACCACCTCTCCCCAAAGGACAGGTTTTCCATAGGGAGACACTTCTTCGTCATCATCATCATCATCACTTTATTTATTTATATCAGCCGAATAGCTGAAAGCATAAGAACATAAGAAAATGCCATACTGGGACAGACCAAGGATCCATCAAGCCCAGCATCCTGTTTCCAACAGTGGCCAATCCAGGCCACAAGAACCTGGCAAGTACCCAAAAACTAAGTCTATTCCATGTTACCATTGCTAATGGCAGTGGCTATTCTCTAAGTGAACTTAATAGCAGGTAATGGACTTCTCCTCCAAGAACTTATCCAATCCTTTTTTAAACACAGCTATACTAACTGCACTAACCACATCCTCTGGCAACAAATTCCAGAGTTTAATTGTGCGTTGAGTAAAAAAGAACTTTCTCTGATTAGTTTTAAATGTGCCACACGCTAACTTCATGGAGTGCCCCCTAGTCTTTCTACTATCCGAAAGAGTAAATAACAGATTCACAGCATATTACAGCAGGTTAGGGGTACAGTAGGGTACATAGCGCAGCAGTTAATGTAAATGCTGGGCGGTCGAGCCCAGTCTGTACATGGTGTCTTACAGTGGCGGCCTGTTTCTAAACAGAGCAGCGTGCAGTGTGTGTTATTATGGCAGGCGTAGGGCTTTCCTTATCATAGGTACAGCAAGGCAGTGTATCAGGTACACTATAAATATTTTAGGACGGTGGCAATAAACAAAATAGAATATGATTATCGGAGTGTCATGAGATTTCAAGTAGAAAGAGAAGATATTTAGATAATGATAATGAATAGAAATAGAGCAAGTGGTGCAAAACTGGGATTTCAGGTGGTGAATCTTATTTATTTATTTATTTTGGGGGGGCGATGCATAGAGGTCCATCTCACCTACAGCAAATGAGGTACAATGCTAGAGTTGTGATGAGCGAGCAAGTCTAGGAGGTAGTTTTTTTTTGGGGGTTTTTTTTTATGATAGGGTCTGGTTTCTGGTGCACTGGGGGTGTGGCAGTTTTGATAGTAGTGTTTGGTGATTTGGATCATTCCTTAGGGTGAGGGGGAGGCTTGAATTACGATCGTGGCTCAAAGGCTGCTTCAAAGAGCCAAGATTTCAGAAGCATCCTGAAGACGAGGAAACCAGGGGCTAGTCTGATGTTGAGTGGTAAAGAGAGAGATTTGTTTCTGGTGCCAGCGAAGCTCATTTCCCTGGGGATCTGTATGACGAGTCAGACTTGTAGCAGCGAATGTAAAGGGTGGGAAAGTGTGAGGGCTTAACCCTTCCTTTGAGAGTCTTGTAGGCCAGCACGGTGAATTTATTTTTTTGGTATATTTTTTTATGTTTGAATCTTTTATTAAACAAGAAAAGTACATCACTTGGGAACTCTGAGGTACCCCAAGCACCATAGAAGAGATGTTCACATTTTCAGGACCAGGATTTTGAAGTTGGCACAGTAGAGTATTGGGAGCCTGTGTAGGGTTTTTAGGACTGGAGTGATCCTGATCAGCTCACTAACATTTTGCATCCTTCACACCGCAATGTTCTGGATGAGTTGCAGACACTGGTTTAGTTTACTTGGGATGCCAGTGTGTAAAGTGAGTTCCAATAGTCCCAAGTGGGAGATGATGCAGGTTTGTATATCTGTAGGAAAAGCCGGATGCCTTTTTTTTTTCTCTTGGCCACTTCTTCCCACACCTATGGGTGTCGAGCTCAGTGAGAAACTACCTGGATTTTCCCCCCATTTCTCACAAACACTTTTCCCTCTTCTCCCCCCATCTGTCTGGGGACAATAGACTCAGGCTTTCACAGAACCGGGAACGTGCATCGTGCATCCTGAGTCTGATCACTAGGTGTCCAGATTGTGTGACTGCTGGAACTCCGTCTCCCCAGGGGCTGTCATCACTGGCTCTGCAGCATTCCCAGCTCCAGCCGGCCCAAGGAGCAGGAGCAAGAACCTACATCTCCCGCAGGGCGGTGCCTAGCAGTGCCGCTGAGCCATGTCCACTAGTGCCCCATCACATTTAATTTCAGCCCCTGGACTGATATGGGTGTCTTCATTTAAAGACAACAGGCAAACCAGTTCCCTTGGTGCTAGTCTTAACGTTGATACCATTTCTATTCCCACTGGGCTATCCGGGCACCCAGTTGATGAAGTTGTCCCCATGCTCATCTTAGCATTAGTTCTGTAGATCACACATCTGATCACCATTGTGGTCCTTGGATCTTGGTAACTAAGGCATGCAAAATTTCACTTCCAGGCTATCTATATGATCGTCTTGCTTTTTCTCCTTCCCCGTCCCTTCTGTCTCATTCACACAGGTCCCAATGTTATCTTTGAGCTAGCCTCATTCTGCTAATTGTGGTGAAATTTGTTAGGGTCTTGGTTTGTTGATCCCTAACTTCAGCTAACTGCTCCTTCAGCCCCTTGCCTGCTGCTTATATATTCTCCTCTGGGAACTTCCTGTCTTTTTACCTCCAAAACTTTCTCTACAAAATTCAAATCCTACTCTTTCCTGCATCTGTTTTTATTCTTTAATCCTCCCCAGTGCAGGCACATACTCCCCATCTCTTTCACCCCACTTTATTTAAAAAATGTCTTGACTGCCCATCACATTTTTAGGCGGTTTACAATAAAACATTCATAAAAACAAAAGTATAAAAATACAAGGTATGTTACATTGACAAACATAAAAGCGCTATCAAACAACAAGATACTAATACAGCAACTATAACAAAATAAAAATGGCAGTAATACGCCATTGTTTATGCTCACTGCTGGAAGGGATCCAATCTCGGCCTTGTCCCATCGCTGTTCGCCAGCGATGGGACAAGGTAGCAGAGACCTAGATCAGCCTGCCGGTGGAGATGGTGGACACCAAAACAATAGCAGTTCCAGAAAGGATGAGATGGACTCAGAGGAGGAAAAGCTTGAGGCATCAGGAATAGACTAGTTCCAGGACTACTCAGTCCCTGCCCAGTCACCATGCAGCTGGCTACACAGTACTTTACAGGCATCCAGCTCAGCCTGTGATTGAAGCTCCATTTATACATTTCTGTTGGGTTTTTTTTTCTTTTTTATGGAGCTGAGGAATGCTTTCATTCCCTCTCCCTCCTCTCACAGACTCCCACTCACTGCATATATAGTAAACTGGGAGCTTTTACAATTCTTCCAACCTTACCGAGCAGCAGTGCTGCGCTCTGAAGCAACGTCTGAGACAGGGAGATGAAGATATCGTGCCGACTTTGGTTGAATATTTATTGAATTTTGACTTTGCTTGTACTTACGAGGCACAGCTAGTACTTGCAAATGTAATAAGTAGGGTTATCAGCTGGCTGATCCAGTCTTGGTTTTACTGTATTGCGGGTCTGCTTTCCCTATCTATAGAGTAAAAGCCTGTTCAGGGAAAAGAGAATCCTTTAGCAATCCTAGTAACAACATAATGCAGTAACATAGTAGATGACAGTACATAAAGTCCAGTTGAACCATTCGGTCTTCCTAGCAACGATAAATCTCAGCTGCCAGCTTCAGCAGCATGGCCGCTTGTAGCATGTCACTTCTTATCTAAGTCCAGTTTTTGTTTTCTTCCTACTTGGTTCTCTGTCATCCTGGGTACACAGATTATGGGAACCTGGTATAGTTGATAGTGAGCCCCTTCCCCTGCCTCCTGCCCCATATTTTACTGTTAAGCTTTGTTACACTAAACCAGTGTTTCCCTTCTCTCTCTTGGAGGCACACACATCCAGCTGGATTTACAGGATATTCGTAATGAATGTGGATGAGATAGATTTGCAAACACTTGGTCTCCAATTCTAGGCAAATCTGTCTTGTGCATATTCATTGTGGCAATCCTGAAAACCTAACTGGTGTGTTTCCAGGATGGGGATGGGAAACACTGATCTACAAAGCAACCTAAACATCCGACCTTTTAGGTCCCTGTGTCCTTGCTGGATGGTACCTGTCTGGCATCAACCTACTTGGTTCCTGAGGAGTTGTGGCCTGCTAGTACCAGCCTGGCTAACCTGTTGCCTGCAGTGTTGCTAGCTCATGCTTCCTTTCTCTGGCCTTTGTTTTCTCCTTATTACCTCTTCCCTTGAGAGAGGGAAGGGTGCCTTGTTTGAATTGCTGCATCCTTCCAACTCTGTTTTTACCACTGACAAGGAATATGACAGCAAATAAGGCCCATTAGGCCCATCTAGTCTGCCCAGTTTCATTCAGGTCCAAGATCTCTGGCTTATTCTTCACTTCTTCACTACTAGGGATTCTCTGTACTTACCCCATCTTTCTTGAATTCTGTTTTCACCACTGGAAGTCCATTCCATGCATCCAGCATCCTTTCAGTGAAGAAATATTTTCTGATGCTGCTCCTGAGTCTCCTTCTCTGAAGCCTCGTGTTGTGATCTCTTTCTCTAGAATAGTTTCCTTTGAGAAAGGTTTGCGTCTTGTGCCTGATTTATATCTTTGAGGTATCTATCATATTGCCCCTGTCGCTCCTCTACTCTAAGGTCCTTATATCTCATCTCATATGTTTGGTGCAGATTCGTCACTATTTTCGTAGTTTTCTCTGGACCTCTTCCAGCCTGCCTGTATAACTTTACAAGGGTGGCAAGATGTGTGATGAGGTAGGTAGCGTAATGGGACTGTGAGATAACACACTTGGGAAGAATTTCACACTAGATGAAACTCTCTCAGACACATTGAGATCTTACAATTCCACCACACCTTTTTGGGCCCAATGGACTCACAAAACAAGCTTTAAAAAAACCACAAGGAGATATGTGAATATTTCATGATGCCTGGGCAAACCCCTGTTCCATTGAGCAGAATAACTTAGGGGCACGGTCAACATCAGTAAAGCAACTAAATGCCCCCTGCCCCCTGGATTTGTTCCCAACATGGAGAGGGTGGGAAGAGAATTCTTTCAAGGCCCATAGGCTTTTGGAATGTCTTCTAGTACCTCCCAGCAAAAAAATAAACACATGGACACACAGTCTGGGGTTGTTTAAGAATAAATCACTTACTAGGGGTATATGATGCAGATGAAGAATCTGCTAAACTGTACAATTGTGCCTGGTGCAATCCATACAGAAATCAAAAGAATTGTCAGCATACAGCCAAGGTTTGCAGACTCAGAAATCTGCTGTATTTCCTCCAGCGTGCAGTCTTGTGCAGTGCTCCCCTCCTGATACGTTCCCTGTATTGCTGCTTGTTCTATGGTGTGCAGATCTCTATAGTCCAGTAGATGGAACTGGAAAAATCTGAACTGTCACAGATGAGCTCCTGCGGACTGAAGCGGTAACTGTAGCAGTTTCCCAAGCCTGGCAATCCTCCTTCTGACCAGCCTGAAAATCCACTTTTAAGATGGCAGTTCTTGGGACTAACTCTCTTCTACCACTGATCACCTCTGATCCTCTCACTGTCAGGGTTCTTTTGGACTCCAAATCCCTGAGTCCCAGCCACCTACCTAGCAGGCCGCTACAGTAAAGTTCGCGGGAGAGTGTGCGCACAGGCCAGTGTCCTGTGCGTGCGATACAGTAAAACAAAATATTTAAATTAGGGCCGGCAGTAAAAAGAGGCGCTAGGGACACTAGCGCATCCCTAGCGCCTCTTTTTGGACAGGAGCGGAGGCTGTCTGCGGGTTTGACAGCCGACGCTCAATTTTGCCGGCGTCAGTTCTCGAGCCCACTGACAGCCACGGGTTCGGAAACTGGACGCCGGCAAAATAGAGCGTCCGGTTTTCAAGCCGCGGGCTGATTTTACATTTTTTTTTTTTTAATTTTTAACTTTTTTTAACTTTTGGGACCTCCAACTTAATATTGCCATGATATTAAGTCGGAGGGTGCACAGAAAAGCAGTTTTTACTGCTTTTCTGTGCACTTCCCTGCGCCGGCAGAAATTAAAGCCTACCTTTGGGTAGGCGCTAATTTCTTAAAATGTGCGGCTTGGCTGCACATTTTACGTACTGTATCGCACGGGAGTGACTAATAGGGCCATCAACATGCATTTGCATGTTGCAGGTGCTATTAGTCTAGTGGGGGGTTGGACGCGCGTTTTCGACGTGCTATTACCCCTTACTGAATAAGGGGTAAAGGTAGCGCATCAAAAATGCGCATGCAAATGCCGGTTAACAGTGCGCTCTACTGGAGCACACTGTACTTTATTGGCCTGTAGCATAGGAATTTTTATTTATTTATTTATTTAGAGTCTTTTTTTATACCGAAGTATAGCTGAGTGCCTTCACTCCGGTTTACAGAGAACGAAAACAACATCATACATAGAACAAGTTATAACGCAAGTACAACTAAGTGGATAGTTAACATCTCAGCAGAGGCAGAGTATAACATATTAGCAGGAAACAATTTACAAATCATTTTAGATGATTCTTAGTAAGGACGGTATGAGATAACAATTAGAGACAAAGGATATACAAATTTGTCTGTGAATGATTGTCTAAACAACCATGTTTTGAGTTCTTTTTTGAATGATTTGGAGTCTCTGATAGAACTTAGGTAAAGTGGAATAGAGTTCCATTCTTTAGGATCTGCTATGGAGAAGGCTCTGTTTCTAGTAATGGATAGTTTTGCAGATGATAAGGGGGAATGATTAATTGCAATTTGTCAGTAGTCCTTGTGGAACGGGGTGATTTGTGAATTGCAATCATATTTTCTAGGGAAGAATAGTTGTCTTTGTAAATTTCGTTGTGCAGAATGGCTAGAGTCTTGTATTTAATTTTTTGTGAAATTGGTAGCCAATGTAGGTTTTTTAGGGTTGGTGATATGTGATCATGTTTCCTCTTGCCAGTGAGTACTCGTGCAGCGGCATTCTGCAGTAATTGCAACGGTTTCAGTGTGGATTTCGGTAGACCGATGAAAATTGCGTTGCAGTAATCAAGGCTTGAAAAAATGAGAGGAAGAAAGAAAGAAAGAAAGAAAGAAAGAAATAATATGATACAGAGTGTGGTCATGAGTTTGTGTCTGAAAAGCACCACTCTCCTAAGCTCTGACCTCATACTCCAGTATCTGTGGAGACACTGACATATTTGAGAAAGCCTTACACTTAGTTTCCTTTTTTGGTACAGAAATTTGCATATGATTATGACTTCTGTCCAGTGGCAAGGCAGCTTTCAAAATGCTCAGTGTCAGCCAGTTTCAAGGCAACATTTAAAATCCTTAGTGACATCACAGTCTGTCTGGACCTCCCTGAGAGTTCCTCTTCTCGTTTCTTTGTTAGAGAGACTTGTTACTTTCCTTCAAACCTTGGGGCCGATGCAGTAAAATCACGTGGTAAAACAGGTGCTCGTATTGAGCGACCATTTTACTAACGCGCTCACAGCGACCTCTCCTGGGCGCCCGATGCAATAACCAAATGAACTGCTGTTCTAAGAAAAGGATGCGCTAAAGGAAACTGTGCGTCCTTAGCGCTCCAAAGCATCGGGCGCCCAGGAGACATGGTCTTGCGTGGGTTAGGAAAACGGATGCTCGATGTGAGTGTCCGTTTTATCCTGCTGCTTCGGAACTTCATAAGCTGGCTGATCCAGCGTCACTTGAGAGAGGACAAACTTACATACTTAGGCAAGAAAATGGCCAGCAGAAAAACAAAAGTAAACCGTTTCATGATTTAAGGAAAAATAGTACAATGGACGAATTTGTGACAGTTTATCGCAGCAAAATGCTGAAGGAAAGGCTTTATTTAAACGAGAACCACTGAAAGCAGTATTGTTTTGATTTTTCGTTGAGTCTTGCACTCATGGGTTGACTTAATGCCATCTTCGAGGCTGGCGTTAAATTTGCCACATTACAAAAGGGGGCGTTAGCCGAGTGGCGATTTTCTGCCTCGGGAGTCAATAGCTAATAGCCTCATCTATATGACATTCACATGTGATGAGCGCTATTAGCCACGCATGAGTTTGGATGCGGGTTTTGGATGCGCTAATCCCCTTATTACATCTGGTGTTAGCCTCATGCATCCAAAACACACGTCCAACCGCTCGTTAAGTTGTGCGCTGGGCTGAGCGCACTTTGTTGGGTCGGCCTGTATGTGATCAGAGATCCATAGGCATTAACTAGTGACAGGGGAGTTTTCAGAATGCTCGTTGATATCACAGTGTGTTCTGATCTCCCTGAGATTACAAGTAGACTGAAGTGGCCTCTTTGCCCACAGAAAACCTGGAAAGGAAACAGCTATTTGAAATGTGGGTGGGGAAAAGGAGGTGGGGGTTAGGGACACATGAACACTGTGAGTCGGGTCATGAGTTGCTCTACATCTGTTTATTTATTGCTCTTGTTATACCGTCAAACTAAACCTCATTAGGCAGTGTATATAATACAATCAAACCCACAAATTAGCTCCCACAGCATAAAACAATTTACCCCAAACTAAACCCAGTATGAAACATGCCGCCTAATATAAACCCCCCAACAACAAATAAAATAAACCCACTTACATCAAATATAATCATCACACAGTTCAACGAACCCCTCAATATAGATCTGCAAAACAAAAGCTAGGAAAAGAAAAAGAAGTCCAACATTAGTTGCATCGATCAACCACCTAATCCTAGCATCAACCCTTGCCCCATTTTGATAGAACCATGATAAGCATAGCCCACAAGCCAAATGCATTTTTCCTCCAGCTACATAGCACTGCTCATCCCTCTAATCACTACAATCACGTATCATCCATGGAGACCAGTGAAAATGACCTATCTCAGTAATCACATTCCTTGGCCAATACTAACTTTATCGCCAAAAGCTTCAAAGTATAGTCAGGTTTTGATTTGTTTGCGGATTTTCAAGTGTTTTTTCCTGTCTTACTTCAAGTGGGATAGAAGCCAAAAGAGTGGACGCCACATAGCTAAAAGTTATCTTACGAGTTACCATTAATTTTGGTTGAGATGGAGCAGGAATTCGCAGAAGATTTTGACTCGCTGAATTTAATGTCCTAGAAAGAAGATTGGGCCTTGAATTTAAAGACACTGGTTGTAACACTGGTAACCAATATAGGCCAGGCAACATCGGAGTAATATGATGTGATCTCTACTCTTAAGACCAATAACTAGCCAAGCAGCTATGTTCTCTACCCACTGCAATCTCTTCAGTGCAATCCCTGGAAGTCCCTGACGCAGAACATTGCGGTCATTGACTCATAAGTGAAGCATGGGTAATATAATCCTTAAGTTCTTTATCTCTAACAAATGTTGCAGTTTGCAAATCATCATCGGATAGAAAAAGGAAGATCTACCCACTGTGCAGAAATGTGATTGGACATTGAAAGTTTGGTGTCCAGAAGGATAACCAAGCCATGCATCACTTCCTTCCATTCCAGGCTTCACTCCCGTATTAGAAGGACTCACATGAGTTTTTATTTGCTGTACTAACTCAAAGCAGCTCTAATTTATCTGGATTCAACTTCAGCCTGTGCTGTTAGAGCCTCATTGCTACTCAATGTAAACAATTAGTGTTATGTGTGACAGAAATGTGAATGAAATTGAAAAGTTGTTAGAGTGGATAGACAGACAGAAACATGGAGATAATGATTTAGTAAGGCCAGCTTCCCTGTAGGAAGCTAGGCAAAAAGAATAGTAAAATGTTTACTGCACCTGGGCCCTTCTGTTTATTGTTTTATAATACTTACCAACTTTTCTAATGGTTAAGGAAAGCAAATAGCCGACAATATTGGTAGAAATATATATATTTCTTTACATGGTTTATGCTTTCTATAATTAATTACAAATACATAAAATAAATGTAGCATGAGGCTCCTTACAGCCTCGTAGCTGTGTGTCTTCAGGACCGGGAGTTGGGTAGAAAGGGACAGGAGAGGGTTAAACAGTAAGGAAACGGGGATCCAGTGCTCTTGTTACATAGTGCTCCCGGCTTTTGACTTTAAACACTCTATTGACTTTAAAGTTGTCTCCCGTTTTGCCCCAGGCGACCTCAGATGCCTGTCACCCAGTGCAGTCTCTCTAAGGGAGGAGTATCTATTCTCACCAGGAAGTTATAAATCAGCCTAATTTTTTTTTTTTTTAATGATTGCTTTGGATGAGTAGCTGTCTCAAGGGTGGCCACATGCCTGCAGGTCTTCAAGACCAGTTGATCAGCTCTGGTTTGATTTTGTTTTAAACTCCTGAGTCCAAGTTTTTCACATTGAGAAATTCCCAGAATTCTTTGTTACAGTTGAAGAACCAAGGCTGGATCAGCTGCTTTCTTGTGATCTGGAGCCAAATGATCAGTCTGGTTGCCTCTCCTGTCTTCACTCTCTGTCATATACCCATATCTCTGCGTAGATAGTTTTATTATTATGTTTAGATGGGACCAGTGAGGCGCTGACAACCCCAGCAGCTTCATTTCCAGTAAACCGGAGTTTATATATAGGAACACTCTTTACTACAAGATCGATTTCTGGTGTTACAGCTTCTTGTTGTGAAAAAATTAAAGCACTTCCAGCTCCAAAATACAAAGTCACATATGTTCCTGCAGAGGCCTGTGTTCACGTGAACGCACTGATTCTTTCTACATCATTTCTTAAGGTAGCCTAGGTTTGCCATTTTGCTTTTTTCTTTCTTTCTTTCTTTCTTTATCTTTCTTTCTTTCTAAATCACTTTCCTGATCAAAAGACCCCCAGAAGCTGTCTAAATCCGAGAATCTTGCATTACTTTTGGGATCAGACATTTGCGTGTGCAAAGAAGTCTGCATCAAACGCCAGCCAGGCCGAGTTCAGCCTGATTCATGTTTGAAAAAAAAAATCTGCAGGTTTCCCAGAGATTCGCTTGGAAAACCTGAGTTTATTAACTTATTCCAAATACACATGTATAGAGAGAGAGAGAGAGAGGAAATCATTCATTGCACCAGTCTTAAGAAGAATTCAGAGATGTTGTGGTGCATGGCTTTCCCTGTCAGTGGAGTGGGGGCTCATGCAATCTTATAGTACCTGCAGGAGTCACCGGGCCAGAGATAGCAAAGGTCTTTCCATTAGTAACAACAAGAATGAAGAAACTGCATGGTAAATCTATCCTAGTTCTGTTTCTTGCTCAACCAGTGTATTTATACAGTAATTAAATGCTGCCACAGGCAACCTTAGGGCATGAGAAAAGGTTAAAGCGAACATTTAAAAAAATTCAGATTTTTGTAGTTCATGTGGAAATTATTCTGTTTTATAGGGCGAGATTGCTCAGCATAGACACTTGTCTGTTTCTTGGGTTCATAGCTTCCTTTTGTGATCTTATTTCTAGTTTTCTGTCCTACCCTATATTATTCTTTAGATTATTTTTTTTTTGTTTGTTTTAGAATTGTTTGGAATAATAGCCACTTTTGGACCTGAGCTTGTGATTTAGCACCATGAGCCTTCATTCACACTTACCCAGGGGGAAGGAGTTTCTCCTTTTGTATATCTGCTCCCAAGTTTTAAATTTCTAAATGTTATCAAATGTGTAACTCACGTTTTCAAGTGCTGAAAGCGAGGTAGAACACATATAAGGCTCATCTAGCCCAATCATTGCAGCCGCAGTCCCAGGCCAGGAGCCACGCACCAGCGCTCCTTCTGAAACCCTGCAATCGTGGGCCCGAAATCCGGCCACGGAGCGTGGCCTCCTGATGCCTGGGGCTCCCTTCCCTGCCAGGGCTTGTGAACACTACTTCCGCAGCATCCCCAACCTGGGGAGCAGAGCCTTTGCCCAAGAATAAACCACCGGGCTGGCCACAGCTGAATAATTTAAATGCTGTTAATGCTTTTGCTACAGTCCTGTTTTGCAGCGTTTGATTTAAGAAAAAAATCTGACTGCGTGCCATTGCTGCCGAGTAAAAATGGAATTGGAAGTACCTGGTTCCTTCTGACCCTAATCATTCAGACAGCTAGCTGACACTTGTCATCCTGCTATCTAGTAAACCTAAAAATTATTGAAAGTGTCTATTAAAAAATGTGGTGGAGGAAGTATTAACCTCAATCATTGACGCCTGTTTCCCCGCAGACCTTTTACACTAACGCACAGCTTGCTTGTCTCCTTGAAACTGAGAAAATGTAGAAGCTGCACCTACGAAAGGTGCTTTGGGCACGTGCAGGAAAGCCAAACGTGTGTGTCCCCGCAATAAGCCAGATTTGGAGCCAGTAAGAAAACAAAGACAAATAATAGAGCTGAAGAAGACATTGCTATGTCTCAGATGAGACTTGTTACTTATCTCTTGTCCTGTAAGTTTACAGGTTTTCTTTTTTTTTTTTTACTGCACTGTGCACTTGATGAAAATAGTTCGACTGATTAACCATGCAGCAAACCATGAAACCTCTGGATACAGGAAGGAAGGGTTAGAAGTCCCATATGCATCATCCCAAGGTCATTTTAGGGTCTCTGCTGTGAGAAGGAAGCAATGTCACAGATACACACTGCTGGCAAAAATCTCTAGATTACCCACTCATTGCAGACCATAGTTATTCACAAAACGTTTATGCCCTTAATGAACTAAAGGAAATTAATGATTATTTGAGACTCATTGGGCAAGAATATTAGGATCTGTACAGGCAGCTGGAGTACCTATTGGCTGGGGGTGCATATTGGCAACCATCAAGAATACCACCTACAAGCTTGATGTTTGGCCATTGTTGGTTTACCTGCACTATTCCTGCTTCCCCACCCTACCTCACCCCTATATATTTTTTTTTTTGCTTACTTGCTTGATGCTGCAATAATTTTATACAAAATTTCTCACGCATCTGGCATTTACAGCCGATTTCATTGATTGCGACATTTTGGAGGTCAATCTCTGAGGTGGACCAACCGCGCAAGACGAGTGCTCGAGACCTCAAATATTGAATGCTTGTGTAACCCCGGGGCTAGAATTCCTCAAAAGGGCCCCAGGAACCACATCCCAAACCTAATTCAAGATGACATAGTCCTTTCCTGATAGTTTTCTCTGAGTGCCCACAATTCCCTGATAGGGGAGGGGGAAGATTTTTCTTCTAGGCCCTGTGCATTTAGTTTTCAATCAAGCATTAAAGTCAATGTAAACAGCACTAATAATGACCCTGGAAGCTGATGTGATTTTCAACTTAAGCTTTTACTAATTAAGAATGGAAAACATGGATTAGCAGCTTCTTTATAGCTCTTGGTATTCACAAAGTCATTTATACACTTTAGATCTTCTATAAATTTGTGAAGTTAGGTTTCCAATAAAGTTACTCTGATGGTAAAGCCAATTCCAATTAATAATTTTGTTCCTTCTCCATGACAGCCATTGAAGTAGTTTCTAAGCTTTCTACCAATAGCTGGCAGACAGGAATTTAACAATTTAGTTGTGTTAGATTCAGGTCCCAGATTGTATTCTTTCTCCTGTTATTCCATATTCTCCTTTCTCCTGGTTCATATCTGGATGGTATCTTTTAAGCTCCTCTTTTTCCCTTCCTGATCTCATTGAGATGGTCACGGCTGTACCTGAGTGGTGCCATTGGTCATCTTCTTTCTTCACTTACTCTTCTCCCTGGGAATGAAGGGGGACTCAGTTATCCATGAGGATACTGATGGTCCTAGGGTTTTCTCCCTGTAAGAGACACCAATTCCTCGCGATGCGACAAGAAGCTCAGCTCTTGGGCCCCACGGTACTGAGATGAAACAAAACAGCTTCTTAATGAAAAGGGGAAATGAAAACCAGAGGGAGGAAAGGTGGAAAAACTTAATCCTCACAACAGAAAGATTTACAACAACCATGGCCAAGAGTAGGGAAAGGTGCCCTGCCTTTTTCACTTAACTCGTCTCAGTACAAAAGACCCCAGGGTCCTTCCCTATGAAAACAAGCCAAAAGGGATCAGCAATAGGACTTGCTGCCTGCCCCTTGGAGGGACAACTCAGAAATCCACAATGTAAGACGGTGACGGGTTTATGTAAACTGGGAGTTCACCAACTCATGCTCCCACATGGGAGAGCTACAACCCACAATAATCATGTTACACCATTCCCCCTATAAGAATGAGATATTCCTCTCTTTAGTTCCGGCAGATCTTTTATGCATATCTCATATAGCTTCCCAGCAGTCCTCCAGTATATCTGGGAATAGACCCTGTGCTGTTGATTCAGGAGGATGGGACATTGTACCATCCCAACCTTTCAGCCCTCAACTTCTCAGCTTGGTTGTTGAGCGATCAGTGACTGAGGATCTCCATTTACCTACAGAGATTGTGGACATACTGGTCTCCTCTAGAAAACTTTCCTATAGAAAATATTATGCCTTCAAATGGCACAGGTATTCCAAATGGTGTCATCAAAATGCTTTGGATCCATTTTCATGCCAGTCTAAACATCTACTGAAATATTTGCTTTTGACTCAGGCCTTGCCACCTCTTCTGTGCAAGTGCATTTCACTATAAAACCTCCATTAAATAGCACAAATTCTTATTCTATAACTGGACCTAATACAAATCAACCAACCTTAAATTGACACTCATCAATACCTTCTGAGCTTTTATCATACCATTATCATATTTATGCATCTGGTTATTTATGTACCGTCTCATAGTGATGTACCGCCACAGTTACTCACATATTCTTATTTAATCACTTTGCTACTCTATTACATTAATAGGCCAAAATGTAAATATTGCTCTGTACAATCTCTCCCCTTTTCCAGTTCCAAGTTGATTTCCCTGATTTTTTGTAACTTTCTCACATCCTTTATTTGATTCACTGTATTTATTCACTGTATTTAAAGTTCAAGGTTCTTATTGAGAACATTGTTTTAAGTTATGTTATGCTTTACACACTCTGTTAATTGTAAACCGGGTTGATGTGATGCCTGTCATGAAACTCGGTATAACAATAAATAAATAAATAAATAAATAGCGGCTTACCATACTCAAGTAGACAGCAAACCAATCTCTACCATCCGCTGAGCTATCATTTCATAAAAGGTCTATGGTATGTCAATCCTCTGTTACAAAAGTCACCTATTCTTTAGGAACGAATATAGTCCTTTCATTTTGAGCCACTGGAGTCAGATTCTCTGAAGAACTTGATATGGAAGATGGTGTTCCTCGTCGCATTGACTTCAGCTAGGAGAGTCAGTGAACTTCAAGCTCTCATATACTATCCTTCATACATGCAATTCTTCTACAACAAGGTAGTTCTTTATACTCATCCGAAGTTTCTCCCAAAAGTTGTCTTGGCTTTTCATCTCAGTCAATTCATCTTGCTGCCTACCTTCTTTCCTAGGTCTCATGCATATGAAGACGAGAAAACCCTTTATACTCTGGTCTGCAAAAGGGCCTTAGTATATTACCAGAAATAAACTCAGCTGCATTGTAAATTCTCCCAACTGTTCATCTCATAAGATAGCAACAGACTAAGAACATAAGAACTTGCCATACCTGGTCAGACCGAGGGCCCATCAAGCCCAGAATCCTGCTTCTAACAGTGGCCAATCCAGGTCACAAGTACCTGTCAAGATCCCAAACAGTAAATAGATCCAATGCTGCTATTGCACAGTGATAAATAGTGCCTATTTCTTAAGGGGCAGATTTTTAAAAAGTATGCGCGCACGTACTTTTTTTCACGCAACCGGCTCAAACAAAAGTACGCCGGATTTTAAAAGATATGCGCGTAGCCGCGTGTATCTTTTAAAATCTGGGGTCGGCGTGCGCCTCTTTTTACCGCGGGCCCTAATTTGAATATTTTTTTTTTACTGAATCGTGCGCACAGGAGAGCGGGCGCTCGCCTGCTCTCCCGCGACTTTTACTGTATTGGCCTGAATGTGAGTAACAAGAGTTAGATCTACTTTATGGGATCTGCCACGAATTTGCAACTTGGATTCACCACTGTCGGAGACAGGATGCTGGGCTTGATGGACCTTAGTCTGACCCAGCATGACAATTCTTATATTCTTAACTTTGCCCAAGAGAATTGATATCTGGTCATTCCTAGAAGTAAGCTGCAACTTCGTATGCAATACAATGCAATGATTTCTGGAAACAGCTTGGGAATGCTGCATGGAAAATGAGATGCAATGATTTCTGGAAACTGGCTGAGATTGCTTCATGGTATGTGAGATGTAATGATTTTGAGAAGCAGGCTGGGACTGCTTTTGACAAGTAAGACACAATGAGTTTTGGAAGGTGGCCTCTGCTTCCTTATAGAAATTGGTCATTTCTGGAAGGGTGGTAAATAGGAGTTAATTTCTGCTGCTGGATTTCGTGCCATATGAATACTGGCTAGTAGTTGTTAGTCTTTAGAGCAGCACTTATACAATGGACAGGTACTGTAACAAAATTCCTAATGTTGAAGCATGAGAAGCTAGCATAAAGGAAGATCTTATGTAAAGATAAAGCAACATACCAAGGGTTAGGAAATGTATTTTATCAGCCAACTTATAAATGTGTTTCTGACTGGGATCTGGGGGGCGGTGATTACATCTGATGATCTTAAGGTGGTCACACAAGTGGATAAAGCAATGATGAAAGCCAGAAAGATGCTTGGCTGCACAGGGAGAGGAATGGTCAGCAGAAAAAGGGACGCGATATTGCTTCTGTATAGTTCCTTGGTGAGGCCTTGCTTGGAATAATGTGTACAGCTCTGGACTCTGCACCTTCAAAAGGATACAAACAGGATGGAGTCGGTCCAGAGGGTGGCTACTAAAATTATTAGTGGTCTTTGTTTTAAAGCATAGGGGGGTAAACTTAGAGATCTAAACATATATACCCTAGAGCAGGGCTTCCCAAACTTTTAGCCAATGTGACCCCATTTTGTCACTCAAAAATTCACATGATCCCAGAGGACAACTAAACCTAATTAGCGGGGGTGTAGTTCGCCTCCAACAATCCCTCCACTCACCATTCCTGCACTCCAACTGATCCCCTCCCCTAACCTCCACCCCCCCTCCAGAGGGCCTCTCAATCTTTGCCCCTCAGCTAATCCCCTCTTACATCCCTCAGTTCCTCTCCCCTTCCCAGCCTAGCCTCTCACTCACCCACTCCAGCTTTTTACATCCTCCCCACTGAACCTCACCTTCAAGCCATTTTTGTAACCCCAATTGATCATCTGTCATCCCCTTCCTCTCTCTTTTCTCACATACCTCCCGCAGTTGATACTCTCACCCCTAGCTCCTCTCTTGCATCCCCTCCTCTCACCTTCCACAGCCAATCCCTCTCCCACTGATCCAACCCTCAGCCTTCCTGAATCTGATCCCTCCCTTCAAATAGCCCCATCCACACATCCCCTTGACTAGGATCAGCAGCAACTTTTTCCTTTGGGCCTCAGGCGATAAGTGGATGACAACTAGTGGGAAGAGAGGGCAGGCTGATGACAGGGGCAACATTTTTCTCTTAGGTAAGTTCAGTGATGGGAGACGATAGAGAAGAAGTGACAACCTGCACAGACCTGTGCACACTCTGACCACTGTTCCCCAATGGCTGGGTCCAGTGCTTGATGATGATCTGCAACTGGCAGCAGCATTAGTAATAAAAGTCAGCACAGGATCTGTGAGCCAGTAAAAACTCACAGGGCCCCAGTCCCTCCTCACACATGGCTTCCTATTAATGTGGAAACTCCAGCGAAGGCAGGACCACTGCAGGACCCGAAAGTGCATGCTAGCTCAAAGATCCCATGCTGATCTCCACTACTTCTGCTGCTGGTGATGTCTGGAGAGGACTGCCCTTTGAGGCATTTGTGACCCCAGCTGGAGGGTTTGTGACCCCATTTGGGGTCCTGACCCACAGTTTGGGAAGCTCTGCCCTAGAGCAATGGTTCTCAACAGGTGTGTCGGGACACATTAGTGTGTCGCGAGGTCACAGAAGGTGTGTCACAGACCCAGCAGAAGGCTGCTCTTTCCTCATCTGTCTGATCAAGAGTTGGCTGATTTCTCCTTTATTGGGTATGACAGGAAGCTGCTCTTTTTTCCTTCTCCTCTTCCTAGCCCAGTGGGAGGTTATTCCCTTCTCTTTCACCCAGATCAGAGCGAGATATCACCAACTCCTGTTCATATGGGCCTGGCAGGACACCAACTTTATCTTCTTCTGCCTGGCAGTGAGGCTGCTGATGCTCTCTTCACCCCATGGGGCCTGGACTTGAAAGCAGGAACATGAGTGAGAGAGGTGCATGCTCTATAGATCTACTGCCGACTTCCACTGCTGCTGCCTCATCTTCTTCCTCTCCTTGGTGCTTCTTGCCCTCATCTGCTGCTGATAAAGCAGGAGGGAGACTCTGGATTGGACTGAAGGTTTTTATGCTGGCTGGGAGCCAGGAGGAGAGGGAAATGTGCTGGGCAGGAAGGCCTTGGGAGAGTTTGCTGGGTAGGAAGGGGTGGGGGAAAAGTGGTTTGGTTTGCTGGGTTGGGAGAGGTGGAGGAAAGAGGGGCTGGAGGCTGCTGGGCAGGGAGGATAGATGGAAATGGAGGCAGAGATGGAGGTGTGGAGGCTGCTGGGTTGGGGGAGAAGGGAGGGCAGGGGATGCTGAGCAGGAAGGGGTGGGAAAGACGTGGTCAGAGGTATGCTGGGTAGGGAAGGGGAGAGGGAAGGGCAGGGAGAGCTGAGCAGGGGAGAGAGGTGGCACAGGGAAGAGGCTGCAGAGGTGGGGGTCAGAAATGTTGGACAGGGATATGAGCATGTGAAGGGACGATTGAGTAGTTGGGAGAAGTGAGGGGTAATGGGGGCATGGAGGGGAATGACTGGGTATAAGAGTCATAATGTGAGTTTTGAGAATAAGCATTTCTTCTATCTTTCCTTAGTGTAGGAGGAAATATATTTCTGTTTCTAGTTCTCCAGTTTTGCACGGCGTGCAGAAGGTCTTGGTGTTTCCATTCCAGTTTTTGTTTCCGCATTTGTAATTTGTGGTATTTGATTCCATATTAGGTGAAGGTAGGTTATATCTGTATTGTGTATGTGTGTGACTGAGATGAGGTACTTTACAAGCATGCAGGTATTTATATCAGTCTTATTTGTTGTATTTTCTGAATATTATAATGCACTGGTGGTGAACTGCTGCCTTTTCATGGGTAGGGCTATTGCTGTTTCATTTCTTGGAGTTAGTGCTGCTGAGGTATGGCAAATTTGATAGTCGTACAGAGTGGGGTTTGTTTGTATTATTTTACAGTGCACCTGGTAGTAGAGGGAGTTTGTGATGCTGTTACTGAGATGACACCAGAATCAGAATATCTTTTTTTTGTATGGTGAGTTGTACAGGGAAATGTCTTAGTTCTGCTCTGCACCCCTTGTTAGGAAGCGGGGGACTCCGGTGGATGCAGAGCATAGTCTTATATTTGGTCCCATGATGGTCATGTGTTCAGTGTGTCACGCATGTGAGCGTCATCTCTCAGGTGTGTCCTGACAGAAAAAAGGTCGAGAACCACTGCTCTAGAGGAAAGGCGAGATAGGGGACATATAATAGAGACATTTAAATATCTCAAAGGTTTCCAGGCACATGAGGTGAGCCTTTTTCAACAGAAAAGAGACTGAGGGGCATGGGATGAGGATGAAAGGGAGTAGACTCAGGAATAATCGTAGGAAATATTTCTTTACAGAGATGGTATTGGATGCATGCACTGGCTATTCAGTGGAAGTGGAGGCAAAAATGGTATTTTAATCCAAGAAAACATGGGATAAATACAGAGGATCTCTGAGGGAATGATGGAAATTGTAAGAGCTAGATAAATTGTGTGGATGGGCAGGCTAGATGGGCCATATGGTCTTTTTCTGCCATCATATTTCTATGTTTCTATGACTGGTCTTTAAAGCAAAATACACGCAAAGTCTTATTAGCCATGTGGGTTGGTTTATCTAGTGTTTAATAAAGCTTCATTGAATGAAGTGGTTACAGAGACTAAGAGTGGTTTAGAAGGCAAGCTTATTAATATGTTGCAGTACAAGGATAGTAATGTTTTCAGAATACATTACATCTGGCAAGAACAACACAGTAAAATTGATTTACTAGTTAACTGTCCTTGGAGTTCGAGGTAAAAGCTGGTCTTACAATTGCATGGAGTTTGAATCGGTAAAGTAGTATCTTTATTGAAGTGCTGAAAAAAAAAAAAGTGCAGAAAAAGCGGAATATAAATCTAAAATAAAATATTAACATCCTAGAATCTTTTGGCATCTTTCAGGTAATCCAGGTTACTAGGAAACGTTTAAATGACTATTATTCCTAGGAACTGTCCAACAGTTATGATAGTCTCTAGAATAAAACCTACCTTTTGTCTTGCTTTTAAAATATTGTGATGACAGGTGTCATGCTCCTCTGATTTGGTTAAAATGTCTTGAGGAAGAACCAACCTTTTGAGCTTTGTTTTGCCTGATTTGACAAGGAGGAAGAAAAGGCCGGCGCCTCTCTGTCTAATAGACCCCAGGTTCCATCTTGATAAGTGTTCTAAAACAACAAGACCTCCTGCATTTCTCCACCTGGCACTTCACACAAAAGGCACAAACCTGTCAAGGCTGAGGCTGGTACCTTCTAGCTAGGCTGCGACATCAGTTTGTGTGGCTGAAGCTTCTGTAATGCTTTGCGTCCTGGCTCAGTAGACAGAGCTTGGCCTGTTTTGGCAGACTGGTTTCTCTACACTTGCAAAGGGGGATTTTAATATAGTTGCTTCCAGATGGAGAGATTTTGGTTCCATGCTTACAGCATTTCTTTCACAGCTGTTGCAGCAACTGTTGTGAAAGATAACCGTACAGCTTGATCGTTGGCTGCTGCACCTTCTTTGATTCCAGGAATCCAGAGCTGCTGGGATGCCCAGTTCCTTACAGGGAGACGTTAGGCCAGCCCAGGTGCATGTTTGTTGTAGTGCTGAGTTCAGACAGATGATGTAGGACTACGTATACCCACGGCGCCTTAGGATGTAAGTTCATATAGCCAGGAACGGACAGTGTTTTCCTTCCAGGTCATTTGGCAGCCCCGTCTCTAAGCAGTGTAGAAGGGCTGAGAGAAACAGACAGAGGGAGGGGGGGAAAGAAAATGGGGAGGACCCGGGGGAGGGGGGAACCGCCATGGCAGTAGAGTGACTGCTGAAGTTGGTGATGCATCAGAAAATGTGCTCCTGCCGAGTGGCTGGAAAGAAGCTGCACGCACAATTAGAGCTGCTATGTACAGTGCGCATAGTTTTGCTGAGAGAATTTACAAGCAGACTTTTAAGAGCAAAAAAAAAAGCATGCATGTAAGTGCCATCCCCAACCATACTCCTGCCTCTGGACTGCCTCTCCCTTGCGTACATAAAAGTACACAATCAGTTGCACAGCTTTTTAAAGAGTCATTTCTGTGGATAAAACACTACTTTACCCGCAGAAGCCCCTTTGCGCTTAATCCCCCTATCTCAGCATAGAGGAAAGTACATAACCATTTTCTACCAATGGCAGCTCCTGCTGTCCCCTTCCCTCCCTCCTTCGGTGGCAGCAGCAGCAGCAGCAGGTCCTACTCCGACCAAAATAACTCTCTCTCTCTCTCTCTTTCTCTCAGTGCTGTGGATTTCTCCGAGTCCTGCACAGTCCTTTTTGCCCATCTCTCTGCTGCCGATCCTTCCTATTTTGCCTCTCTTCAGCCAGTCCTCTGATGCAGCCTCCCCTGCCCCTCATGGCAGCCAGTCTGTGCCCCAGGCTTTTTATACCCCTCTCTTTGTAGCCAGTCCTCCTTCACACTCCCGCAGCCTTTATTGCCCCTCTCTTTGCGGCCGGTCCTCTCCGCTGCCTTTCTTCCCCCTTTTCTCTCCCTGGTCCAGCGATAGGAGCTGGTCCTATCGCACAGCTTTCTCCTGCTTCCCGCTTCAGCAGAATCGGGTTCTCCGATGCAGGCTCTTCTTCTTGTTTCCTCCTTGTAGCACGGCAGATGGCACCGCAGTGGCTGTGGCCGCTGCCATGTGCGGATCTCGCATTGGCTTCAGGCAGTTCTGCCATGTGCAGCGGATCAACACAAGTGGTGCCAGCATTGGAAGGGAGATAGGAATCGCGATGAGGCTGGAGTCGAGGGGGGGGGTGGTCAAGCACTGTTGGCGGGGGAGCAGGAAGGCAGGCCGGTGCAGAATCACTGTGGCACAATAGCCACAAACCAGGTACTGGAAGCTGTTCAGGCTTTTGGTGATGGTGTCTCTAGTTGTTGGTGCCTGTACACCACTGTGCACTATGAACTAGGGGTGTGCATTCGTTTTCGATATATTGTGAATCCGCAACGTATATGCCATATTCGTTGTGTTCGTGGGGATTCCAAAACGTATGGCAAAAGTCCCCGGTGGTCCAGCGGGGGCCCTGGAGCAATCTCCTGCACACAGGTCGTCGGCTGCCAGTATTGAAAATGGCGCCGATAGCCTTTGCCCTTACTATGTCCCAGGGGCTATCGGCGCCATTTTGAATACTGGCAGCCGACAGCCCGAGTGCAGGAGATCGCTCCAGGAACCCCGCTGGACCACCAGGTACTTTTGGCAAGTCTTGGGGGGGGGTCAGGAGGGTGGGGGATTGTAGATAAATAACTTTAAAGAGTTGGGATGGGGTTTTTTGTGGGGAACGAATGTATTTTTGACATATGAACGGATCGGGGGCCCCCGAGAACGGATGCAACGGATTTGGGCCCCTATGAATCCAAATCCCGAATGGGACGAATCCGACCCTGCTGCACATCCCTACTATGCACAGTATGCCAATGGTGGGGACTGATTGTGGAGCTGTGGCTGTTGGTGAGTTCAAGGATATTCCAGTGCAAGCTAAAGCAGTGTTACTCAGTTTGTGCCTCTCTTCTCCTATGAAGAAAGGCTAAAGAGGTTAGGACTCTACAGCTTGGAGAAGAGACGGCTGAGGGGAAATATGACAGAGATCTATAAACTGAGTGGAATGGAACCAGTAAACTTTTAATGAGTTGTTTACTCTTTCTAAAGTACAAAGACCAGGCGACACACGATGAAGTTACTAGGTGATGCATTTAAAACTAATAAGAGAAAATATTCTTTTAATCAACGCATAATTAAGCTCTGGAATTTGTTGCCAAAGGATGTGGTGAAAGCTATTAGTGTAGATGCGTTTAAAAAAAGGTTTGGACAAGTTCCTGGAGGAAAAGTCCATTAACCATTATTAAGGGAGAGTTGCAGAAATCCACTGCTTATTCTTGGGATAAGCAGCTTGCAATCTGTCTGCCCCTTGGGATCCTGCCAGGTACTTGTGACCTGGATTGGCCACTGTTGGAAACAGGATACTGGGCTTGATGATGAACCTTTGGTCTGACCCAGTATAGCAAGTCTTACGTCTTATCTTTATACCACTGAATGGATAAACTGTCATAGAATTAAATAGAAATTTATAAATAAAAAATGTATCCATTGGGCTGACTGGATGGCTCAGTGGCAGTATTTTATCCTGCCGTATAAAAAATCTAGGTCCAGTTTCTTTACCGTGGGCTGACTGGAGCTGAGGATGCTACGATGGCAGGAAGGAAAGTCCAGCCATTGCTCAACAGGAACACCTATAAGGGTAGAAGAATCCTGAAATTTGATGCTACTGCAATGATTGAGATAAGACAGGAAAGGAGTTTTAAAAAAACAAAAATAGTTATTTGCTTACATTCATGATTTGGCCCTCCCCCAGGGGCCAATTTGAAAATATGGGGGTGAAGGAGAGAAACCCCAGGTAGTTGCAAATGAAGGCTCATGGCACTGTAGCTCCAGTTGAGGCCCTCATCATACTTATCCAAACTCATTTCACATTATTTATGTAGAATTCTAATTTAAATTTAAGGAGCCCTAATTAATTGTTTAGAAAAAAAAAATGAAAAGGTAATGGGCTTGCAAACTGATATCCAAAATGCTTACAAATGCAGTTTCTTAAAGTGCAGTCAACAACGCTGGAGAATTTTGGATCTTTGATTCATTTATTACCTTCATACATTTAAACGGTTGATGGCCAACTAGTACCATGAGCTATTTGTGGCCCTTGCATAAGTATTGTGTGGCTCCTAATGGTTTCTGATCTAAGGTTGGATGTTGGCCTTCCTTTTTCTGGTTTTTTCATACAGATTAGCCAGTAGGAAAATGAGCAGGCCACTGGTGAGGAGAGAAAAGATGGCGGCTGCAGGAAATAGAGTAAACCGTTGGCCGGGGAAGGGGGCAGGATATAAGGAATGGGCTGCCAGCCGGGAGAGAAGGGCCAGTGGCTGTGCAGGTTGCTGACAGGGAGAGAAGGGATAGCAGCTTTTGGATGAGGAACATGGACTTCGGGTTGGGCTCTGGCTATTCTTTGTAGATGGGGGGGGTTATTTTGGGGTGAGGTTTCTGCTTTGTATTTCAGTGCGGCTCTGGTTAGCTGTAGGCAGGGCCGGTGGAAGCACTAGGCGAACTAGGCAATCGCCTAGGATGCTGAGCATTAGGGGGCGCCGAGCCGCTGATGGCCAATGGCTGCCGGTGGACGTCATCCCAATAGCGGCTGAGCGGTGAACTACTGCTATGCTGTGTGCCGGATACACACAGCAAGAAGATCGGCAGGGCCGTGATGGAGCTCAAGTCACCATGGCCCGAAGAAAACAATCGCGTCTAAACATGCTGGTGCTCCAGCTCCTTCCTGCCCGCGCGGCCCCGGAAGAAAAATGTTGCCGGAGCCGCGCGGGCAGGAAGGAGGAGGAGCATCAGCCAATGCAGGAGCTTCTCCTCCTTCCTGCCCGCGCGGCCCCGGAAGAAAAATGTTGCCGGAGCCGCGCGGGCAGGAAAGAGGAGGAGCATCAGCCGCGTGCAGAAGAGGAGCAGCGTGGCTCGAGAAGACCAGGGCCGCTGCAGAGCCCATCCTGCAGCGGCCCGTAAAGAGGAGGCCCAGAGGTGAGAGAGAGACTGAGGGTTTGTACAGTGTGCGTGTATGAGATGAGTTGAGAGACTGTGTGTGGGAGTGAGGACCTGAATGTTTGCAGAGACAGTATGTGAGAGCCTCTGTGTGTGTGAGAGACAGCATGTGACAGTGAGAGCCTGTGCTTGAGCAAGACAGCATGTGGGAGTGAGAGAGAGCCTGTGTGCGAGAGTCAGACAGCATGTGCCAGTGAGAGACTGTTTGTATGAATGATTGTATGAGAGAGAGCATGTGACAATGAGAGCCTGTGCTTGAGCAAGACAGCATGTGGGAGTGAGAGTTAGACAGCATGTGCAAGAGAGAGACTGTGTATAAATGATTGATGAGAGAGAGCACGTGAGAGTGAGTGCCTGTGTGTGTGTGTGTGTGTGTGTGAGAGAGAGAAAGCATGTGAGAATGAGAACCTGACTGTGTGTTTGAGGGAAGAAGACAGATGGAGAGAAAAGAAATATGTTATAAAAGGAATTGGCAAAAAAATAAGAAAGGGAAGGTGGAAAAAAAAAAGCCTGTGACCAACCGATTAGAAAACTAAGATCAGACAGCAAATGTAAAAAAAAATAAATTATTTTTTACTGATTGGAACATGTAATCTTTGGGAATGTGCAAGAGTAGCACTTTCTCTATGCGGATCTCACAATGTACGAGATCAGCATAGAGGAACTGGAAGCCCACGGGGCCTGCACAGAGGAGGCAGCAGAATGGGCTTCAGTGCCATTAGCAGCAATCAGCACCTCCGCAATAGCCATGCGGCAGCAGTGACAGGGGCAGCAGAAGAATGAGAGAGACTCCGAGGTTGCTGGCAAAAGAAAGAGAGGGGGCCTCTGCCTTTAGTGTGTGCATGTGTATGAATGGGACTCTGCCTGGCGGTGTATGTGTGTGAATGCATGGGTGCCTGCCTGAGGGTGTGTCTGTGTATGAGAATGAATGGGTGTCTTCCTGGGGTTTGTATGTGTTAGAATAGGTGCCTGCCTGTTTGTGCTGTATGTGTGTGTGTGAGAATAAATTGGTGCCTGCCTGGGGGTCTGTGTGTGTGAGAATGAATGTGTGCATGCCTGGGGGATGGGGAGGGAATGGTGTGAAAATGAATGGGAGCCCGCCTGGGGGTCAGTGTGAGAATGATTGGAAGCTTGCCTGGGAGTGTGTGTTTGTGTGTATGTAAGGGAGCCAGTGAGAGCATGAGTGTGTATGAGAAAATCCAGGGGAGTAAGAGTGTGTGTGTGTGAGGGGTATGTGTGGAGGAGGAGAGAGTGCCTTAGAGCCTGAGAGTGTGTCAGTGTCTGCGAGAGTGAGAAGTTATGGTGGGTATAAGAGCATGAATATGTATGTATGTGACAGTGTATGTGTGAGAGAGAATGGACATGTGAGTATGTGTGAGAGAGAGAGGATAACCTCAATCAAGAGCTCCCATGTATGGACAGCAGGGGCATTTTAAAATCCCTATTAGTTTTAATTATTGTGTGTTATTTGATATATGTGCTGTTTTGAAATATTTTATTGGTTTTGGGAAATTGTAAAAAATGTATATGATTTTAATTAATAGAAATTCTATTTATCAGTAGTTTTAAAATATTCTTTTATTAGTATGGTTTTACTATTATAACTGATGCTTTATGTTTCTTGATTTTATTTGTTTTATGAGGAATGGTGGTTCTGTTTTTCCATTGTTAATACACAGTCGGGCTTCTTGGAGTTTCCATTTCAGTTTTTTCTAATTTGTGCTCCTTTATTTTGTATTCTGTATTTGGTGAGGGTCTGTCTCTGCTCTGTGTGTGTGACCATGATGAGAGATTCTGCTAGCATAGGGATCTATAGCAATCGGGTTTGTTTTGTTTCCTCAGTAGGTGGTGTATTGGTATTCTAAGACCCAGTGTAATATTTACCCATGCTTTTTCACAGGGAGGGTTATTGTTGTTTGAGTCCTTGGTGTTATTACTGTTACGTTATGATGGGATTGCAGTATAGATTTTGAGTGTCTTTTTTGTGGTGTTTTGTGTTAGTTCACAATGTGTCTGGCAGTGGAAGGTGTTTGTGCTGCTGTTATTGTGAAGTGACACCAGAATTTGAAAATATCTTTTAGTATGATGAGCTGTAAGGGAAACATCCAAGCTCCATTGTTTGGGGGAATTTCAGTGGATGCACAGAGTTACAGAACTGGAGGTGCAGGATTTATATTGACATTCTGTCCCTTCCTATATATTCCAGACTTCACGCTCATAGCCATATAGAATTAGTTGAATGAGGCTATCAAATAATTTTATAGTGTGAAACTGGCCAGCTTTTTAAAATTACGCAGAGGACCCTTTGGACTTTTTTTATTAACACTTTTCTTTTGTAACCAATTTTAAAGCAGGATCCATGCTATAGAGGTGGATGTGATGAAGAAATTTCATTTTGGCACCCCCCCCCCCCAAATTCTTCTGTCTGGAGACGCCACTGATTTTCTGTGACCTTAAGCATTAGTACAAGAAGGATTACGGGGGGGGGGGGGGGGGGATGCAGGAGAGGCACACAAATGCATTGGCCCCCGGGCGCCGGAGACCCTTGGTGCGCTACTGGATGCGAGCCATATGGGGCCGCAAGTGGTGGCAAAGAGGAGTGGAGATTTGACGGGCTGCGAGCAGTGCCCAACCTGCTCGTGACCCAGAAAACCCCAGTCAGCGGGCGTGATCGAGAATGAGGTAGGAGTCGGGGCCGAGACTGGGGGGGGGGGGGGGCGCAAGGGAGAAGGCTCGCCTAGGGCGCCAAATCCCCTTGCACCGGCCCTGGCTGTAGGATGGGTATGTGTTTAAATGGGGTTCTGACTGGCTATGGGTGGAGAGATGGAAGTTCTCTGCGTTGGCGAGTCAGCTCCAGCAGGCCTCATAACCTGTTAAAACAAGCAGGTCTGGTGCTAAATGAGTTTGTTTTCTCTTTCTGTACTCAGAATCTTGGAGTGATCCTGGAGTCAAAATTGCCCATAAAGTCTCAGATTGATGCAATAACTAAGTCGACCTTCTTCCATCTCTGGATACTCTGTTTCCTATGCCCTTTGCCCTTCTTTAGGATCAATTTGTGTTTGCTGTATTAATGCATATTGTTATTGTAGCACATTTGTATTATAGTAATTCCTTGCTGATTGGTCTTCCCTCTTAAACTGATTTTAAAAAAATGACAACTAATCCAGAATTCGGCTGCTAGCTCTTGACTGCTGCCAAACTCTTGTTACCATATTTCACCAGTCCAGTGCTCCCTCCACTCCCTCCACTAAATACTGAGTGAAATTTTAAAGTGCTTATGCCTAGTTTTTGGGTACTTGCCAGGTACTTGTAGCTTGGATTGGCCACTGTTGGAAACAGGATGCTGGGCTTGATGGACCCTCGGTCTGACCCAGTGTGGCAATTTCTTTATCTTCTTATGTTCTTACGCTGGCATACAAGCCTTAAATGGCCTAGATCCAAACTAGCCGAAGGGGCATTTGACCTATTAATTGTGTATCATGCTTCCAGGTCCATTAATGAAAATTTGTTGGTAATATCTCCTGCACATGAAGCTAGGCTGGCCTCACTAAGTATAAGACCTTTTTCAATGTGGCTGCCCTCCTCCCACCGGTATGTGGAATAACATGCCAAAAGCCAAATATTTAATTGAGCTTCCATAAACAAGTAAACACTTGGGTGTTTGAGCGGGTATTTGGGATGTGAAGATTTATGTTTGCCTTAATTGGTCTAATATTATTGACACACTCTCTTTAATTGTGTTTATCATATTTTATTTATTGTCATCCTGCATCAGTGGTGGCAAACTCCAGTCCTCGAGCGCCACAAACAGGCCAGGTTTTCCAGATATCTACAATGAATATGCATGAGAAAGATGTACTCTTAGATTCATTGTTGATATCTGGAAAACCTGGCCTGTTTGTGGCACTCGAGGACTGGAGTTCGCCGTCACATTTTTTGTCTAATCCCATTTTGGGGCAGATAAAATTATAGAGGGGGACATATTCAGTAAGCTGGCGAGCAGATAAGTTAACCGGTTAAAGTTAGCCACATAACTTGGCCTGGATATTCAACGGGATAAATGTCCCACCGAAAACACGCGCTTAAAATTTATCTGGCTACTTGTAGCTGGATAACTGAAAACCTGTCTGGCAAATGTCTGGTAACTACAGATTTAACTGGCTATATTCCAAAGAATATAGCTGGTTAAGTGGCACTTTATAAATAAAAAAAAGGTGCACGGAGGGCTTGTAGCCCGATAACCCCCGCCCCCCTCTAATATTTCATAACAGGCCATGATGGGCTGAGCATCCCCCATCCCACCAAACGCCTCCAGTGTTTAAAAAAAAAAAAAAAAAAAAAAGTTGTGGATTCTGCAAGTCAACCCCCACCTTCTCCTTCCTGCCCACTTCAGAACAGTATTACAAACACTTATCTTTTCCAGCACTGACTACTGCAATGCACTCTTACTAGGACTCCCAAGCACATCGATAAGACCACTCCAGATACTTCAAAATACTGCAGCCAGAATACTGACGGGAAAAAAGAGGAGAGACCATATAACTGAAACTCTAGCAGACTTACATTGGTTGCCCATCGAATACAGGATAAAATACAAGGCCTTATGCACCATACACAAACTAATATATGAGAAAGAAGCAAACTGGCTAAACACAGCCTTACAAGTACACGTTCCACAAAGAAACCTCCGCTCAGCAAACAAAGCACTACTAACAATCCCTTCAGTAAAGTCAGCAAAATTAACCCAAGTGAGAGAAAGGGCTTTATCATTGGCTGGGCCCATACTATGGAACACGATGCCCCCCGAACTCAGATTACAGAATAATCTCAAAACGTTTAAGAAAAATTTAAAAACATGGCTCTTTAAAAAAGCCTTCACTAAAGAGTGTGGAGGGTAGAGAATGAAAGTACACGGAAACGCAGATGAGAATGAATTTACTCAATCCTACATTTAAGAAGTAATATCTCAAAGAGATAGTAAATAATATACCTGGACTAGACCAGCCTTGCTCAAATATTGATTTTATTTATGAAATTGTAACCGAACTTTATTGGCACCTGTTAGAATGTACGATATCCTACATTTACTTACCTTAGTCTATGTGCCTATTTGTAAACCGTTGCGATGGTATATAACTTAGCGACAGTATAGAAAAGTTTTTAAATAAATAAATAAATAATATATTTATGAAGCTCCCTGCCGCCCCCCCCCCCCACAGATCTTTAAAACCCCAGATCACAGATAGAAGTGCTGGAGCAGGATAAAGAATACCTTGCTGCCCACTGGGGTTTTAAAGATCTGGAGTTGGGAGGGTGAATCCGTGGGGAGAGGAGGGGGTCCAGTGCCTAAGAAGTTGCGGGTGGGTAGAGGAGTAGGGGAGGGGAAGGAGGGGAAGGATGGAGCCCCATCAGACACTGTGGGGTCAACATTTAGAGCTATTTAGCCATATTGTATTTATTTATTTATTCATTTATCCAATGTATTTATTTATTTCTCCAATTTTTAGTCCGCCGATCCACAAATCTCAGCAGGTCACAATCAACATGCAGAATCCTATAAACAACATACAGAAAAAAAAAATCAACATTCAGGAATCAATGTACAAGCTAACATATGAATTAAATAACTCATAACAATTCATTAAAACTTCAGCAGTAAAATTACAGCAGAGTAGGGTCAAAGAAAATCAATCAACAAAATCAAGGGTAAACAAATGCATTTTCAGAAGCTTTCTAAAATGAAGAAAGTCTTCCTCGGCCCTAATCTCTGCAGGTGGGTTGTTCCAGTGTTCTGGTCCAGCTATTTTAAAGATCCGCTCCCTAGACTTGATTAATCACGTGACTTTCAAAAACGGAATTCCTAGTAGGTGCTTCTGCAAGGGCTGGAGAGTACGCTGGGTAGATATTTTTGAACCACTGATGACATACAAAGAGGAGCCAGCCCATGAAGAGGTTTGAAGATTAATACCAGATTTTTAAAATTTATATGCCAGGCTACACGTACCCAATGCAAGTCAGTAGCACTGGTGAAATATGTGCATGAGATGCTGTTCCAGTTATTAGATGAGCTGCAGAGCTATGAACTAACTGTAAAGATTTTAAATAGGATTTTGGCAGACCAAGAAAAACTGCATTACAATAATCAAGAGAGGAGAGCAAGATGGATTGCAGGACCATACAAAAGTCTGGAGGACAGAGTGTAGGCTATAATAATTGCCAAAGACATAGCTTGTAATAGAAAGATTGAATCAGGGAGTTGAGGTAAAGACGGAGTGACAAAGATGAGTCTACCAGAATCCGTAGATCATAGGCCTGCAATTTAATGAGAATAGAGTATCCATCAAATGAGAAATTGGAAGGAAAATTTGTGGGCTCCAAACACGATAGTAATACAATTTCTGTTTATTGAAGGTACAAAGCTAAGTTACTATCTTGCAGCCAATTCCCGATCAAGGGCAAACAGGAGGATAGGTGGCTCAAAGCCAGATCAAATGTTGAAACTATCAGAAATAAAATTGTATGTCATCTGCATATATTTTAAATGACACACCAAGATGATTCAAAATAAAACACAATGGAACTAAATAAATGTAAAATAAAAGAGCCGAGGGATGAGCCTAGAGGGACACTTGTTGACAGTGGGTATAGAGTAGATGATATACCATCAATTAATACTGTATATGAGCAACTGGCAAGGAAAGATGCAAACCATGAATACACAGCGGAAGGAATGCCAAGTGCCTTTAATCTACTAAGTAGGATGGTATGATTAAAGGATGATGAAATATCCAACACTACCAATAGGAATTTGTTACCTGCATCATCAAACCCTTGGTGAATAACATTGAAGCTTGATACTGGCAATGACTCAATATTATGGAGGGAACAGAATTCAAATTGAGAACTGTTGAGAAAGCCATTCAGATCAACATACACCTGTAACTGAACAAGCACTATCTTTTCCTTGATTTTAGACGAGAGTGGTACAGAGAGGTCAATAATTAGCTGGATCAGAGAGCGGAGGTGGCTTTCTTAAGTAAAGGGCGAATGACTGCAGTTTTCAAAGAGACAGGTACCAAACCCTCAGAAAAGGAAGCATTAACAATTTTTGCAATAAAATCGCCTACATTGGCATGTAAAACCTGGATTAAAGAAGTAGAGCAGGAGTTAAATGAACAAAAATTATTTCATTTTACCTAATAAAGCAACTTCCTCAGAGGAGCAGGCAGGTGTAAATTCAGTCCAGGAGGCAGAAGTGCAAGGATGTGGTTGTGGCGACACAGATGAGGTAGTGGAGAAAGAAGCACTGATCTGATGTATCTTGTTCTGAAAAAAAAAAAGAGGCAAACATTTCGCACTTTGCGAAGGAAGTAACTAAGGAATTGGAAATAGGAGGTGTAACTAGAAAGCAAACAATTCTGAATAAGTCACAAGTTATCCAGCTAAATGGCAACTTTCTCCTCTATGACCCTTCTGACTACATCTAAAATCTTCAGTCCCATTCTTCAGTCACTGATATATGCCTCTCACAAACCCTCACATTAGGACAGAGGAGCATCTCCCTCAAAAAATATCTTTGGCCAAAAACTGTTATTTTAGAAATCTGAAGCTTCCAGCAGTCAGAAGGTAAACAACGATTAAAAGTCACTGATGAAAGCAATATTCCAACAACATCAATAACAACAAAACACTCTTCCTCTGTCTTTAGTGGGATAGCATGGTATTAAAGGCTTCCTCCTATCCTTCCTCCAAAGAGCAAAGATTTGGCACTTCTCCACATAGTATTCTTTTCAGTCATAGTCCCATCAGTACCTTTCAGATGTGTTCCTGACGTTTTTCGCAAAGCTATTGTAGTCTATATATCTCCTGGGTTGCCTGGGTAACCCAAGATTCCCTCCAAGTTCACAAGAATCCCATAGCTTGGCCTTGCTTCACTAGGTGGACAGGCTCCCCACCAAAACTGAGAGTGCACCCCACTTCTAATCAGTCTCCTAGAAAATCTTAGAATAACCATCAGTTTCCACTCTAAACACCACCTTACATTGATCCAAGGAAGCTAGCCCTGGAGGGTTTCCTGCAACACAGTCCCTTAAAGGAATATATCAAATCCCTTTAATAAACCTCCGCTATAATTACACTTCACCATAACCCCAAAGGTAGAGGTTAAGTGAAATTTCCCTTCACCCCCACCCCCAACTTTTCCAAGGGTAGATCTCCAGAGATCCAAGACCTAAGACCTGTCTTAAGGCCCTTGTTGCATGTTTTTATTGCTTTTGATTATTTTGTGTCTTTTTATTGCTTTAGTTGTATTGTATTTTGTCGTTTATACGCTACTGGTACTTAAAGTAATATTTTTATTGTGCTTCTATTTGTTATATGCTTTTTTTGAAACTTTATTTCCAAACATTTTGGCATACAAAAGTAATCTATAAAATATTATGAAATCAACAATCCACACATGTAGTGACAGTGACTGCGATGTTAAAAGTAAGCAGACAGACAAATGCATATTTTATATGCCCAGGACAAATATAAACCAACTATTGCAGCATTACAATTGCATAATATTAGTCAGTGGCGTAGCCACGGGTGGGCCTGGGTGGGCAGTTGCCCACCCAATTTGGACCCAAGCCCACCCAACTGGAACTGGAAGAGAAGTGCCGGAACAGCAGGGCCAACACTGGATCCCATCCCCATAATGGTAAAGAGGAAGACACAGGCCCGGCGCGACCAGGTGTGCCATTCCATGCATTTGCACGGTAACAGAGCAGCACACATGGGGAAGCGGCAGGCTGGCAGCAGGAGGAGAGGCTGTGGGTCGGTGGCTGTATAGGCTCCGCCAGTGGCCCACAGCTTCTCCTGCTGCCGTATGGCCCACCGATCTTCCTGCTGGGGGGGGGGAGTGGAAGCGCTGTGCATAGCTTCCACTCCCTCCTCCCCAAGCAGGAAGATCGGTGGGCCATGCAGCCCGAAGATAGCAGGAGGCTGGCAGCAGCAGGAGAGGCCAACTGATCTTCCTGCTTTTGGGGGGGGGGGGGGGAGCTGTGCGTGGGCTTGAATGGGTATGTGTGAATAAGAATGGGAGCCTGGGTGTGTGTGTAGGTGAGAATAGGAGCCTGGGTTTGTGTGTGGGTGAGAATGGAAGCTTGAATATGTGTATGTGAGTGAGAATGGATGCTTGAATGTGTATATGCGTGGGTGAGAATGGGTGCTTGAATGTGTGTATGTGTGGGTGAGAATGGGAGCGAGAATGTGTGGGTGAGAATGGGTGCTTGAATGTGTGTGTGGGGGTGAGAATGGGAGCCTGGGTTTGTGTGGGTGGGTGAGAATGGGAGCCTGGGGTTTGTGTGTGTGGGTGAGAATGGGAGCCTGGGTGTATGGGTGGGAAAGGGAGTCTGGGTTTGTGTGTGTGAGTGAGAATGGGTGCCTGGATGTGTGTCTGTGTGTGCATAAGAATGAGAGCCTGGGGAGGGTTAAGAAAGTGAGAGGTTGTGTGTGTGTCTGCAGAGAATGTGAGCTTGTGTGTATGGGGGGAGAACATATGAAAGTGAGAGCTTGAGTGTGTGAGGGAGTCTGTGAAAGAAAGCATGTATGTGTGTGTGTGTTTGTGTGGAAGGGAAGAAGGCAGTAGTAGAAGAGAGACACTGAAAAGAAATTAGGAAATGAGTGACAAGGGAAAAAATAGGAAAGAGACCAGGACCAACTGATTAGAAAAAAAACAAACTTCAGACAACAAAGGCAAAAAAAAAAATTATTATTTTGAGATGTAAGCAATTTAAATATCACAACAGAGTAATGTGCGGCAATCAATTAAACTGGACAATAGCACTATAAACAAGGCATAAATAGTTTAATGAGTGCACACAACAATATTGCACAAAGTTTAAATCAAAGATGCGGGTTGATAGCAAGCGATCAATAAATTTTCACTGCTGTTAAGCCCGACATAAGAGCCCGGGCTTAAGCGCAGTGAAAATTTCTTGATCGCTTGCTATCAACCCGCATCTACATCTCGCAGAATTATATGTGTTTGAGACCTTCGGGTCCATTCTTTGAAGTGTTTTACAGTTCTCTGCGATGTCCCCGGAGGGCTTAATTCATTTTCTACACGTTTACAACTGAACGAGTCAGTTCGGGATTCCATGGTTTGAAGAACCTTTGGAATTTATCCCCCTGACGCAGCCTGACGTGAAACACGGCCGTGTCGGGGCTTTGTATGACTACGTGTTTACTCTTCTTTGATTTAAACTTTGTGCACTATTGTTGTGTGCACTCATTAAACTATTTATGCCTTGTTTATAGTGCTATTGTCCAGTTTAATTGATTGCCGCACATTACTCTGTTGTGATTTACCGAAATGTGTGTGCTCTTAACTCCGCCCCCTTTGCATGCTTGCAAGCAATTTAAATATGTCATCTTTGGGAATGTGCATTTTCTTATATTTTTGTATTTTGCTCTTTCTTCAGTATTCCACTGTTCAGAGACTTTAGTTTCTCAGGCTTTCTATTTTGGTTTTATCTGCATGTTTCTGTTTCTAATTTATAGTCTCTTATTTCTATATTAGGTATGGGTCGGTCTCTGTTTTGCCTGTGTGTGACTGAAATGTGTTATTTCTGCTAGCGTGTAGTTTTTCTGGAGTAGTCCAGCTTGTTCTGTTATTCCAGTAGGTGATGTATTAATGTTCTAGGGCCTGGAGTATTTGCATTGCTGCTTTTTCATAAGGTTGCTGTTATTTGAATCCTGAGAGTCAGTGCTGTGACTGTATGATATGGCAAGTTTCTAGAAGTCTTCTTTGCAGGGAGTTTGTGTTACTTCACAAAATAGCAGTGGAGGGATAATTTTTGCTGAGGTGGCACCAGAATTTGAATTTTGTTTTTCATGTTGTAATGGGGCGGATTTTAAAAGGGTTACACACGTAACCCTGAAAACCCCCTCCTGCACGAGCTGAGCCTATTTTTCATAGGCCTGGCGACACGCGCAAGCCCCGGGGCTTGAAAAAATGGGCATGGGCGGGTGGGGCATGGGCATGGTCAGAGGCCTCTCCACTGCTGCTGGGCCTGGGGATTGCGCGCCAGCACTTGGCCGGCGTGGGCAACCTACGCCTGGCCAGAGGCACGCTTAAATAAAAAAATAAAGGTGGGGGGGATTTATGTAGGGCTGGGGGGCAGATTAGATAGGGGAAGGGAGGGAACGGGGAAAGCCATTGGGGCTCCCCTAGGGCAAGGGGGTGCACACTTGTGCACCTTGCGCGCGCCGACCCCTGATTTTATAACATGCGTGCGGCTGTGCACGCATGTTATAAAATCGGGCATAGATTTGTGCGCGCCGAGTTGCGTGCACAAATCTACGCCCGCGCGTAGGTATGAATATCTGGCCCAATGTGAATTGTCCTAGCTCTGCTCTGCACCTGTTCTGATGATTAATTATATTTTATTGTAATTAGGATTATTTCTGGCTTTCTGAAAAGAAGATTCATGAAAGAATACATTAATTTTTGTTTTACTACATGATTGGATCTGATTGTTTTCTTTGCTTTTTACACGATATACTTGTGCATTTATAAACTGCAATAAATATAAAATAAATTCAGATTAATAAGGAATTTTAATTCTGGTACGTGCTTGAAATAATTGAGGTAACTTATTTTAAAGTTTCCTGCATGATGCATAATGGCTGTTGCAAACTACTAGGTAGTGATGGGTGTATCAAGGGATTCTTTATTGGAGTATGCCAGAGTTTCGCTCACACAGGAGCTGCCTCAGGGGCTACTGTTCCAATGGATAATTTTCATATGTCAGACTTCAGTGTGGGAGCAACATAAATTATTGATTAGAATTCTTAATGGATTCAGTTCAATCAGTGGCTTTGATGAAAAATCCAAGATAGGTTCATTGAATTTCTGAAAAAACCTGCCCCTGAGGCAGCTCCTGTGTGAGCAAAACTCGGGCATATTCCAATAAAGAATCCCTTGATACTCCGATCACTACCATTTGTCCTGCTTTCCAGCAACATTGATCGGCTTCCGCTTTGCTTTTTGGGTCTATTGCAAACTACTTACAGGCGTTTGGATGCGCATTTTCGATGCGCTAGCTTTACCCCTTATTCAGTAAGGGGTAATAGCCCGTCGAAAATGCACGTCCAATCCCCCCGAAACTAATAACGCCCGCAACATGCAAATGCATGTTGATGGCCCTATTAGTTATTCCCGCGCAATACAGAAAGTAAAATGTGCAGCCAAGCCACACATTTTACTTTCAGAAATTAGCGCCTACCCAAAGGTAGGCGTTAATTTCTCTCGGCACCGGGAAAGTGTACAGAAAAGCAGTAAAAACTGCTTTTCTGTACATTCTCCGACTTAATATCATGGTGATATTAAGTTGGAGGTACAAAAAGTTAAAAATAATAAAAAAAAAAAACAAAAAACATTTAAAATCGGCCCGTGGCTCGCGGGTTGAAAACCGGCTGCTCAGTTTTCCTGGCGTCCAATTTCCGAACCCGTGGCTGTCAGCGGGTTTGAGAACAGATGCCTGCAAAATTGAGCGTTGGCTGTCAAACCCACTGACAGCTGCCGCTCCTGTCCAAAAAGAGGCGCTAGGGATGTGCTAGTGTCCCTAGCGCCTCTTTTTACTGCGGGCCCTAATTTGAATAATTTTTTTTTCTGAATCGCATGCACAGGAGAATGGCCTGTGCGCTCGCCTGATCTCCCGCGATTTTTACTGTATCGGCCTGTTAGAAAGCCATTGTAGGGTGCAGTATATGGCATTATTTATCAATAAGAATACAACTAGTAGGTCTCAGACCTGCATGCCTACTGCCCACCCATGTTAACTTTGTGCCCACCCAAAAAATCAATTCTGGCTACGCCACTGATATTAGTAATATACATTTCATAAGTCTTTGTGTTTTAAACTGTTCATTTTTAGAGCGTATCACAGCCACTTAATGTCAACAATATCATGTACCTGTGGTCACCAATGTGCCACACACGGGATGCGTTTCCAAAAATGAGGATCATGAGCCAGGCTACTAGAAACAATTGACCAACAAGACGTCAATACTTCCAAGGCACAAGGGTTCTCTCCCATCAATTTAGCAATCCTGTTACTGGTGCTATATGTATTGGAAAGCCCAAAATGCCAGCAATCTCTTGAGTAACACTCATCCAGAATTGCCTTATCTCTTGACAGTGCCACCACATGTGAATAAATGTGCCGACCTCGCCACACCTGCCCCAATACATTTATTTATTTATTTGCCAGATTTCTAGACTGCCTACATAAACATCAATTAAAAAAAAAACTTTCATAATCATTAAAACAAAAAAGTATATAGTAGAAGGATAGCTCAATAATAGAAAAACAAATCAACATCTTTTAAAACAATAAATAAAATCATTAAAAGAAATGCAACTATTACAATAGTAAAACAAAGAGAATGTAAACACCCATAGACAGGACCTTTCTCTCATACCACTTTTAGGATTAAGGATGACTTGCTGCTCATTCCATGCTTGAGATTAAGGATAACTCATACACCGAAGGCTTATTGGAAAAGATGGGCCTTTAGTGCTTTCCTAAATTTCACCACTGACATTTTGCCTTTGATCCCCTGTGGTAAAGAATTTCACAATTAGTGCCCTTGCACACATAACTTCTCCTGAAATGTGTCCAGTCGAATCTGCTTGAAAGAAGGAATTGCAAGCAGGTTCTGAAAAGAAGAGTGCAATGCCCATGAGGGCTGGTAGATTTCAGAGTCACATTAAATGCTTCTGGGGCCAAGCCCTTTACACCTTTGTAGAAGGAGAATTTAAAATTTGATTTTCCAAGCCAGCGGCAACCAATGTAGGCTCCTCAGGATTGGGGAAATGTGTTCTCGCTGTGGAGCTCCTATCACAATCTGAGCTGCAGCATTTTATGCAAGCTGCATAGGTCTTAGAGTAGACAATGGTAGCCCAAGAGAAAGGTTATCACAGTAATCAAAAGATTAAGTCACAAGAGCATGGATAACAAGATCATTCTCAGATAAGGTCGTAAACAATTAACCCCTAATTTTGCATGGATAATGCCTGTGATAATTTTAGAATTACTGCACCATGTGCTTCACATAGGTAGTGTATCATGCTAAAGTTTTTGCACCCTGTGATACTTGCATTTCGCTATGAGAGAGAGAGAGACTTTATAAGGCCTTCATAGTAGTCAACTATTTGTATCACTATAGGAGGGCCAGCTAATAACTCGAGGTGAGGTGTTGGTGGTGGTTTAGGCTTTGGAGCCAGTTTGACATGCAGAGAGAGATGTATGAACAGCACAGTACACCTCAGTGAAGAATTGACATCATTTGGAGTGAGGAAGGTCTCACAAAGATGAGATTTTTACAGTGTTCTCTTGCCCTTGCTTGATGGATCCTCACTCCAAATGACGGCAAATCTTCACTGAGGTGTACTGTGCTCTTCATACGTCTCACTCTGCACCTCAAACTGGCTCCAAACCCTAAACCACCACCAAAACCTCACCTTGAATTATTAGCTGGCCCTATAGTGATATAAATAGTTGAATACTGTGAAGGCCTCCCTAGAAGTTCTCTCTTTCTTTCCTGTCTCTCCTCTCTCTTCACCAGGAAAAACGGTGTAGTTATTTCTGGAGTTTAAAACATGATAGCGTGCAGTATGCTATCGCAGAGTGCGAAAACATCCTTCATTTTTATTAATCCCACCCAAACCCCTCCCCAATTCCGCCCCTATGAAAAATTTGCATTTGTGCAATGTGATATCATTAGTATCGCAAGTATTATGGCATTAAGGCCGTAACGCATTTTGATGAATGACCCTATAAGTAAGTAAAACTTGTACAAAGTAGCCTTGACCACTTTATGAATTTGTGGGTGTAATGGCAAGGCAATGTCCATTATTATTTCAAGGTTTTATGTCAGCACCTGGAAAAAACTTAGAATAAAATACTGGCATGCAACATGACCTGTGCAGTAATCTGACCATCAGCTCAACCCATCTTAGGCAGAGGGAACTATGGTGAGTCCTTCCAGTTAGAAGCATCTAAAGCTGATCCAGGTCTGCATTCAATTTGTCATTGAATTCCAGTGGAGTCTGCATCCCAAATTTATTGGACAGAATTCCCCACTAAATGGCCGTGATCACTCAAAAATCTCTCCTAACCACTATATTTGCCAGCACCTGCCTTAATTGTAAGTAGAGTGGTTATGTATAGGTAAGTCATACTCCAGACTAAAATTCAAAAGTGTGAAAAACCCCTTCCTCCCAAAGTTGGGCCAAACAGTATAAACCACATATTTTCTACTCCCAAAAGGCCATGGAGAAGGTGTGACCAGAAATAATATCATTCCCATATATAGGAGCAAAGGGAGAAAGAATCTCCTAATCGCAACCCAAGTAAGTCAACATCTGGTCCCACACTCTGTGTCTGTGTGCCAATATAGGACTATTTCTGGTCGCCCTTTATTGCAGCAGAGAAGTCCATGAAAGGAAAGGTAGCATTTCCAGGTCAGCTTTGACTGCTTGCAAGTGAACCAATATGCATCCCAATAACCAATGAGGGAGGCTGCCCAATAATAAACCTGAATGTTAGTGAGTGCTATCCTGCCTTGCCATTTTGGAAGCCATAATTGACTTGAGTCGTATTCTCGCCAATTTGTGCTGCCGGATAAACTTAGAGAATGTGCTGTCTACTGTGTTAAATACCTGGTTTGGTATATTGCACAAGATATTCTGAAATCGATACAGTAGGTTTAGAGAGGACATTCATCTTTAACAGATTTATTCAACCAGCCCGTGAAATAGGGAGGTCCATCCACAACTGGAGGTCCTATCTAACTCAAAAGAGAATCAAACCTTTTAGTGATTAAATCCCTGAAGTCTCGAGGTATTGGAAACCATCATGGACAACCTTGAAAGCCTATATGTTAGCAGGGATTGCTACTTTAGGGCCGATTAGAAAGATTTCAGATTTATCATAATTAACCTTATAACTGACCATATCTCTCCAAAAGCGATAGAAGATGAGTACCAGAAACCCAAGAGTTAGAGAGATAGATCAGGATATTGTCAGCATAGAGCTCTTATGTTCACAGCCCCTGAATTGCAAGCCTGTTATGTCTAGGTAGTGTTTGATGGCTGCAGCTAGCAGTTCTATAGTTAAATCGAATAATAAAGGAGACAATGGACAAGCTTGTCATGTGTCGTGGCCTACAGATATAAATGGTGAAAGAATCCTGTTAATCAGGATACGCGTGTGAGGTCTAGCATCCATGGCCCTGACCCAGGCCATGAACCAATCGGACATTTCTGCATTTCAGAGGACTGCGAACAGAAATGCGAGGACTAATGTCCTGCTGTCCTAGGAGAACACCTGTTACAGGTAAGCAACTGTGCTCTCCCTGGCGGTACATTATGGATTAGCTATTTGTCCTTAAAGTTATCCAGCCTTACAATTGAGGCATGCACTGGAACAAGGGCCATGATTTTATGTGCACGGTCATCCTTAATGGTGCCATTCTTCCCTGCCAAGCCGAGAAGGTTTGGGAACCAATGTGCCATGAAAAGACCAGGTCGTTGCCCTCCAATTTCTCTGGCAGACTGATGATCTGCAAATTATTGCAGCATTAGCAGTTTTCAAGGTTGTCATGTTTAAGGGCCGACAAGGTTTGTGATCACTTGATCTTATCAATTTTGGTGCACATGGAGGTAAGTGAGTTCTCCAAATTAGAGACTCGAGTCTCGACTTCGTCTAACCTTGTAGAGTTTTCCCGGACTGATTTGACAAGCTAGGCAATTTTCTCCAGCACGATTCGCAGCCACGTGTCCAGTTTAGCCATAAGTTTGGTAGCAAAGGCCTTGAGATTGGTGACAAAGGTCTTACCACCAGCCGCATCTAATTGAGTCCTCCATCTCACCCTTGGAGGGTTGCATGACAGCCATGCTGTCAATTTCAAGCACTAGACTTTTTAGCGATTTTCACATGCTAGAACTTCTGTCTGCCCACAAGGCTGGTGTGGAACTCTGGCCTGAGTATGTAGGTGTGGACATTTTAAGTTGTTGCAGCGAAGAATTATGTATAAATCACAACAAATGAGTAGGCCCAGCAGGAGCTCAGCCTGTCACAGCTTCTCTGCTCAGAGCATAACTGAAGGGCTCATATGCTTTTGTACTTGTAGCATTCTGTTAGTCGCTTTGTGCATTTCTGGAAAAGCGGAATATAAATAGTCGGATTTAATTGGAATGGGTGTATGAAAATGGGATTCTTGTGCTGTGTGTGTGTTGGGGGAACTCATGCCTGAGTGGGGCAGTAGTTATCTTTATTAGTGCCGCAGCGGCTGTGTGTGTATGTCTTTGATTATGGTTTGGTTGTGTAAATCTGTGTGAGAAAAAGAGAAAACAGGTCATTAAAAAAGTAACAAGTAGGGAAAGCTTCTGGAAATGACTTCTGGAATGCTTTTCAGCACAGATTTGTAGAAGGGGGAGATGGGGTTCTTACATATTGTCAGTAAATGCTATGCTTCAGCATGGTTGTTCCACTTGTTACAACTGTGGAGTAAGAAGGGGAGAGCAGCTCGTGTGCGCGCGTGCATATACGTGTGGCCTTGGGTAGGATTGTGGGGCTCGTGGGAGGCAGATGTTGTGGAATGTTGGCAATTGCCCTGTTCCAGATGTCCCACCCCCACCTCATCCCACCCCACCCCAGCAACCTGTCCCAGAGCAAACCTGAAGCAGTAGTCCAATTTGTTCTGTTACCACCAAAATATTATGGTGTAGATTCAAACTTTAGAAAACAAGCAAGGAAGAGTGGGCTATTTGCACAGGCTCGCGCAATACACAGACACACAAACAGTGATATATGTCAGATGTGGGGGTTTGTGTATGGGTAATAGTAGGTGTATGTGTTTAGGGTAGGGTTTGTCGGGGTGTATGCAGGGCATGTGGCTGTGTATTTATGTGGGGGTTTGTTGTGAGAGGGGTGTGCTATCCTTCACCAGCTGCTTCAGTTTTATCACTTGTCTGTCTCTCTCTTCCTTTCTTGCTCTGGACCAAGCTGCTGCTGGGGGGGGGGGTAGAGAAAGTTGCTAAAATTTCACACCCTCTAACTGCTTCCTGTAATAAAGCAATGAGGATTTTTGGGAGGGTTTGTTCTCTGAAAATACTGACCAGATTTTTCTGATTTTCAAACTCCTAGATATTTCCATTTTCTTCCCGGGTACCAAATTTGGTGTCACTCCAACCCTTTTTTGGAGCATTATTTTGCCTACAGATGAATGGACAGACAGACCCAGATCCCGTTTACAATAGTTCTTCCCAATAGTTCATGTATTGGAAAGCAGAAAAAGATTAAGTGAGATGAAAGACAGAAAGAAGGAAATAGAAATTCTGAATGTATGAAGAAATGTTACATTGATGAAAACAGAGATAAGTAAAACAATGTAAAAGGAGGAAGACTTGCAGGGTACTAAATTAATGAACTGTAATTCTAAAGAGATTTGAGAAACTATTTTGTATGATTTTAAGATGATTGCATAGAGTTTTGTGCTTTAGGGGAGTTCTGTAGCCTTATGACAATGCGATTTGGATGCTTTTGCAACAGACCATATGTACCTGGAGTTGGCTGTGGCCATTAAATCTACACACCAGCCAGATAGCCTTATGGCTAACGAAAACTGGCCAACCTTGGTCCAAGCTATCCATGGATAAGACATTACCTGATATGTCACCATCTTCCCTACTGCAGCCATTCTCTCTCTCTGTTCCTGCGGCGTGTGGATCTGGTACGTAAGCAGACTGGTCTGCCCAGCAATAATTGTGCAGATGCTATATACAGCCGCCCATATTAATGACTAGTTTTGAACCCTGCAACCACTGTTGGGTTTAATTTTCATCGTGCTAGCAAAACTAGCAGAGGGAAGTCCCGGCTGGCAAGGTTTCAGCTTGAAGGGAGGTGATTTGTTTTTAAACTCTCAAGGGGCCATGTTAAACTTCCAAAATGGAGAGGAGGAAAAATAATGGAGTAAAGTTAAATTGCTGCCCTTTTTTTTTTTTTTTTTTTTTAATACGTGTTTGGAAGCATTGTGACTGCTAGAAACACACCTTTTTCTAAGTGCTTTACCCTTCACATAAACTATGTGGCACAGGCTGATGTGTTGCTTTTGCGTTTGAGCATTAGATTTCTTCCTTGTTTGGCCTAGTAGTAGATCTGCATGAATATTGCCTATGGCCTGGCACAACACTGACTGAACAGCGGGAAAATCGAATCACTCACACATCTTAACCATCTCTTGACCAGGAGTACAGAGCGAACTATGAGTCAGACGCAGTGCCTGGGTCCCCTCAAGGACAGCACCCTTGTTGCAAAACAGCCACCTCGACCTCTTGAAACATCATGACTGAAATCACAAAACTTTCCCTCATTAGTGGTTCAGCAGGTTGAGTGGTATGAAAATAATTTAATGACTGTGGTAGGGTTCATTGCTAAGATACGTGTTATTAACTCTTTGTGTCCTCTTTTATTAGCTGATCTTAATTTGATGCACAGCATGGAGTTGATAAGTGCCTCCAAAAGATAGTTACTTCATGGGCTACAATCATTGGGAAAGATAGGCCCTAACAAGTGGTTTGGACTGCGTATGTATAGTTATATATTAAAAATAATGACGCATGTTTAGACTGTGCAGCAGCAAAGCTGGTGGTGGCCTCTTCCCTTTGACGCTTTGTAGCATAGCGTGTCACTGAAGTTACTCCCTGAACCAGGTCTACCCCAACAGGCTCAGCCTTTCCTGGGCTTGTAGTCCTGCTTTTCTTAGAGAGGTTAAGAGCCACAAGTTCCTAGATGGAATAGGGTAAAATCAAGACTGGCTCGGCCATCTCAGGAGATCATTGCTAAGATTTCATATAGAGGGGGACTATTGGTGTCTACATTCAGTTTTTCTCAGATAAAAAAGCAGGATGCAAAATTGCCAGTTTGCCAAGGGTGCCCGGAAATTTCACACAGATGAGTTGGCAATAGTGGTGCATGGTGAGTGGCACTGTTGCTTTCGCCTACAGTAGCAGGTTGGTGCCACCTGTAAGAACTCCTCTGTAGAAACCTGCAAGGGTTAATTGCAGTTATATCTGGAAAATAAGTGAAATGCAGATTTGGCTCATTCACCTATGCCGAGTCACATCTGTTACTATGCCACTGATGCAGTAAGTAGAAAGAAGCAGAGAGATCCAAATTGTTGGCACCAATTTGTAGGAAAGGAGCACTGGCACCTACATTGCAATTTCCGACACTGATCAACATTTCTTCTCCTTCTAGCTCCCATTCTCTCACTTCTACTACCCTGATCTCGGGTTGAGCAAATCTAGGAAGTGAAAAACATTTTGTTTTTGGGTTGTTTTTGGGTTGGTTTTTTTTTCTTATTTGGCGAGTGCAGTTGGACTTGAAATTTCATTTCCTGAGGAAAAATCAAAATTGTGATACTGGAAATGGCCTTCCCAGAGCTTCCACATCAATATACAGTAGTGATTTGTGTTTTGTGGAGGCCATATTTCACTTCTTGCTATGGGTGCCATCCTACCGAGCATACCAGAGGGCATCGCTAATGTTTTTATACAATAATAGGCTATACAGGTGCCACCATTCCACTGGGAGCACTGCCCTATTCAGGGTTGCGCTATCCCAGATGTGCAAGAACTGGGTCAAACACTTTACATATGTTCTCAAATTCCGAAAAGCCTGTTCAGCACAGGAATTGAAAGTACCAGGACAGTATTTCAAAGTTATCCATGTGCCTGTTGTGCTGGCATGTTATTTTATTTTCGTGTTTATGTACCTCACCCCCTTCAAATATGCTTCCTCTGTTCTGCTTTAACTGAAGTGTTTGGCATTTTTAGCACCTAAGACTCCATCTAATGCATCTTGAGTTTCCAGCATAATTAGCAGGCCTCCAGCAACATTTTTTAATAGTCTAGTGTGGGTCATAAGCCCTTGGGGAGGGTAATATTAGTGTTCACTGTCTAAGCACTTCAGAAACTTTTCATCCTAAAAATATTTATCCCTAAATTAGTTTATCTGGCCCTTCTTGACTCTCCCTGGTCTCCCAAAAGGTCAAAGACCCTACTAGGCCTAGGATAGATTCATTTTAAAAAAAAAAAAAAAAAAAAAAAAAAAGGAAGGAAACATTCAGAAATGGTCATAATAAGTTTCCGATGTTACTGTAGTAATACAACTTAATGTCCTGGTATGGTAATATAGAATGTTCTAGATTGGAATACCTTGGATGCTTTGGGGGTGGGTTACAATATGAATCAGTTTGGGAAGATGCTGTTGTGGTTCTCTGGGTAGCTGCAGAAGTCTGAGAGAGAACAATATTTGATAGAAAAAAAAAAGCCTAGGAATAATCCTGGAGCACTTTTAGACCCTTGTGAAAACTCCTCTGGCCGTTCCAGGGGTTCCATTATGGAACGGTAAGGATGTTGTGTCCAGAATCCTGTGTGGATAGGGCAGAGCCATGAGCTTGGGCACGCACGGCCCAGCGCTGCGCAGGCTCCTCTCGCATTGCATGGATTGTAAGTGATGGAGCCTAGCAGCAGGAGGATTTCTGCCCTTTCCTTGTTGACACAGGACTGGACAAACCAGTTCTGTGGGTTTTGCTACTTCCCTTTTGCTCAGAGCTCCAGGCGATGCCAAACTGACAGGAAGCATATCAGGGGAAACTTTCAAAATGCTTGTTTTGTAGTCAAGAAGTTGGGAGGATATTAGTGAAAGATTGGTATCCTTTTTAAATTTGCTTTCCAAGAAGAAGAGCTCATCTGCGTCAGAAGTACGTCTCCGAGTTGGCTTTCTTTCTGTTTCAGAGGATATTTAGCTTCTTGTAAAAGTAGCATTCTGGTTCAGGCGTATCAGTAAAATTAAATAAGAAATTAATCTGAGAGGGAGCCACAGAGAGTATGTGAGACAGAAACATCGAAATGACATAAAAACATAGAAATAACGGCAGAAAAGGACCAAATGGTCCATCCAGTCTGCTCAGCAAGCTTATGGTGGCATCTGCCATGCCATACAGATCACCCCCATGCTTATCAGTTTCCCAGACAGTTAAAGTCAGGGCGTTGCTCTTTAAGTCCAATTCCCCGTTACCTCTTTCCGTTGAAGCAGAGAACAGTGTTAGATTTGCATCAAAAATATCAGGCATATTGGTTAAGTAACCAATGGATGCAGAGAGAAAGGCAAGAAAAATGGAGGTAGCCAGGGAAGAGAGAAGGAAATTAAAGTGATGGAGCTGCCACATGGAAGGGATGGCTGATAAGAGCCACCTCATGTGGTTTAGGTAGTCAGAGGGAAGGGTGAAGGGCAGGGCATTGGAGTGATGGCAATGCCTCAAGTAGAAGGTTAGGGAATTGGAGTGTCAGAGGTGCTTTCTGTAGCCAGGACTGCAAGATATATCGTGCAGATTAGTAAGTATTCTGTGCTAAAGATGGTAGGACAGACCACATAAAGTCAAGAACTATTGAAAGGATTAAATGTAAGCTAAATCTTCTGTGGTCCAGAGACTATAAAATATAGCCTATTACCATGCAAAACATTCAAAGAGAGCATGCTCCCTGGGTGGTGGACTGAATTAATGCTTTTATGGACTTCTAACTCAGCTAGCCTGATTCGAAATGAAGTTTTGTCTTAATCTGGCTCTGGCTGAGTACTTTCTCGTGTCATAAGATATCTAGGGAATTAACTTGAGCAATTTTTATTCAAAAGAGGCTCAGAATTGGGAAGGCAGAGGGAGTTGCAGCTGAAGAGTAAGGTGTATGGACGGAATTCACTGCAATAACAGGTAGGACTAGTGGTCAGGACTGGGAGCAGCCAGCCTGATGACTCCATGTGGGAGACCCTGGCTCTCTTCCTAGATCCGGTTCCTGTTCCCTGGGCTGTCAGGTACCGGGAGCACTGAGACTAGTGGCTTCGCATAACCACTTTTTAAGAAATAGGGCAAGAAAGAAACCACACTGGAGACAGAATTATTTCAAAATATGCTTTACCTAAACATAGTCCATTTAAAGCCATTTTCTTTAAGCATATCCCTTGTACTCTCTCTTTCTGTACTTGGCTTGAAAGGGCATCACAGATGAAGCGCACACAGGAGGGTCTGAACAGTTCATCCAGAGTGAGGTCATTTACAGATGATCCAGCTGGCGAGAACCATTTGGGTAGTGATTTGTGACATCTCATGCAGGGCAATTACCACAGGCTGCCGGAAAAATGTTTTTAAAAAATACAGTGTGGAGTTGATGTGGTGTGAGTAAATACCCTTCTGTAAATGCAGTCCGCGTCTTTTTTTTTAATGTTAGAAGTACTTTCTTGCATAGCCCAAATAAACCCACGCACTGCGGCATATGCCTGACTCCTAATTCTAGACAAAAGAACATAGGACCAATGGGATCCATATAGATAATAGTGATATGTATTATAGTTTTCTTCATATGATAGAAACACTAAAGGCATATTTCAGAAGTAAGAGAACGCTTTTATTCCCTCTTTCAACTCATTTAGTCCATCATTGCAGCAATAGTCCTTGGACTGGGCCCATGCACCACAGCTCTTTCCAGAACCCTGCAGTCATGGGCCTCTGTGCTGCCATTGCACGATAACTGGGACTACCCTCCCGCCACCTTCTTCCTCCTCGGGGGGGGGGGGGGGGGTGGTCTCAACGCTGCCTCTGCATCATCCCCAGCTTCTGCCCAGCTGGGGCGCATAGCTCAGGCCTAGGAATTGCTGCCTGGTGCTACTCGTGGCAGCAGAGAGCACTGCCACAGAGCCATCGGGCCAGGCCGCCTAGATGTACAGTGTTTGGAGTAGCTGAGAAGGTCTTTCAAAAACATTAAACGCTAGGATCTTCTCCGGAGTGTCAGAAAAATATAAGGATTTAGCTGTCAGCTAAACTGCTAGCATAACTACATTGAAGTCCCTTTTATTATCTGTTTTTGTAATGAAAGTTGGCTTGAGGTTACTCGCAGTTTTTTTTTTTGTTATCTGATGATGTAACGGGAGGCATCTCTTCCATCCTGTTGCACTGCAGAACTGGTCCTTTAGTTGAACTTGTTCAGGATATATACTGCTAAACCAGCTTAATGTTGCTGCATCTACACAGAACAGATCTTGACTGCCTACTAAGCAGGTGTCTGGACAGGTTCTCAAGAACCATTTTAAAATCCCTTAAACTGGGATAAGCTTGTTAACATGATTTAAAAGCTTCAGGACAGATGATGCTTTGTTGACAGATTGGCCCACTTTAAAAAAAAAATAAAATAAATATATATATATATATATATATTTCCACAAGGTAAGAGGGTGGGGTAGGGGGCAATCTGATTGCTTTCGAATTCAGATTTATTCATGCGGTAATGTTGCATGGTTTACCAAGTGTTCTGAAGTGCTGCATATGATTCCTGAGAACCAGTCAATTTTTTTTTTTAAATTAGAAATCCAAAACTTTATTTTTTTGATCTGAATATCTGTGCCCATGCCACCCATCTGAACTGTTTTCTTATTTCTTTAGTGCAAATGTGGCTTATTTTCCCCATACAGGTGGGATAAATGCCGTGCAATTCCTTGTACATCATAGGTCCGTCTACCTCTGTATGTCCTTGAGTACATTGTATATCTTTGCATATGTTTGGGTGTGTGTGTGTTCATGTCATGCGTATTCATGGAATAACACAACAGTTTGGGTTTATTTCCACCTAACAGGTGCTATTCATCTTGGGCTGGTTACGTTTTGTAAGTTACTTGTAGGGTCCATCCACATAAATCTGCCTCCAAAACCTTCCCTGGAGTCCCCTTCCACCAGAGATGCTGCCGAGTCTGACTGGCTTGAAGGCAGCAGGTTCTTCTCCCCCAGAATGGTTGGGCCCGAGTCAGCTCCAGGGCCAGCCAGCTCCAACAGCCCTTTCCCTACTCAAGGGGGGGCTTCTCGCTGAGTCTGTCTGGGGAGTCCTGGTCGGGGCCTCCATCATATGCCAGGCAAAAGGAGCCAGCAATGCTAAGGACCTTCTTAGACCCACAGGCCATACACCCATCTTTATTATTTTTTTAAATGGCACGCTGCACCGGAGAGCCTCTGGGGATGAGTCCCTGTGAAATACAAAGAAATGGGGTGTGCTGCACTCTGTGCTGCTCTCAGCAACAGTGGTACTCACCTCCTCTGGAGAAGCTCCTCCAGATGATCACTCGTGGTAGCGTTGACTGCCTGGGCTCCCCTCTCCTAATTGCTTTCCTTTTTTTTTTTAAATGTCTTTATTCCTCCCACACAAACTCAAGAGGAACAGAAGCAGAAAGGGGAGGCTGAAGGGAACAAGAGAGATAGAGGAACCTCAATATACCCGTGTTTGTTTGTTTTTTTATAGGGCCATGTCCTCTAGGATCCCCTACTCCTTAAAGAGAGGGGTCACCACTGAGGGAAGCAGGTGTTTGCTCCTAGATTGTCTATCAGGATCTTTCCTGGGAGGCAGCTCCACTGGGAAAAGCAGCCCCAAGACTGTTCCCAGGAGATGAGAAAGCTACAAGACTGCATCCTAGCTGTGGGAGAGTTTGGAAAGTCCATATACACTTGTCTGCAGCTGCAGGAGACAGAGACTACTGGAAAGGGCCTACGACCACTTCCCCTTTATGGCTGAGAATGAGGTCATGAAGGGGGTATGCCCTCTGTCTCTGGTAGCTGAGAAGTGAGAAAATCACAAGTGTAAGGACTGATCTAACAGGACTCAAGGAAAGAAAATTATCAGGTAAGAACACTACTCCTGCAAGGATCTCATAGCAGCTTACAAATCACATGTTATAAATACAACAAATATCATTACAACATTATCTTTTAAATATAGAAATGTATGCATCATACCAGTACAGTACCAATAAAATCACACAATTATTTGCCCATTCCTGCTACCTTACATAAGTCAAATAGTGACCTTCCCTTCCAATCCCGAATATGCCATATTCCACTAACCTGTTAGAACCATTGCCCTGATATACAAGGCATGCTGAAAAAGCCAAGCCTTTCTGCCTTATGGTAATGCAAATAATCAGTTTGTAATCTGGTTTTCTTCAGAAGTTCATTCCATAAACTCAGTCTCATGATCAAGAAAGCTTTCAACCTTGCTTTTTGCAAACAGTTTTCTCAGCTAGTTAGAACTATGAGGTGTTCATCCAATGAAGACCATAAATGCCAGCCTGGGACATGAGCATTTAATCTGTCCGTAAGTACTCTGGACCCATTCCGTTCTTCACGTTATAGATCATCCATCAGTATTTTAAACTTACACTGAAATTCAACTGGGATCCTGTGCAGCTGAATGAACAAAGGGTAGACATGTTCCCTGGCATTTGGTCCGCTCAGGATTATGGCTGCGGGTGTTCTTCATGGTCACTGTGGATCGGCCTACATACATTGAAGTGCAGTAATCAAACTTGGAGATTTGTCAGCGCTTCGTCAGATTGTTAGGTGTCAAGTAAGATCTCAGCTGGCAAATCATTTGTAAAAAGCCCAAAACAGATTTCACTTTGGCTGCCATTTGAGATCCAAAAGTCAGCCCAGGATCCAGCAGATCCCTAAGTTCTTTACAGATGTCCACAAATACATTTCCATCCCATCCAGTATAATCTTGAAACTAGGATGACGTTCCCAATTCTCAACCCATTCTGCTCTGTCTTATTGGCGTTAAGTTTGAGCCTTTTGTTCCTGAGCCATTGAGCTTTGTCACACAGGCCATTATTAATTCTCTCCAGCTTGCTCAAATTTCCATTTTGTCTTGGGAGTTAAAATTGAATGTCATCCACGAAGCAATGGTGTTGCAGCTTTGTGCAACAGAGATGCCATACAGATATTAATTAAACAGGGCGACAAGACTGAACCCTATGGCATGCCGCACACCAGATCCTATAGCATTGAGCAATATTCCCACATTGCCACTTGCTGGGTTCATTCATGAAAGAATGATGCCAACACAATACTTTGCCCCCACCCCCCAATACCTGTCATCCTCAATCAACACTTTACCCGTTTAACGTAATCTGTTGTGCAACTATTTTTTCTTCCAAAATTGGTTCTTAACATTTTTCAGCCTTGTGTACTTGACTGTCTCCAATAGCAACACATTCCACAATTCCCCTACTGTTTGCATCCGAAATCTCTGCTGTTGAAGGTGGTAAAATCCATTTCCCCTGAGCCTGAGAGAATAGCCATATGTTGCCTATGTTGCTTCTGAAGTAAAAAGGAAAAACAAAAACCCCTGTGAGATTTCTTGTAAGATGCACTAACTCTATCTTTAGTATTAAGTCTGCCTGTGGGGAGAATTTCCTGTTAAACGGCATAGGTTCCTGCCTAAGGGTGCCTTTGGTCTGGAAGTCACGGTGCACCTTTAAGGATTGGAGTTCAGTGGAGGAGAAGGTCCCCTGGAGAATGGAGGAGGTGCCCTACCCATTGATCATGTTGTATTCTCGGAGGGTCCCATGCTTCTCAATCCCTTGGTTTTCAAGTGGGAGCCATCTGCTGCCATCCCCACAGCTTTGGGGGGGGGGGGGGGAGGACTACCTACCCCACATCCTATACCCAGGAGGTACATGAGAGATAAATCCAGCCTTGATCTCCCCTCAATTACCCTAAGGCACTAAACTTTCTTACTGACCTTGCATGGAAATAAAAGTGAACAAACAAAGGTGATGCATTTTTTTACTGGACTCATTTCTTGGCTATTTACACACATCTTGACTAACTTTCGGGAGTTAACCCTCCATTCCTTAGGTTCACATAGGAAATAAGCAGGTCAGAGTAAAAGATGCCATTGCCAGAAAATTCAAGTGAATCATAGAATACATTCCAGTGGTAGCATGCAGGGGAAGGGGAGAGGATTTGAAGTTTTAGAGTGATAAGAAGGTAGGACCTGAAAGCTAGTCAAGAAATGTGTAAAGTTAGTCCAATAAAAGGTATCATAGAAATAAAGAACATGACGGCACATAAAGACCTTAAACCGCCCATCCAGTCTTCACATCCACATCTCCTGCTCAGCTTTATAAGAACATAAGTTGCTATACTGGGTCAGACCTAGGGTCCATCAAGCCCAGTATCCTGTTTTGAACAGTGGCCAATCCAGGTTACAAGTACCTGGCAAGTACCCAAACATTAAATACATCCCATGCTACTAAAGCCGGTAATAGCAGTGGTTATTCCCTAAGTCAACTTGATTAATAGGAGTTTATGGACTTCTCCTCCAAGAATTTATCCAAACCTTTTTTAAACCCAGCTACATTAACTGCACTAACCACATCCTCTGGCAACAAATTTCAGAGCATAATAGTGCATTGAGTGAAAAAGAATTTTCTCCGATTTTGTTTTAAATGGGCTATTGGCTAACTTCATGGAGTGCCCCCTAGTCCTTCTGTTATCTGAAAGAGTAAATAACCGATTCACATTTACCTGTTTTAGTCCTCTCATGGTTTTATAGACTTCTATCATATCCCCTTTCAGCCGTCTCTTCTCCAAGCTGAACAGCCCTAACTTCTTTAGTCTTTCCTTATAGGGGAGCTGTTCCATCCCCTTTATCATTTTGATTGACCTTCTCTGTACCTTCTCGAGGACAGCTATATCTTTGTTTGAGATGCGACGACCAGAATTGCACACAGTACTCAAGGTATGGTCTCACCATAGAGTGATACAGAGTCATTATGACATTCTCCATTTTATTAACCATTCCCTTCCTAATAATTCCTAACATTCTATTTGCTTTTTTGACTGCTGCAGCACACTGAGCCAACGATTTCAATGTGTTATCCACTATGACACCCAGATCTTTTTCCTGGGTGATAGCTCTTAATATGGAACCCAACATCGTGTAACTACAAGCATGGGTTATGTTTTCCTATATGCATCACCTTGCACTTATCCACATTAAATTTCATCTGCCAGTTGGAAGCCCAATCTTCAAGTCTTACAAGGTCCTCCTGCAATTTATCACAATCTGCATGTGATTTAACTACTCTGAATAAGTTTGTGTCCTCCTCAGATTTGATCACCTCACTCATAGTACCCCTTTCCAGATCATTTATATATATATATATATATATATATATATATATATATATATATATATATATATATATATATATTGAAAAGCACCGGTCCAAGTACAGATCCCTGAGGCACTCCACTGTTTACCCTTTTCCACTGTGAAAACTGACCATTTAATCCTACTCTCTGTTTCCTGTCTTTTAACCAGTTTGTAATCCAGGAAAGGACATCGCCTCCTATCCTGTGACTTTTTAGGTTTCTTAGAAGCCTCTCATGAGGGACCCTCCTCTCCCTCAGAGATCCCTTGTGCTTGTCCCATATTTTCTTGAATTCACATACTGCTTTTGTCTCCACCACGCTACTGTGAGGCCATTGCATGCACCACTACTCTCTCTGTAAAGAAATATTTCTTTAAATTACTCCTTGGTCTGCCCTCTTGTATCCTCATCCCTTGACCCTTCGTTCCAGATCCTTCTTTGTGTTGAAAGAGACCCATCTCCTGTACATTTATTCCTTAGAAGTATTTAAATGTCTATCATATCGTCTTTATCCTTCCTTTCCTCAAGGGTACACATGTTTAGGTCTTTATGTCTGTTCCTATATGCTTTCCACAAAAACTACTCACTTTTTTAGTAGCCACCCTCTGGACTGACTCCATCCATTTTACATCCTTTTGAAGGGGCGGTCTCTAGAATTGTACACACAGTACTCCTAAATGAAGTCTCACCTGCGATTTATACAGAGGCAATATCACTTCCTTTTTCCTATCATCTTATATCATTTGCTTGTTCGTTATCCTTTATTTCTGTGCATTCTGGTGAACTAACACAGCAACCACACTACTTTACTGGCCTTGTGTAATTGGCATAGAATTCACCTACAAGTAAGGCTAAGGAAATTTAAACAGATAATTTAGTAAATTGTCTCTGCAGGTTTGACTGTAAAGTATTTTATATTTATCCACTACTACGATATGCTAAGACTTAACTTGAATTTTGCTAATGGTCTCGCACCCTGAAGTGCCCTTTCACCTGCTCTGCTGCAGGCTATCTGCATCGAATTCTGCTTTCTGACCACAGGAGACACTCCCCGGTAGTTGTAAAGAACCACATTGTTACAGAAGTGAATGGAGAATGTTTTCCTTGGGTTTTCTCACCCATTTTGAGAACATATCACCTCTCCCTCTTCTCTCCCTCCCCCCCCCCCCAATCATCTGCAATGTACTTGTGTATGTGGTAGCGTTGTCCCCAGCTCAGCTGCACTGAACGGATGAAGGGAGCCTAGCCTTCATACCGAGGTCTATAAAGTTAGTCCAATAAAATGTGTTGCCTACAGTTTATTTGTTCACTTGCATTTCTATGTAGATTGCACTGAAAAAGGTAATTTTGCAGTCTACAATGTTTTTCAGCTGCATTTGGTGAAACAAAACCCCAAACACACACACACACACACAAAACAAATCAACCCCCAGAAGCAATGAAATGCAATTTTGTTTGTTTATTTTTTAAATTCATTTTTAGCTCACCTTTCCAGATGATGGTCAAGGTGGCTTACAGTGTTATTAGTAATTCAGGAACAATAAGTCCCTACCCCATAGAGCTTACAGTCTACATGGGTACCAGAGACAGTGGGAGATAAAGTGACTTGTCCAAAATCTTAAGGCGTGTGGGTGGGAGGATGTGAGATTTGGTTTCCCTGGTTCTTGGCCTATACTTCCCCTATAAGTGAAAGCAGAGTGTGAATCTGACCTGGTGGGCGATGTCTCCTGTGTTCACTCACCCTTTCCTTTCTCTCTTTCTCTCTCCTTACAGCAGGAGCGGATTTCCTATACACCTCCAGAGAGCCCAGTGCTAAATTACTCTTCCTCCTCCTCCCCGCTTCATGTTCCAGCCCCCGGAGTCATCAGGATGGAGGAGGAGCGGATCCGCCTGCCAGCACACCTGCGTGAGTAGAACCTGAGGCTGCCACGGGCGAAACTTATTTTAGGGGGAAGGGGGAGGGGCAGCTTTTTGTGTAGGACAGGTACTGATGTACATTTTCTGTGGTGGCTTTGTCTGCTCCCCCCGTCCCCCTCCCCCTGAATCAGATCTTCTATGGAGACTGTATGTGGATTTATAGCCCCTGTTAATCTCGCCCAGCAGCTTTAGTTGTATTTCAAACAAATATTTGCCAGAACAAACCAGTCTTTCTTTTTTGCATGTGTTCCTCAAATGGAGTTTATGCTGAAGGCTTTTTTGGCAAGCCAAGGTGAAGCGGTTGGTTCTCTGTAATTGTGTGATGTGGGAAGGATTGTAGTGATTACGGAGTGTTTTGTGTGTGTGGAGAACCAGTTTTGAACCTGTTTCTAAACTTAGTGGTGAAGGAAATTACAGTTGGGTCTGTTCTGTATTTGTGATTTCTGCCTGTTCAGTATCTCAAACACAGGCCCCGATGTAATTGCGCTGGACTGTGCACAAATGTTTAGCACCTGATTGTGTGCACATTTTTGTGCATGCGACTTTATTCCCAATTTAACAAGGAGTGTTGCGCACAAAAATGTGCGTTTGCGTCGGTGTGCCTCCATGCAAATCCCATGTTAATGAAGGCATGAGCTGTTACTCCCCCGTGCAGGACAAGTGTTTGAAAGTGGCAAGGATGAGGAGGAAACTGAGGAAAGGCTGGTGGAGAGAGAAAGGGTTAGGATTGTGGGGGGAAAGAGGACTGGTGCTGGGGTTGTGTGGGAGAGAGCGCTAGGTGGGGGGATGTTGGGTGCTGGGGGAGAATGGTGCTGGTTGCTGGGGGAGAGAATGTAAATATTGTGGCAGTTCATTTATATTACTGCTTGCGCTGTGTAAACACCATTAAACAATTATTTTTTGTACCCTCGAAGGATCTCCTAATTAGATGTAAAATAAACACCTAAATTTACAGGTATTTTTTAAACACCTAAAAATAATCATTTCCTCACCTCAGCATTCCTAGTCACAGAACTCACACCCCCTACAGCATGGTCCCCCCTACTGCCCCACGCTCACATCCCTTGATAACTGAAGAATGCGGCAACCCCTCACATCTCCCCATTTTCCTATTAACGAGATGGAAGGGACGGTTTTCAGACTCTCTGTTTTAGGGCTAAGCCCATGGCTATTTTCATTTTTTTTTTGTGGACTTCACATCAAGTGTGAAAGCGAGAGCATGTCCGCGCTACCGTGACCACCTGTTTTTTTTATGTGAGTAGATATTGTAATGAAGCTAATATGCATAGACTTGAAAGTACAATGTTATGTGAGTTCTTTTCTGTTCTCGCCCCAACCTACTTCCCCTCCTCCTCTCGGAATGCCTCCCCTGCGTGGGGCTAAAATTATTTGTCTTGTGGAACCCTGCGCGTACTTTTAGCTGGATTGTGGGAGGCAGTTTCAAACCGCCAATTTCCGTGTGGAAATGACTTTGAAAGATGTCCTCCTGGAAGCTTGTTTTTATAACAGTCTGCCTACCCCGCAGGCTTTAGTCTCAGCTTTTTTCAAAAGCAGACAAGTCTGCTTTGAAAATTCATGGGTTGTCCCAGTGCGCGTGTACACATATGTGCAGAAGGGTGCACCTGTCCCCGAGCAGGTGTAAGTTTCTGCATGTATATTTCTGTGCATAGTTTTGAAAATCAGAAGTGTGCATAAATGCTTCCTCTCTTAACAGGCAGGCATGAATCAGACATAATGCATGGGTGACGTCATCCGACGGAGAGTCAGCTATAGATCAATCACCTGGAGCAAAAGCCATCTGCTATGCTCTAAGGGCTTTCTCTCTCCTTTCAGAAAAGAGATTCTTGATCCAGATGGACATCCAAATGACTATGTTTTACATAAATGAGCAGAGAGGTAGAAGCTCTTATACTTTCTGCCAGGAAGCTCTCCGAATCTGGTCATGGGCAGAACATCACAATGCACATCTCCAAGTGACCAATCTTCCAGGAATCTAAACTATGTTGATGGCCAGCCTCAGCAGAGTGTTACAACTGCACAAGTGGCCCTTGGATCAAAGGATCGTGGATGACATGTCATTGGAAAAGGCTAGTGATTGACTTGTTTGCCTCAGAAGACAAAATAAAGGTTGAAGGTTAAAGGTTGATGGTGGTCCATGCATCTGAGCAGTTACAGAGCAGCTCCTGATGTTTATGTGCCAAACTGGAGTATTAGTCTCCTCTATGCATGTCCACCAATTCCTCTAATTGCCAGGACTGTTCAGAAGGTCCTTTGTAACAAGGTGAGGATAATCTTCATCATATGAGCCTGCAATGGCAAGTATGGTATCCATATCTCATCTATCTGTCAATTCAATCTCCAGTTCCATTGGGAATGTCTTCAGTTCTCATACACAGGAGGAAATAGGGCTCTGTCATCCTAACCTACAATCACTGGTCCTCATGGCATGGATGTTGAATGCACAGTAGTCTCTTCCTCACTCCTTCCCAAAGAGGTGGAGGATGTACTGATTTCCACAATGAAACCTTCAGCCAGGAAGTCCTACGGTTTCAAATGGAAGAGGTTCTCAATTTGGTGTAGGATATGCCAATTAGATCCTTCCTCCTGCAGCCCAAGGGACTTGCTTCAGTGTCTATTCTTCCTTTCTTCTTCAGGCTATAGCACCTCGTCAATCACAGTTCGTCTCAACACCATTGTGGCATATCACTAGCAGATGGAAGGGGCTCTTGATCTCTCTCCACCTGTTGGTATCAAAGATCATGAAAGAACTGTAGCATTCCAAACCGATGATGAGTACCCCTCTGGAAAGGAGTACGATGAGTGAGGTGATCAAATTTGTGGGCGAAATAAAATTATGCAGAGTAGTTAAATCTCAGGTGGATTGTGATGAATTGCAGGAGGACCTTGTCAGACTAGATTGGGCTTCCAAATGGCAGATGAAATTTAACATGGCCAAGTGCAAAGTGATGCATATAGGGAAAAATAACCCTTGCTGTAGTTACACAATATTAGGTTCTATCTTAGGAGTTACCACCCAGGAAAGAGATCTAGGCGTCATAGTGGATAATACATTGAAATCATCAGCCCAGTGTGTTGTGGCAATCAAAAAAGCAAACAGAATGTTAAGGGAATGGAAAATAAAATGGAGAATGTCATAATGCCTCTGTATCACTCCATGGTGAGACCGCTCCTTGAATACTGTGTGCTATTTTGGTCAACGCATCTCAAAAAGGATATAGCTGCACTGGAGAAAGTACAGAGAAGGGTGACCAAAATGATATGGGGCATGGAACGGCTGCTCTATGAGGAAAGGCTAAAGATGTTAGGGCTGTTCAGTTTGGAGAAGAGATGACTGAGGGGGAATATGATACAAGTCTACAAATCATGAAAAGACTTGAACAAGTTAATGTAAATAGGTTATTTACTCTCACAGATAATAGAAGGACCAGGGGGCACTATGAAGTTAGCAAGTAGCTCATTTAAAACAAATCAAAGAAAATTCTTTTTCACTCAGCGCATAGTTAAACTCTGGAATTCATTGCCAGAGGATGTGGTTACAGCAGTTAGTGTTACTGAGTTTAAAAAAGGTTTGGATAAGTTCCTAAAGGTTAAATCCATAACTACTATTATGGTAATTAATAAGCAATAGTAGCTTGTGATCTATCTAATGTTTGGGTATTTACCAGGTAACATGTACCTGTGCTTTGACCACTGTTGGAAACAGGATACTGGGCTTGATGGACCCTTGGTGTGACCCAGTATGGCATTTTCTTTTGTTCTTAAACCTCCAGTGCCTTGGATCCTCATTATATTCCTAGCTCAACTCATGAAATGTTACATTTAGCTGGTTTTGGGTAGGCTGACTCACCCTAGTGCCTCCTGCATCCTCCCAAAGTGCCAGGAATGCCACCATGATTCAGCATCCGACGCGGCTCCAACACCCCCTGCACGCCACCATCATCCTGCTCCTCCCCGGGATCTCCATTGACATGTGCGCGCACCGCGCATCTGTACTTAAAGGGCCAGTGGCGGGAAAAGCCCTGCGGTGCCTAGTGATGACATCAGCAGGGCCTCACTGTTTGTGTGGCCCGGACTGCCTAACACCGGCTCAGTAACAGGTCTCCTGTCTTGTGCACAGCGTGTTTCTCCTGCTTTGCTGAGTTCCTGTGTTCTCTCGTCCAGCCTTGTCTTGCCTTGTCCAGCCTTTCCTTGCCCAGCTTGTTTCCTTCAGCCCTGCCTTGTCCAGCTTGTCTCATCCAGCCTTGTCTTGTCCAGCCTGTCTCATCCAGTCTAATCCTGTTAGTCTCATCCGGTGTCTCTCTGTCGATCCTTGACCTCCCTTGGCCTGTTCTCCTGGTACTGACTTTGGCCTTGAACTTGACCACAATTTCCTGCCGCCTGGACCTGATCATAGCTTTGGACCTGACCATGTGTGCCTGCCACTAGGACCTGACTCTTGCCTTGTATCTGACTATGCTTGCTTGTCATCCTCCTTGAATTCTGGCCTGCCCCTGCCATCTCCAGTCTGCTGCCTGTCCTGACCCTGGTGTGTCCTCTGCTCTTGTTCTCTCTCCGTCGCCCTTGGGACCTACCTAAGCCCTGCTGGCTGCCAGATCCCAAAGGCTCAACCTGCGGGGGGAGGTGGCTAGTATAGGTGAAGCTTCAGTCTATCCTGTTTTAGGGTGATTTCACCCACTGTTGGTGAAGGCCTCGTACGAGACTGCATCAACTACACCAGAGCATCAGGGGCTCACTTCCATGCCATTCATCACATGAAACCTCTTTTTGAACCTCTCAAGTCAGCGGACTTGAAGTTTCTCAACTGGAAAGTGTTGTTTCTCGTGGCCATCAGCATAAAGAGTAAGTGAACTACGACCTCTGGTTTCATATTTACCATAGCTTCAGTTTCTTCATACTATGGTGGTACTACAAACTCACCCCAAGTTCCTTCTGAAAAATGGTAACTGCTTTTCATAGTAAGCAAGCTATTCTACTACCTGCATTCTTTCCAGGTCCACATGAGCACAAAGAAGAATGGTATCTTCAATCCTTGGACTATAAGAGAACCCTGGCGTATTACCTACCTCACCATCGAGCTTCTCGACCATTCTTGCTCTTGATCCCAACAGAATGGGAAGGACAGTTGCAAAACAAACTCTACCCAGTTGGCTAGTGGACTATACAGTGCCCTGTTGTGCGCTAGCCGTCTTATAGATTACTGACTGTCAAAGCTCATCAAGTGATAGCCATTACTACTTCAGTGGCTACTTCCTTTGAAGACATTCGCACATTTGCTACTTGGTTGTCTGTTCACACCTTCATGTTGCACCACTGTCTGGGCAGCATGTGCCGAGGAAACAGTAACTTTAGGCAAGCAGTTCTGCTAGCCTGCTCATCCAGGAACCAGACTGTATTTAAATGAATTGCTCCACTCTGCAACCCTCAGCTTGGGACCCCCCCACGCAATTATGGCTAATTCATGCCTGTTTGTCAATGGAGAAAGCAAGGTTGCTTACGATTAAACCGGGTTCTTTATAGACAGCAGAATGAATCAGCCATACTTAATACCTGCCTGCCTCACTGGAGAATCGACTACCTCATTAAAGCTTAAACTCTGGAAGAGACTGAGGGGCTCCTGAGGCAGTGCACACGGGAACTCCTGCCCATGCTCAGTAAAGTGTTTGCTGAGCTGGGTCTGTGCTGGCACAATCGGATATGCGCTACGGCTAATTCATATTTCAGTCTACAGAGAGCCCTATCAACAGATAAGCAAACTTGCTTTCCCCGCTTCAGCTCCGCCCCCAGGAATGCCTTGTCCTAGTGTGGGTAAAGAAAATACACTCGAAATAGGGTTTCATGTGTACTTTTACACGCACAATCCCTAATTAATTAAAAAAATCATCAAGCACTTTAAGTACATTTAAGACAGCACAACAATGTGCAAATGTCAGGGAAGTCACCATGAGTCAAATATTCTTCTTCCTGTTTGACTTTCTGTTTCTTATTAATGATTAATAGTTTGGATTTTCCCTACTTTAGTGGTGCAATTCTCCTGCATAAGAATCTGTTTGTAGGCTCTCAGCAGCCACCACACAAAGTTGTTCTTCCTCATCTTTCACTATAAGGCAGTTAAACATTTTTAGACTGTTAAGTTGTGTCATTTATTAACAGTTTTACCTTTTTTTTTTTTTAATTTTGGCATGGCAATTTCCTCTTGCTCCTTTGGGCTCCCAGCTGAATCAGAACCGGCCTCTGTTGGACTACGGTGCCATAAGCCTTCGCTCACAACTACCAAGTATTTCTCCTTGTTTTGTACCCCCCCTCCCCCATCTAATCCAGCCTGGTACCTCTTAGCCAGGGGCCACGGACCATGTTTGTGTGGCATAATCCAGAAAAACAAAGGCTTTATAACGACTTAGATTTTGTGGCTGCTTCCTGGCACTGACTGCTTCCTGTAGCTTGCCCTCCGATCTGCTGGAGGACTGCCATAGAGGATGTCTTATTGCTCAGTTCTCGGCATGTCTGCCTAGCGGAGGGAAGGCAGTCTGTCGTGTCATCTCATGTTTGCTTGGGACAGCATCCTTACCCTGCAAACCTACGTCACAAGAAAACGGTATACGAGAAAGTAGGGGTGTGCAGAGCAAAAACTTTCATTTCATTTAATTTGAAAAATGTTTCCTTTTTTTTTTTTTTTTTAGTTTCATTTTCTTTTTTTGTTGTTGTTTTGTTTTCGGAAAATGGAGTACACTATTTGCAAGTAATGTATGCTATTTTCGATAGCTTAAAAGACTGAAAAAAAAAAATAAAGGAAAAAACTCAAGTCGGACCCCAGGGGTCCCCGGAGACCCCCCCCCCCCCCTATCCACCTCCCACCTCCACCACCCCAGGAGGTGAGCGGTTCCCCCAGAAAGATAAAATTTATGGGGGAAAAAAACATTCACATGTCCTGCCTCTCGCCAGGCTCCTCCTATCCCATTGTCCACCCTTCAACCTTCCTCAACTTACCATATCCACCCTGTTGTCTAAGGGGGGCCCAAAGCAGCATCTTCGCTCCTGGACAAGACAACTTCCATTTTCCAAAATGATGCCAGCCGGACCTTTGCCCCTATCATGTGACAGACTATCCAAGGGAGCCCTTGTTCCATGATAGGGGCAAAGAACTGGCTGGCGCCATTTTGGAGAATGACGGCTGCCAGGTCCAGGAGTGGAGGGGTCACTCTGCGCCCCAACTAGACCACCAGGGTGGAATTGGTAAGTCAGGGAAGGGATCAGGAGGGTGGGTGATAGGGCTAGCAGCTGAAGGGGGCCTATTTTTTTTAACAAAGGGGCAGGTAGGATATAGATAAACTTATTTTTTTCCCATAAATATTATCTTTCTGGGGGAGCTTCAGCTGCCTCAATGAGCGGCGAGAGGGTGGGACAAGGATCTCCAGATCCCTAGGTTACGATGTCTGTCGGGGGGGAACTAGTATCCACTGTTTGCAAAGAGTGCGCACAAAAAGCAATAGAAAATAAAACACAAAATGTTGTTTTTTTTTTCCTATCATTTAGTTTAAAAAAAAAAAGACATGAAATGACATACGTCTTTCAAATGAAATCACATAGTAATGGCAGCAGAAAAGGACCAAATGGCCCATCCAGTCTGGCCAGCAAGCTTCTTAAGGTTGTATCTGCTGAAAGTGGTAATATTGGAAAGAACTATCCACTTTGTGCTGAGTGACAGTATTGTTAGTTCAGTACATAGTCTTTGAATCTCGCAAATGGTTTCATGCTGTTATGTGTGTGTGTGTGTGTTGACAGTGGTGCAGACGGAGTGCTTGGTGCATTTTGTTGGAATCTTCCCCTGGGAGAGTTACAGGTTCCCTGGATTCCATTTCATCTGTGTTTGATTCACAGTCCTTCGCCTACACTGTGGGGATGATGCATCTTTTCACTGTCCTTTGCAGAGTGTTCCCTTTTGTAGAAAGTGGTATGAGGCGGATGAATCTATGATTCCGGTGGTTTGTTTGTACGATTGAGAATTAATCTGTTCTACCCATGTCACCTGTTGCCGGGGGGGTCTATCTGTTTTGAGGAAAAAGTTGGACTTGCACAGGATCCCCAGGTTATAACTTGCAAGGTCTCTGGATTGCCTGTCGCACTATTTTGCTTCCTTACGCTTCTGATCTGTGTCTCTTTCCATCACTAGTGCTTTTAATAGCTGAGTGGGTATTGGCCCTAAGGTACATGCATGCCTGGATATCAGACACTGGACTAGACTGCATGTCATGGCCTCGGTAGGAATATTTCACTAATCCAGGATCTGCCACATGTTTTCTTTGTTGTTTGCAACTTTCTTTAAGAGAGTGTTTGCAATTTTGACAGCTGATTCAGCTTTGCCATTGGATTGACTTGGCTCTAATTTTGCTATTCCAAGAAAATCACAATACCAAGAAAATCACAATGTTTGATGCACCACTGTATATTTGGCAGTCTGTCTTTTGTGCTTGCCTGTCATTTCCTTTTGCACTGGAAGATGAATGAGAACGTTTTACAAATCATTTTGAATTCTGCCCCTGTATTGCACTGGTGTCTTATCTGGACAGGATCTTACTGTCAGGATTGCTGATTAGGTCCATATTGTCCTTCTCAACTATGTGATGTGTCATTTTCCTTTGCTGTTGTTTTTTTTTCTGTAAACTCTGGCATTGTGATTTTTCTTATCGCAGTTTCTACACGTTGTGCCATAGGCTGAGCACTTGCCAGCTTCATGTTGTGCCCACAGTAGCTACAGCTTACAGTGCAGGGTGTGCCACTGTTTTCTGCATTTCTCTCACTGCGGTTGTGTTTGCTCTCATGATGCATCTTTTCAGCATTTCAATTGGAGTAATTCAGTGCTTGTTCACTTTTGGGGATCCTGAGCATTCTCATCTGAACTTCCTCGTCTTTGACGCTTATGACTAGCTGCTTACGGATCAGGTCCTCTTTTTTTTTTAAAATTGCATACTCATACGAATCAGCCGGTTTTTTTTGCAGCTTGGCAGTATATTGGTCTATAGTTTCTGCAGATGCTTGAGCACATTTGTGGAAGCTTTCATATATCACATTTCTGATGGGCTGAAACTGCTTTTGGAGTGCATCCAAAATTTTGCAGGAATCTTCCCTCTCTGTTGGTGGCATGTGAAGGTGCTGCTGCAACACGTGGTAGTCTTAGCCCATTACAGCTATCAGTTGCTTTCATATCTTTTTAATTCAGCCCTGTTGCAATTTTATAATTCTCCCACTGTGCTCTGAAAAATATCCAGTTGCTGTAGACATCAGCTACCAGTTTATAGCTTCCATTTTTCTAGATCCTGCATCCCAGGTGGCATGCTCAGGCAGCACATGCTCCCTCATTGGCCAGGAGGGATGAAGGGAAACTTCTTAACAAGATTTTACTCTCAGCGACACCAACTGCCCTCCCTTGCTCCTGAGGGTTGGGTGCATGGACCTTCGCAGTGCACCCAATCCCCTTTCTACCTCACTGGGGAGGAGACTTGAACTTGAATCCTTCTGCCCCAAAAGGGTTGGGAACTAAACCACCACGCTGGCCATCAATTTGCCATTTTTCAAAAACACTTTTAAAACTGAAAATAAAGGAACAATAGTAACTCAAACCGAGGGGCGGATGCAATAAAATGCGCCCTGCCTAGCGCACAGGTTTATGCACAGTTGGTCGTACGTTTTGGACGCACTAGACTAGCACCCGATGCAAACGCGAGATTAGCTTAACTGTTTAGGAAAGCACTTAAAACTATTCTTTTTAGTAAAGCCTTTGGAAATGAGCATTGCTTTGATGGCACTATGTATTTGCAGTGCTTTAATGTTGTATATGTTGTTATGTTAAAATATATGATTTAATGTTTTATTGTCTCTAATCCACTCAGCATGATTTTATTAACTGAACGGAATATACATATTTTTCAAGAAACAATTTTCAATAATTAGAGTGTCCAAAACGCGTGCCCAAACAAATGCATAGCCAATAGCGTTCATCACTTTTAAATTCCATGTAAATAAGGCCATTAGCTATTTCCCTCCCCCCCCCCCCGATGCAGAAAATCGCTGGGCAACCAACACATACTTGTTAACGCAGCAACCTTAACCCTAGCCTTGGAGTTGGCATTAAATCAATCTGCAAGTTAAGGGCTCAGGAGAAATTTAAAAAATACTACCCTCTGTGTTCCTTCTAATAGTATTGTTGTGCTACTTAAGTCTACTGCTTGCGGTGTTTAAGAATAAAGGTATAATGTAATGGCTTGATGGAAATAAAGAATTCTGGGCGCACAATAGTCACGCTCCAGGCCAATTTTGCCCCTTGCTATTGTGCTTGTACATTGTGGGGCAGATTTTAAAACCTGCGCGTGCAGGCGCAGATTTGTTTGTGCAACCCAACTCAGGCCACGCCCCACCCCGCCCCGCCCCCTTTTTGCAAGCCCCGGGACATACACACATCCCAAGGCTTGTGTGTGCCACTGAGCCTATGCAGGCTTAGCGCACGCAACCCTTTGAAAACCTACCTGTGTGTGTATATTTATTTTTATTTATACCAACATTTGATCTGAGATATCACATCGGTTTAAATTCAGGTACTGTAGGTATTTCTCTATCCCCAGAGAGTTTACAATCTAAGTTTTGTAACTGAGGCAATGGAGGGTAAAGTGACTTGCCCAAGGTCACAAGGAGCGACAGTGGGACTCAAACCCTGGTTTCCTGGTTCGTAGCCCACTGCTCTAACCACTAGGCTACTCTTCCTCCCTATATTGGGAGAAATCGACCTGAAGTGTGATAAAACGGACGGTCATATTGTGGGTGCCCGATGCATTTGAGCGCTAGGGACGCACAATTCTTCCCTAGCGTGTCCTTTTTAACACAGCAGCTCATTTAAATATTGCATCGAGTGTCCACGAGACTTGGCTGTGCGTGCATTAGGAAAACGTCCGTTGTATCCCACTTCAGGTTGATTTCGCCCAATGTACACTTCTCAGTATACACAGACAATAGCAAAGGGTGAAATAGGCCTGGAGCATACCTATTGTGTGTGTATATTGTGCGTCCAGAATTTTTTTTTTGTCATCAAGCCATTACATTACACCTTTATTCTTAAATGCTGCAAGCAGTAGATTTAAGCAGCGCAACAATACTATTAGGAGGAACACAGAGGATAATATATTTTTTTAATTTTTAATTTATTGAATTTCTTATAATATTTAAGATACATTTCACAGAAAAAAGCAAAAACAAAACACAGGAAACATCAAATCAAACATCTTTTCCATATGTCTGTGAATATCATCTTAGCAATAGCAATCAAGGGGAAAATTGAGAGCATGGAGAAGAACATAACATCAAGAAGCAGTCTTCAATTAAAGTAAATCAATAATTGTTAATTATGTCAACACTCACCATTTTACTTCACTACCAGCACAATAGAGATTCTTAGGATTGGGTATCCAAGTACGATCTTAACTGATTAGATTGATTAAAAACATATTTCAATCCCTGATAGGTGATAATACATCGACATGGAAATCTTAATACAAATTTGGCCCCTCTTTGTAGAGCTTCTCCTCTCATTGATAAAAATTCCTTTCTTCTGGTTTGTGTCTCACGGGAAATATCCGGAAAAATCCTTATGCTCTGACCATAAAACTTCACATTCTGATGTCTGAAATATAATCTTGATAGTGAATCTCTCTCAGATAGAAAAGAAAATTGCACAATGAGGGTAGCTCTGGTACTTATATTTGTCTCAAATGATTTTTCCAAAAAGTCGGATAAATTCAAATCAATTTGATTATCTTGTTTTTGATTTTCTGATTCCTGATATTGGGGCATATAATAAATTCTAGCAATTGCTGGTATTGCTTCATTGGTATACTTTAACACATTTACCAAATAACTTCTAAACAAATCTAACGGAGAAATCAAATGAATTTTAGGAAAATTTAATATCCTTAAATTATTCCTCCTAATTTGATTTTCTATTACTTCCAATTTATCAAAATGTATTTTTTTAACTTTATCCTGAGCTCCGGGGTATGACGCGCTTCTGTAATGTTAGTATCAAAGACTAGCCCAGAACATCTGTACAGCTGGGAGGTAGAAGCCCTCTCCTTTACCATAGAAAGGAAAGAAAAGCAGGTCTAGACTTGCTAAAGGGCAGATATCCATTGCAGTGAAATATTGGAAGGCATTTAGACAATTTGACTGCTTGGTTGACTGATACTCCCACTACCTGCAGTTTATGTGAACTGCTGCCGTGTGCTTTACAACAGTAAATGGATTGTTCTGTTGCATTCTTTGTAGGGATGGTGAGGAGAGAGACTTTCCCCAGCAATATTCATTTACTCTTTTAAAAATGTCATAGTAACGAGTGCATGGAGACACAGCAACAGTAGTGACTCGCCCTGATGAAGATTCCTTATCGAAACACAGCTCATATAGGGCGTTTTTTCCATTGGATCCTGATTCCTGAGTTAAAAGCTAAGGGGTGAATTTTCAGAATTTTCTGTGCATAAAAATTTGCACGGAAAATTTAACATGGAAGTTAAATTCCATGTTAGGCACGTATTCTGTATTTTATCAAAATCGAAAATACACGTATATTTTCACTTTCATGAGCACATATTTGCACGTATTTGCACTTATTTGCACATATTTGCACATATTTTCACTTTCATGAGCACATATTTGCACGTAATAAAGGGGTGCTCTGGAGTGGGGACAAAACGTGTGTTAAGTTGCTATTTTAAAAGACACGCACTTGGAGATAAATTTTTAAAGGGCCGTGCAGGCATCCATGTGCGTGCGTTTCCCGGAGCGCGTATATTATAAAATTGGCTGCCTGTGCGCGCATGTGCAGGTTCTGAGTCGCGTGCCTAAGGGGGGTATTTTATTAAAAAAAAAAAAACACGGAGTGACAGGATCGGGCCTTTACCCAGTTCCCTCCCAGTCCGCTCCAATAAAGGACCGGATTGGGAGGGAACTTCCTATCCCCCTAACTAACCTTCCTCCCTTTTCCCCTCTCCTCCCCAACCCCTAAACCTGACCTACCTACCCTATTTTTTTTTTTGTTATAGAACTTGCCTGCTCTCCTGAGGAGTAGTAAGTTTTGCACGCCGTCTGGCTGCCGGCACGCGCTACCCCAGGACAGGGCCTAATGGCACTATCCTGGCCGGCCCCCACCCCGCCCCCAGCCTGGCCCTTTTAAAGAACCCGACACTTCTGTGCGTACTGCTAAGAAAATGTGCTCTGCGTGGCCCGGCCACGCATGTATCTGCCGGTATTGGCGCACGCCGGAGAATTAAAATTCCTCCGTAAGTTTGATAACTTGTGCATTTTACACCTCCCAATTGTCTAGCGTAAAAGATATTAAATGTGTTTATTGTGTAGTACTGGTTGGGTGGGAGGTCTAAGTGACTTGGGGGAGTTTAGGCTGAAGAAGCAGGAAGGTCTTGATCGGGGCAGATTGTGGGAAAATAGTGGCCCGGGGGATTTTTCTCCATACTGGCCCATGGGTACCCAATTACACATACAATTTGGTGAGTCACCAAATACAGAATAAAGGGACTATAAAATATACACAGAAATGCACAGACAAACTGAACTGGAAATCACAACAAGTTAGACTGTATGTAATGCAGCAATGGAAAAACAGAAAATACCATCATTCCTCATAAAACATCAAACAATAAAATCAAGAACTATAAAACATCATAATAGGAAAATCATACTAAAAATATATATTTCAAAACTGCTGATGAATAGAACCTCCAGTAATTTAACTCAGGGAAATTTTCAAAAATTTGTATGTAACACCAATAAAATATTTCAAAAAGAGCAGACATCAAATAATATTCAATAATTAAAACTAATAAGGATTTTAAAAAGCCCCTGCTGTCCCCTTCTGTGGGAGCTCTTGATTTCCAGTAGAGAGCAGGATCAAGTTCAAACTCTGTGCTTCGTCTTCAAGTGCATGAACACACAGGCCCCAGATTATCTCCTGTAACTCCTTTTCCCCTTGTACTCCCAAGAAAGATCTTCCCAACTGGCTCTACTTTCCACCCCGCCTCTGGCCTCTGCTAGACTGTCCTGCCCCAGATTTTGGGCCTTTAGCTGTTATGCACCAGAGATCTGCAACTTGCTTCCATTATCCTTATGCCTGGAGCCCAGCTACCTCACCTTTAGGTAAAAAGCTAAAGCATAGCTTTTTAATCAAGCATTCCCAATAGACGCTTCCTGTCCAACAACCCAGTTACCACAGAAGTATTCCTATTTCTAAAGCAACAACTAAAATAACGTAACTACGAATCTCTTTTTAAATAGATAGAGGCTCAACCAAAACTGATTGTTTATCTAACACTATTGTAACCTACTTTAAATTTCTTGTAATCCCTTTGAGACCATGCATTGTAAAAAGGAGAATATCAAATGTCAATAAATACAAAAATGTTATTTATGTAGTATTACTTATTTAAGTGGTATTGTGGAATAGATGTCGGGAAAGGTTTGTCTTTTTTTGTGGATAATACCAAAATCCTGCAAAAGGGTAGACACTCAGGAAAGTGTGGAAAACATGAGGAGAGATCCAGCTAAGCTTGAGGGATGGTCTGGTAGCCAAGATTTAATGTTTAAAAAAATGCAATCTCATATATTTGAGCTGCAAAAGCTCGAGACAGTCTTATTTTTTTTGTTTTATTTATTTGGTTTCTATTCCGCCTTTCAGACACCTCAGAGCAGATTACATTCAGGTACTATAGGTCTAGGGAGTAAAGATGACCAAACAGGTGGACAAGATGACGGTCAGGGTCAGTGTGGAAGCATTAGGCGGATTAGGCAGCTGCCTATAGCGTCATGGCTCTGGGGGGGTCAGCGATGGCGGGTCCTTTTTCCCACTGCACTGGCCCAGAAGTGGAAGTAATGTCCCGTGGCTCATACGGGCAAAAAAGAAAGGCATGCCATTGCTGTCATACAGGCCGATACAGTTCAGTGCGCGCCGGTGGAGCGCACTGTTAACCCGCGATTGGACGCACGTTTTCGACGCGCTAGCATTAACCCTTATTCAGTAAGGGGTCGAAAACGCGCGTCCAACCCCCCCAAACCTAATAGCGCCCGCAACATGCAAATTCATGTTGATGGCCCTATTAGGTATGCCCACGCGATTCAGAAAGGAAAATGTGCAGCCAAGCCGCACATTTTACTTTCAGAAATTAGCGCCTACCCAAAGGTAGGCGCTAATTTCTCCGGGCACTGGGAAAGTGCACAGAGAAGCAGTAAAGACTGCTTTTCTGTGCACCCTCCGACTTAATATCATGGCGATATTAAGTCGGAGGTCCTGAAAGTTAGAAAAAGTTAAAAAAAAAAATAAAATAAATTTGAAGTCGGCCCGCGGTTCGCGGGTTGAAAACCAGATGCTCAATTTTGCCGGCATCCGGTTTCCGAACCCATGGCTGTCAGCGGGCTCGAGAACCGACGCCGGCAAAATTGAGCGTCGGCTGTCAAACTCGCTGACAGCCGCCGCTCCTGTCCAAAAAGAGGCGCTAGGGACGCGCTAGTGTCCCTAGCGCCTCTTTTTATCTCTTTTTACCACTGGGCCTAATTTGAATAGTGAATCACGTGCACAGAAGAGTGGCCTGTGCGCGCACCGGGAGAGCGGGCGTTCGCCTGCTCTCCCGCGGACTTTACTGTATCAGCCCGATTGTTAGGATTACCAGTATGCCCTGAAAAAGCAGCTCACCAGCACAGTGGTCTGGGGAAGAATAGGCTGCAGAGTTGGCCCAACATGCGTTACTGGACCTAATACCATATGGGCTCCAAGTATCTTTTTTTTGCAGGATTTTCTGTCAATGTAACACACGTGTTGAAGTGATATTTTTACCTCAGAAGACTGAAACATGAATAGCCTTTCATGTAAAATCTATTATAAATGCATAATTTTTATTTGTGTATGGAGAGGACATAACTGGGGGAAGGAACACAAGGCTGTAAGGTTTTCCTGGTGCACCAAATATCCTCGTGCTGTCCATGGCAATGGCAAAAACCAGAAAAACACTTGGATGAATAGAAAGAGGAATTGTCAGCAGAAAAAAAAAAAAGCTGTGGTATTGCTCCTGTTTAATCCTTGATGAGAGCTTGTTTGGAATACTGCACGCTGTTTTGGAAACTGGATGGCACTGGTCCAGAGGGTGGCTACTGAGGCAGTCAGTGGTCTTTGTTGGGGATAGACTTAAAGATCTTAAAATGTATACCCTAGAGGAAAGGTGGGGTAGTGAGATATGACAGAGATATTTAAATACCTCCCAGGTCACACTGCACAGGAGGCAGGCCTCTTTTAAAGGAAAGAGGGCTTTGGAGCAAGGGGGCATGGAGGATGACGGTGAAATGGGATAAATTATGGCACAATCTAGGGAAATATTTCTTTACAGAAAGAGTGGTGGAATCATAGAACAACCTCCCAATGGAGACAAGGTCAGTATCTGAATTTAAGAAAAGCATGGGACAAGCACAGGGGATCTCCGAGGGAATGGCAGGGTTGGTGCAAGCCTATTTGGTGCCCTAGGTGAATCTTTTGGTTATTCTCCACCCCACCCCCAAACTTAGCTCTTGGCTCTCTCCTATCCCCAGCTGTGGCCTCCAGGACTGTTCTCCCTTCTTGGGCAGTTTTGCCTCTGGTTCAGCACCCTTCTGGACTCCATACAGGTGGGATTTTGCCACCCTCAAAATCTTGGCGCTCTAGGCGACTGCCTAATTTGCCTAACGGAAGCGCCGGCGCTGGAGAGTGGTAGGGATTTTAGAACTGAGAAGTCATGTGGCTGGGCAGATAAGATAAGCAATGTGGTCCTTCTGCCATCACATTTCTGTTTCTATTAGGTGCCCTAGGCAAATCTTCAACCTTGTCCCCCCCAACACTCACTCACCCGTTCATCTTTTATTCTCTCCTCTGTGTAAAAAAAAAAAAAAAAAGAAAAAGTTCATACAATAAAATTACAAATGTATAACAAATGTAATTATTTAAAGTGGTAGAGATGATCAGGCAATTTATAGAAAGACCAGAGAAAAATGTGTAATCTGTTCTCAAAATAGGAGGTATCCCGATATCTGCAAGCACATTTTGTTACCACAGAATATAAGGACCCAGTAAAAACTCTCTGGAAATGGGGGGGGGGGGGGGGGGGGGGGGGGGGGAGGAATGTTTGGCAGAGTGAATTAATTGTGTGCCAGATAAAATCAAACCAATCAATTGCATTTCATCAGTTTCCTACTTGTAAATTCTCTCTGTGGGAGATGCACCCAGGTTCTGCTACTTTGATTGGAGTCCCAGAGGATGGTTCACATTGACAGTTCAGTTAAGTTCTCTTTCAAGCAATAAAATAGTTTCCAAGCTTTGCCATCCCTGGTTTGATTTTCTGGCTCTGCATCTCTCTCCTTTATTTTCTGTTCATTCTCTGGTCCTTTCTCTCCTTGGCGTCCTCCTTCCTTTCTTGTTTTTTGTTTCATGGCGCTTTCTCTCGCTCTGTCTCCAGCACTGGTGTTTTTCTTACTTTCCTGCTGCCTCCTCTGATCTCTTGCCCTTTCCTCCATCTCCAGTTTCCTCCTATATATTCTCTCTCTCTCGCTCTCTCCTTCTCCTCCATTTTCCTCTAAGTCCTTCTCTCCCCTCCACCTTGTGCCCTCTCCCTTTATTCCCGTGCTCATACCTAGTCCTCCCCCCCCTGCCTCCTGTTCTCTCCTCTGTGTCTACCTCCTGGATTGTCTCTCCCTCTCCTCATTCCTCCTGAGATCTTTATTTTCTCCCCTTCCTCCTGGGCATTGTCACCTCCTCCCCTTCCTCCAGCCCTCTCCCTTTCCTTCTGTGCTCTCTCTGTTCCTCCATTCCTTTATGTTGGTGCACTCTCATCCACCCTTTCCTCCTTTTGTCCCGTAGGCGCTGTCTCTCTCTGCCTCTCCTATATTCCTCCCCCCCACCCACCAACTTGAACCCCAGTGTTTTCACTCTCCACACCCTCCAGCTTAATCATTGGTCCTTTTTCTCCTGCTCCCCCACTCCCAGCTAAATTCATGGTTTTCTCTCTCCCTTACTCAACAGCTCAATTCAGCTTCTCCCTCTCCCAAGTCCTCTTCCTCCCTTACTAAACCCATTTCTCCCTTTCACTTCTCTCTTCCTCTTCCTCTCCCTTTCCTAATCCTCCCATTTCCTGGCCAACAAGAAAAGAAGCAGATCTCACGACCCCCTTCCCTAAACCCAGACCCCACTGTGAACCTCGTGGCTTCCTCTCCCCACTCATCCACTCTCGTGGCTCCCTCTCTTTTCCTCCTCTTCCCTCTTTGTGGATCTCATGGCCCCCACGCCCCACTCCCTCCTCCGTGAACCTCAGGGCTCTGTGACCGCCACCTTGTGCCTGCTCTCCTTCCTCCCTCTACGGTTCCCTCTGGGCCCGATGCTTGCAAAACCTGCCTCCTCCTTGTGGCGTACTGGCTCCTTATCACTTCCTCTGGTGGCCAACACAGTCCATGAATCGCATGGGCCACAAGAGGAAGTGATGCGAAGCTGGCACACTGCAGGAAAACGATGGGTGTTGCAAGCGCGGGCCCGGATAGGGAGGGGGGGGGGGCTGGGGGAGGAAGAAAGGCAGGTTCAGTGTAGCAGTAGCAGGGTAGGGAAAAGTGAGAACTCAAGGCCCTGAAAAAGAAACTCGGGGCATGCTCCCCATGTACTCGTAGCATGGAGCCGCCCCCAAAGTTTCAGCACCCTGGGCAACCACCTCATTTTTCTAATGGAAATTCCGGCCTGGGTTTGGTGTTGGTTGACCTTGCTTCCTCCCTCTTGGAAGCCCAAAGCATTGGGGTACTGTAGCTCTGTGTATATTGGCTTTGTTGTCTCCCCTTTTCATCCATCTAATGTTCCATTTGATTTAGCATATGATGTTCCATAAGAAGCCTATTCCCTAGCCTCTCTCTCTCTCCCTGCCCCTCCTACCTGTCACTCCCTTCCTGTGCTCTATATTTGTCCCAAGCCTACTTAAATTTTGTCATGGCCTTGGTTACTACCGCCTCTGCTGGTAAGGCCATTCCAGACATCCACCATCCTCGCCGGAAAGGGCTTTGTAAAATGTTAATACGCTGGGGCTGAAACCTCTCATTACGTAAGAGTGTTATTTGCTCATGTTTGCCTCCGTATGCATTTCTAGCAGTCTTCTCGGTGCATAAGAACACTTATGACGTCATGGGCACTGGCCATGCACTTCTCAAACTCTCATACTTGAGTGCCAGAAGCCGTTGCAAAAATTGCATGAATTTGCAGTGTGTTAAAGGAAAACGCAAAAAAAAAAAAAATCCCTTTCCAAAAATCCCCGACACAGTACAGTTGACCAAAGCAAATGCTTTGGGGGGGGGGGGGGGGTCTAGTAAAAGTGAGAATAAAATGCAGATGGGAAGGCTGCTGCTTGTTGATAAGGGAAACAGAAGCTCTGACATCATCCTGACCGATGCAAGAATTTGTATACCGTATTGGCATGATTATAAGACAAGGTTTTATTAGGGGGGGTTTGTTTGTTTTTCTTATTCATTGTCCATATTGAAAAAACTACCTCATCTTATATTCACAGCAAGTACCTCATTCACTGGCTCATTGCTCTCACGCCCACCAGATCCTCTTACTACTACTGTCCTCCCCGATACTCCCACTGCTCTCTAGCTCTCTGCTCCCTCCAGCTCTCCCCCCCCCCATGCATCCTCCCAGATCTGGGCTGAGAGCAGCATGTGGCCTTGATCGGGGGCTATGGAGGAGGAAGCAGCACGCAGTGCAGGGGGGGGGGCATGGTGCAGCAGGCAGGACTAGGATGGGGGAGGCAAAAGCTGCCATCAAAGTCTTCCAGCTCTGGCATTGGCAAGAAGCTGGGGTGTTCTTATTTTCACTATTCTGCCGAATTGGCACAAATATAAAGGGGATCGTTTTTATATGTTAGGTGTTATTTTATGATCAGTCCAAAACAATAACGAGGAGACACACACTAAAGTTAAAGGAGAGCAAGGATCCTTTGTTATCTCATGCAGTGAATGAATGTGCTTGTGGTCACAGCTATGTTGATAGTGGTCAAGTGACAGATATGGTGAGCGAAGCCAGACAGATGATAACACTGATTTGAGCATTTATCTGTTGAAATGCATTAGAGTGGGAGAACTTGTAGAAGGAAAAAAGTGACAAAAAGGAGTAACATTTTTGGCCAAATGAGAGTATATCCATCCTAACAGGCAGACAATTCCCGCAGTGCCTCATGAGGCTCTAGTGACTCACCTTCAGCTTCCTGCCTTGTGCAATTACCAGAACTCTGCATCTGTGTTACAGATGTAATCCCAGCTAGGGGGCACATAAAATAGGTCTAGTGATGCTGCTTTTTTTTTTTTTTTTGTGGTCCTGGCCCCAGCTCTGTGAAATAAAAAACAAAACAAAAACAAAACAGCAATTGTTGGGTAGATGCCGGATTGGACCTAACTCAGCAGTTTAAGGGAAGAATTGTCTACTGCTGAAAAATGACATTAAAAAAAATCAACCTGCTCACCTCTGCAGCCGTCAGACTGCCCCCATACACAAAATCTTGCATTTTTCTCTTTTTCCATTCATTGGTAGACCAATAGACCTCAAACCCCCAACTGTGGGATTACTTAATCAGAGTCTCACACAATGGTCTGTAGTTCAAAATGATCACAGCTTTTGTTCTTTTGGGGTACCCGCAGAAAATCAACAATAAAAATCACTAAAGAATGAGTCACAGGATTCCAGTGCAGACGTAACAGCAGCAATCAAAAAAAAATAAATACAGAAACATTGTACTCCTCCTCTTCCTTTAGAAGAGCATTAAGATGAGTATCTCTTCTCCTGACAACCCCTGTACATTAGTCATTCTTTAAACATAATCTCTTTAAGACTCCCACAGATTCACTGAATTCTACAGAGGGGGAAATGTCCAGAGAAGGGCAAAGGATCTCCCATGTGTGGTTAGGTCTGGGTCTCTTCCCGGGTACCACTAGGAAAATGCTTAGGAGTGTTCTTTGGATCCTAAGGTTTGGTCCCTAAGCCACTAGTAATGTGTCCTTAAAATGTCCCTCAAATTCTCACTTAACCTTCCTTTCTGGTTACATTGGGAGTATGGTGGCGCAGAACAAGATGGCACTTAACTTGCTCATCCCTTTAAGTAATTAGTGCATGGAGAGATGACCACTAAGGGGAGTCGGTATAAGCCTGAATATAAAGGATGGCCCTGCTGGACTAGCATGGCCTATAGGAATTCCCAGGACTCCTTACTAGAATCGCATACGAATCTCGTTGAGTCTTTTCTCTCCTACTCTTAAATTCAGGCTTATATCTCCATGCACTAATTACTTAAAGGGATGAGCAACTGAGTGCCATCTTGTTCTGTGCCACCATACTCCCAATGTAACCAGAAAGGAAGGTTAAGTGCTGCTGCTGCTCCGTGCAGGTTACCCCATTGCTTCATTAGCGTTGCCTCCGGGGATCCTCTATGCTCACCACATGCCCCCCTCACCCACCCTAAACGCTGCCATAGGTTCCATCTCTAGTATCCCTTCCAGGAGTCCTTTCCATGCATCAGCTACACCTTTCATGGAGAAACATTTTCTGAAGTCACCCTGGAATTACCCCACCTACAGCCTCATACAACACCATGATCCCTTGTTCTAGAGCAGCCAGGTGTGTCGTGGCCCCCCAGTGTCCCACTGCCCCAGTTGTGCTTCCCTTCTTCCTTTTTCCTGCCCTGCGGGCCAATGGGAAGCCTCTTCTCTTCTTCCTGCCAGTGGGAGTAGGAAGAAGGGAGAAAGCCTCTGATTGGCTGGTGGGGCAGGAAGAAGGAGCTTCCCATAAGCCCCGGGGGGGTTCGAGGGAGGCTGGGAGGAGAGACAGTGTCCAGGCCAGTGTCAGCGAAGGAGCCCGACCCCGCCGAAGTAAGGCCACCACGGGCCAGCCGTGTTGAAATTAAACGTGGCGGTGATCCGCAAAGCGAGGAGGCCAGCCGTGCCAGGATTTCCCCCTTCCAAAGCAGCAGGGAGCCACGATGGAGCAGGGATTCCCCAAGGTGGCAGTGAGCCGCAAGCACGAAGAGGCCGGTTGCTCCAGAGGTTCCTCCTCCCCCCCCCCCAACGCAACAGTGAGCGCGGCAGAGCCGCGATTAAAGTGAAAGTCACCCTCAGCCGCGCTGGTTACAGGTGGGGCCATTGGAGCTCCCGACGGCGATAAAAGCAGGCAGATGGGAGGGCCACGGGAGCCTGGGAATTGGATGAAATTCAATTGGTTTCCTAATTATTATAAATGATTGCATTTCTCACCAAGTGCGGGGGGCAATCCCAGACTTAGGGAAAGGAATAAAATTAAACAAAACTCTTCATCTAGGTCCCTACCGTGCCTATATTGCAAATATGTTGTTCTGTTAGGGCCATATTGCATGCGATAAATAATACATTGTGAGATGTGTATGCAAATTTTTAAAATTTAGGAAAAAAAGAGTTTTATGGGTGGAGTATATGAAAATGAGGGATATTTAACAGTGCGTGTGATAGTGTAACGCACGCTATCACATGATTTACCGCTGCAAATTACTACACCTTTTTACTGGTGTTATGCTGTGCGTTTTGCCCAAAACGGGATTTATGATAAAAATCGCAAATCCCATTTCAGGTAGGAGAGGAAAAGGGGAGGGGGAAGAGAGAAGGGGGGGGGGCGGGGAAGGGAAGAGAGAGAGAGACAGACAGACAGAGAGAGAGCGCACATATTAGTCAACTTTTTATATCACTCTAGGAGGGGCAACTAGTAACGTGAGGTGAGGTTTTGGTGGTGGCCTAGGTTTTGAGGGGCAGTTTTACATGCACAGTCAGAGGTACGAACAGCACAGTAGACATCAGTGAAGATTTTATGTGATTTGGAGTGATGAAAGGTATACAAAGATGAGATTTGTACAATGTACTGTCTGCCCCCCCAAAACCTAGACGACCACCAAAACCTCACCCCAAGTTACTAGTAACCCCTCCTACAGTGGTATAAATAGTTTACTTATATGAGAGCCGTATAAAGAGTCTCTCTCTCTCTCTCGCTAAATTTGACACACGTTGTGCTAAAATACTTATGCAATGCGATAAAATAGCACGTGTTGCGGTATCTTGAAAATTACCCTAACCATGCCCCCCTTTTTTTTTTAATCGCAGGTGCTATTCTTGCGAAATTTATAGCAAAATGATGAATCTAGGCCTTAGTTTGCATTGTGCACAGAAGTCGCTTACCCATTATTATCCTCCTGAGCAATAATGTTCTGAACTGATAATAACGTTTCCTGGGACAATTTGTGCAATATTGTTTACACTGTGCACAGATATCCTGGCAGCCAGAAGCTTTCACTCACGCACCCAGGCACCCATTCACGCAGACACCCAAACACCCACACCCAGGCTCCTATTCACACACACACAAGTGCTCACACCCAGGCTCCCAGTCATACACACACACAAGCACCCACACCCAGGCTCCCAGTCTCATACAGACAAGCGCCCACACCCAGGCTCCCATTCTCACATATACACACACAAATGCCCACATCCAGGCTCCCATTCTCACATGTAAATAAACACCCTGACTGGTGTGTGCGTGAGAGACAGAGACTGGTTAGGGAGGTGACTGGTGTGTGTGAGAAAGAGACTGGTCGTGGGGTCTAATTGGGGGTGTGTGTGGTTGTGGGCGCTAAGGAAGAGGACTGTGAGGACAGAGCTTCAGCAGCCACTGCTGCTTCTGGTGAGTGCTATTGGCCTGCAAGGGAAAGGAGTAGGAGAGTTGCTGGAGAGGGTAAGTAAAGGTGGCTTTTTAAGTTTATTTTTCTTGATTTACTGCCATTTTAATTATTGGGTATTATGTGATGTGTCTGCTGTTTTGAAATATTTTATTGATATTTGGACAAGTTTTAATAATTTTTATGAGTTTTTAATTCTTGGATGTTATTCTGCTCATCAGCTGTTTTTGTAACATTTATTAGTATAGCTTTAAAATTATATCTGTGTCGGGATCTATAGCAGCTTGGCTTATTCTGATTTCCTAATAGGAGGTATATTAGTGTTTAGGGTCTGATTTAATATTTGTGGTGTTGCCTTTTCATAGATAGGGTTGTTACTGTTTCAGTGTGTTCCATAATACAGGTGTAACTTTGTGTGGATTAGTTTGTGTGCATTATTGCAGATCCTGGGACTGTGTTAGGTGCTATATTTCTCTTTCCATTTCTTCAGGCTTGCACTGCATGCAGAGTGGCTTTCTGGGGTTTTCCACTCCAGTTTCTGTCTCCATATTTATAATTTGTGGTCTTTCTGTGCTTGGTGAATGTCAGTTCTGTGTGTGACCGAGGTGAGGTATTTTACTAGCATGCAGGCATTTGTATCAATCTTATTTGTTGTGTTTTCTCAATAGGACATGCATTAGTGGTAAATTAGTGTCTTTTCATAAGGAGGGGTATTGTGTCTGCCAGTAAAGAGAGTTTGTTTTGCTTTTACTGAGATGTCATCAGAACCAGAATTATCTTTTTTGTATGGTGAGTTGTATGGGTAATGCCCTGCACCCATTGTTGGGGGTCGAGGGGGTTCTTGTGGATGCAGAATGTATGTTTACATTTAGCCCCGTGACGGTCACATGTTCAGTGTGTCACGCATGTGAGAACCATCTGTCAGGGGTGTCCCGGCCGAAAAAAGGGTGAGAACCACTGCTCTAAACCATTCTTTCTTCTGAAAAAGGTTTGCTACTTGGGCCTGTTTTATACCTTTTAAATGCCTATAATATCTCTCTTGTCTGACTCATATCCCCTGTCTCTCCTTTCCTTTAGGGTAGTGGTTTCCAATTTTCTGTTATGCCAGGGACCAGCTAGCTTCCTTCCTTACATTACATGGACTGGTTGCATTGCTAATGGAGGGGAAGCAGGGGCACCCCAGAAAATTAAACATGGGGGGAGGGAGGGTATACTCCTCCCCCCATCCAGTCTTTAATATCATGAGTCAGCCCTGCCACTGGTTTGTCATTTTAAGAAGGTACCTAGCCAGTTTCAAAAAGTTGATTTGTAAGAAAAAGTTGCTCTTATTTAATTAAAAAAAACCCCAAAAACCAAACCGCAATAAAAACAACCTCTTTCTCTTTACCCCCTACTCCCCTCTCCAAACTAGCCAACAGTATTGTCCTCAGAAAAGAAAACAATCCCTCACGCCCTCCCAGCCAGCCACCAGTTGATCACTGAAAAAAAAAAAATCCATCCCTCTCTCTTTATTTTTTCCCTTCCCCCATCCAGTCAGCCACCAGCTTGTTATTTAAATAAAGTAAAGATAAGAATCCCTTCCCTCTCTCTCCCCCTCCCCCCTGCCAGATACTACAAATAACATCCATGCCCCCCATGCCCTGTCCTGGGAGTGGAGCTGAATGTTAACAAGCTGGAGTGAGACTGAGTCAGCCGCTGCTCCATTCTCAGGCCCCTGCAGTGGCCTCCTCCCTTCATGGCTTCTCTATAGGGGAGGCGGGGCCTGAGAGCGGAGCAGATGCGGACTTAGTCTCGGGCCGGTTCATTAACATTCAGTTGCTTCACTTCCAGAGATGGGGGACCCTCGGGACCGGCCCCCATCAGCTGGGGGGGGGGGGGGGGAGATCCATAGGGCAAGAAATGGGAGGATGGTTCGGAAAAGTCTCTGCTGGCCGTGGTGCAGGCACAATGCAGTGGGTGCAGATATACAGGGGGGCAGGTCTTGCTTCCTCGTCATCCTCCTGCAATCGTCGTCATGCCGTGGATTGGTAGAAGTGCTGCTGGGAACCAGGGCCAGTCCATAGACCGGGTGATTAAAAAATATTGCTCTAGGACACACAAATTTAGGTCCCTCAGTCTCATGTCATATGGCTTATGTTGCAAACATTCACCATTTTGGTAGCCTCATTCTGGACCACCTCCAGAACTGGGCACAGTATTCTAGTTAAGGTCTCACCGATGACTTGTACAGAGGCAAGTATCGCTGCATAGCCTCGTATTCACCCAGCTCTAGATGTATATAAAAACTATACTTGCGGTGATCAGCGCTTTATACCAATATAAACAGCAGCCTTTAGATTTACACAGCTTCGCCATAAGGAAAGTGACTTCCAGTTTCAAGTAAGCCTGGAGGTCTTTGCTTCCCAGATTTACCCAGCTACACGCACAAGTACCAAAGCAAATCTGGCAGCATTCAGCTGCTTTCCAGCAAAGACTTATTTCTGTGTTTTCCCCCATAGACACAAAATGTATTTTTTCCCCATTTTGGGTCTGTGGGGAAAAACCCCCCATAAATACTAATAAATAAAAGTGTGACAGTATAAAACAGAGCCAGACATGTCCTAATAACAGAAAAGTGCTGGAGTGCACTATAGCAATGGTTTCCAAACTTGTCCTCTGGGATCCTCAGCCAGCCAGGCCCTCAGGGCATCCATAGTGACTAGTCACATACGGGCCGATACAGTAAAATCGCGGGAGAGCAGGCGAGCGCCCGCTCTCCCAGCGCATGCACAGGCCACTCTCCTGTGCGCGTGATACAGTAAATACATTTATTTAAATTAGGGCCGGTGGTAAAAAGAGGCGCTAGGGACACTAGCGTGTCCCTAGCGCCTCTTTTTGGACAGGAGCAGCGGCTGTCAGTGGGTTTGACAGCCGATGCTCAATTTTGCCGGCGTTGGTTCTCAAGCCCGCTGACAGCCACGGGTTCGGAAACCGGATGCCGGCAAAATTGAGTGTCCGGTTTTCAAGCCACGGGCCTATTTCAAAAAAATTTTTTTTTTTTTTTACTTTTTTTAACTTTCAGGACCTCCGACTTAATATCGCCATGATGTTAAGTCGGAGGGTGCTCAGAAAAGCAGTTTTTACTGCTTTTCTGTGCACTTTCCCGGTGCCGGCAGAAATTAGCGCCTACCTTTGGGTAGGCGCTAATTTCTGAAAGTAAAATGTGCGGCTTGGCTGCACATTTTTCTTTCTGAATCACGCGGGGAAAGCTAATAGCGCCCGCAACATGCACTTGCATGTTGCGGGCGCTATTAGGTTCGGGGGGGGGGGGGGGGTTGGACATGCGTTTTGGACGCGCTATTACCCCTTACTGAACCTGTATTGGCCTGATAGTAACATAGTCAATAACTGCAGAAAATGACCCATGTAGTCTGCCCAGCAAGTGTTTTTATTTTTATTTATTTATTTTTTTTTAGGGTAGTAACTGCCGATCTGTGCCGGATATTCCAGTTAACACAGGTTACCCCTTTTCTTCATTTTCCATCCTTTAGCCCCCATCCCATACCCTTTTGAATTCCATGACCGTTCTGGTCTTCATTACCTCTTCCAGGAGGCCATCGCATGCACCCGCCACCCTTTCTGTGAAGAAATCTTTCCTGGTGTTCCTGAATCTATCCCTCAGAACTTCACATTATGCCCCCTAGTTCTACAGTTTTCTTTCCTCTGAAAAAGGCTCGATTCCCGCACATCATTAATAATACTCTTCAGGTATTTAAGCCTGTATCACGTCTCTCCTCTCTTCCAGGGTGTCTTTCAGTCTTGTCTCATTAGTCCGTCTTTCACTGATTCTCGTCGTGTCTCTCAGAACACTCTCAGCAAGTTAGAATTGGTTCAAATACAGCAAAATGGTATGATCTGGCTACGGGAGCTCCACAAAGATCAGCTCTTGTCTGCCATGCTTTGTAATATTTATCTTCTGCCCCTGTGTAAAATTCTGGCTGGCCTTGGACTCAGCTATCCAGTTTACATTTTTCATGGTCCACTGCATTAAAATACAGGACAACTATTAAACAATGGCTTTATCACAACAAACCTAGCCTTAACGTTAATAAAACAGAGTTAATTGTACCAAGTCGGACTGCCGTGCCAGGTCGTCCATCTGTTCTCTGTTCTGAGGGTTGCAACATTCCAGTCGCAGAGAAAGTATTGAACCTTGGAATAACCTTTGAACCCGATCGATCTATGAAAATGCATGTTCAATTAGTGAATTGCTTTTCACTGTTTAAATTTCAGATGTTAAGCCACTGAAAAACCTTTCCTGTCTGCTGAGCGTTTTTGAGCCATTCTGCAGAGTCTAACCTTAAGCCATTTGGATTATTGCAACTCTCTCTGCCTAGGTTTGCCTGCCTCAACTATACGACCACTTCAGATCATCCAGAACACAGCTGCGCTAGTTCTGACTGGAAGTAAAATGAATGAACACATCAGCTCAGTTTCTGCTCCTTCAATCAGTTGACCATCCAGTGGAGGAGAAAGTAGTTATGATGGTCCACAAAGCCATCTATGAGGAAGAAATATCTCCTTAAAGGACTATCCCCAGACTATCTCGTCCTCTTACATTCTGCTGAACGTAATTTGCTAGACATCATCTCTCTTTGTGGTGCTTGGCGTGGTGAAAGCCTTAAACGTACATTTTCGATTGCCGGTCCCTGCCTCTGGAACTTTCTGTCAGAGCCCCTCCGGCTGACAAAATGTGCAAAATCATTTTAAGAGCAATGGAACACCTACCTCTTTCAGCTTGCGTTTGGAGAAACAGCTTCTCCTGAAAGAGCCATATCTTATATGCAGCTGCGCTTTATTTCGCTTAATTCAGTCCCCTTATTTTTGTCTAAGACTCGCTGTTCTCTGTTTTTAATATTTTATTCTGCATGTATAACTGTCACCCACAGCGGCGTGTGGAGCATGCGGGCTACAAATCTTTTTAAATAAAGTAAATACGACTTTTGGTCGCCCTTCTCTGGACCGCCTCCATCCCATCTCTATCCTTTTTGACACACAGGCTCCAGAACTGAACACAGTGCTCCAGGTGAGGCTTCACCGAGGACCTGTACAAGGGCATTATCCCTTCTCTTTATGCATCTGTGCAGTCCAGCATCCCTCTGGCCTTAGCCACCACCTTGTCAGATTGTTTCACCTCCTTCAGATCCCCAGACACTATCACCCCGAGGTCCTTTTCCCGATCCATGCATATCAGTCTTTCACCCCCATCACATAGAGCTATTTGGGATTTGTGCATCCCAGCTGTGTGACTCTGCACTTCTTGGCATTGAGTCCCAGCTGCCAAACCTTCAACCACTCCTCGGACTTTCTTACATCACTTTTCATCCTCTCTGCTCCTTCAGGTGTGTCCTCGCCGCTGCAGACCTTAGTGTCGTCTGCAAAAAAAAAATAAACTTTTCCTTCTAACCCTTCAGTGTCAAATACATTTTCATACGGTTGAACCTGTGAATGCCCACCTCTCTCCTGCTTATTCATCATAGATATACTGAAAACCAGGCGTGGGAACCACTTGATTAAAGCACTGCACCAGGACATTACAGTCTTACTCTCACTTTCCTACTGCTCATAGTAATATCAGAGGTGCAAGAAACGTTGCCTGGGCAGCAGAAGTCCTGTATCCATGTCATACACACACAATCGGTCTATATCTTATCTCCCCTGTCCCTCACAAACACATTTACTCTTTCTTCTTGCTGGTGACGATATATAAATAAAATAGCAATGGGAGTGTGCACATGCACTCATTCTATCCCTCTCCTCCCCTTCACGCGCACGCTCATTCTGCCCTCTCATCCCCTATGCACACTCACTCATTCTGTCCTGCACCCCCTTGCACACTCACTCATTTTATCTTTCTCCACCCCCCATACACACTTATTCTGTCTCCCTGCTCTCTCTTGCACACTCTCTCCTTCTCTCCATGCCCCCTTCCTGCAGCCAATAACGATAACAAAGTAAAGCTGCTCCAAGATGGCATCCACGTCAGTGAATCAGTCTCCCCCCACCTCCCCACCTCGGCCTAGTGCCTTCTGCCTGAGAGCAAAAAATGATCAGGACCTGGGCCTGTGGACAGAGGCTGCAGGCTCTCTCCCTTTGCTGGCTACTGCCTTGCTCCCTTACCTGTGTACCAGGAAACTTCCCTGCTCTGTCTCACACTCTCACCATGCCGTCCTGCCCATGCATGTGCTGGTGAAGAGTGAACCAACAGCAAGCACCTTCCCTAACCCTCTCTATGATGCATACTCAGAGCAGCCCATTCCCCAGTACCGGCACTGGAGCAAGCGTTTTTAAAACTTGCACGAGATTTCCTGACTGCTGATCTTGCAGTGCATGAAATTGGCAGTCAGGAAATGATAGCCCTGCGAAGTTTTAAAAATGCTTGCGGTGCCATGCATTAAAAGTTAGTAGCCGGCTCCTGGAGCTTTCTGGGGTTTTTGTTGCTGTAGGTGACTGCCTAGTTCACTGAATGGAAGAACCAGTCCTGAGAACCATAGAGCTTACATTCAACACTCCATATTCACCGAGAGGGTAAAAAAAAGAAATTGTAACTAAAAAGCAATCAAAATTACGTATGACCTAGGTGTTATAGAGCAATAACATCTACAGAACTCATGCAGTATTTTAGCAGACATTTTAAAAGATGAATGGTACCTACAGTACCTGAATGTAAACCGATGTGATATCTCAGATCGAATGTCGGTATATAAAAATAATCAATAAATAAATCATTTATTTTGAGGAGAACTTTACAGCACGCTACTTATAAGTCACTATGCAAAATTCAGACCGTGGATTGTCTGTCTGTGACCTCTGTGAAGCCCCCAGATCTAAATTGTTTAGTTTTTCAATGAAAATCATGGTTACTTTTGTCACATTCTCACTTACAGGCTAATTTTAAAGCAAGCAGGAGCCCGTAAACACACGGACGCGTGAGTGGAGATACGCTGGAATTTGAAATCATGCGCGCATTTACAACATCTATGATTAAAAATACGCCTATCGCTGTAAGCACGCTCCTAATTTCAAGCCGTTACCCAAGCAAACGTACTTCGCCTATCTTCCTTGGGACTTTGCTGGCTTTCACGCACGCATACAAGTGGATTTTTAAAGCCTGCTCTCGCAAGGGACATTCACAGTTTTTCCAATTAGTCTACCAGTTTGCCCAGTCAATCTCTAGGTCATTCAGACCCCTCTGGTTCTTCATCCTGTACTCCCCCCAGTTGACCTGGACCCCTCACCCCGTCATTTAAGCCCTAAAACACAAGATCTCCAGACCTGCTCCTCATCAGGTGCAGTAGTAAAGTTAAGCGGCTAAGAAGCAGCTGTGCGCTACAGCCTCCGGTTGTAACATACGGAGTTACGTGGGTAACTCTTAGTCCCATCCCAGGACGCCCATACCCTGCCCCCCACTTTTATTAAAGCTTGTTGACACGTCTATTTGCACGTAATTTCTGGCTTTTAAAATATGCGTCGCTTGCTCACGGCTCAGATACTCGTGTATATGGTCTTTTTAGCGCGAGCAACGCTTTTAAACTGACCCCCTTTCTGTACAGAGAAATGTTACCACGTACCTAAGAACCTGGGTTTTTTTCCCTGTGATTGATCTCCTTGGTGAAATTTGACATGAGCCGGTTTGATCCCCTTGGCACTGCTCTACATCGCGCCGAGAGAAGCTTGAATTAGATTCAAGAGCTCAGCTTCTGTTCCTTAGGCTGGTAGAGTGTGGAGATGCCGCGGAGGCAGTGTTCACAGACCCCGGGAAGAAGGATTCCTGGCCATCACACTACAGTGATATCCACAGGTAGATTGGTAGGTAGGCTATGTACTAGGACCAGAAGGGAGCTGTGGGTTGCTTTCCCACCACTCATCCCTTCCCCCTCCCCCCACCCCAACTCCCAGGCACACACAAGGACCATGGCTCAGATATAGCTGGGTTATGAAAAGGAGGGTGAGGGAAGAAAATTGGGGCACAACGACTGGGTAGCTGCTTTATGAAGGCTTGCGGCACTGTAGCCCTATTTGGGGCAGATTCCAGTTGAGTTGGAAACCCCCCCCCCAAAAAAGCAGAGACAATCAAGGCATAAAAGGAGATAAAAGCTGACATGGATTGAGGACTATCCTATTGTTTGATATCAACAAATCAAAGAACACTCACACCAGAGTAAAATGGTGTTCATCTTAACTCAGTCCTCCTTTAACCAAAGCTGTCCTGGTCATCCCTCAGCCAGGCGGGTTTTGGTCTATCCACCATGAATCTACATGTACCAGGTCTGGGACGCATGCACATTTTGTCTCATATATGTGTGTTATGAATATCCTGAAAACCTGACTGGCTTGTGGGGTCAGCAGGTATACATTTGGGATGTCCTGTGTTAAATACTAGAGGAGGATGTGAACCTAGCAGTGCAGATCTGATCTCCTTTCTCAGCTAGTGTCTGAACATCTGCAAACATGGCCCTTATGATAAAGAGCACCAAATCTGTCTGCAACCTTCCTGCTATTTTATGGTAGCTATGGAAGCTAATCATTTCCGTAGCCACTCCAGTGTGCTTCAGGTCGTTGCCATGTTCAAAGGTGAACTTTCCTCTCACAGTCAACATCAGCTGGTTTTGACTTATCCTGAAATTTATACAGAGCAGAATTTGGATGTTTCCCCTTTCAACTCACTAATCAAAAATATATTGAAATTCTGGTATCACCTTCATAACAGCAACTCAAAATCTCTCCACTGCCAGACACTATTTGGTGAATTTTCAAAAGGTTATATGGTTAAACATTAGCATATATGCTCATAAGTAGCCTCTATGTGCATATTCCATATTTTATAAAAGTAAAAAATATGCATGCATTTATATGTTCATAAAAATGGAGCAGTCTCAGAGCGGGGCCAACACTATGGCACATAAGTTGCTATTTTAAAACAAACATGCATACGTTTGCCAACTTATTCGTGTATGTTTACTCCTGCAGATTATCTGCTGTAAACGTGTTTATTGTATAGTACTGACTGGGTGGGAAGTCTGAGTGAACTGGCTGAAGAAACAGGAAGGGTCTCGATGACCTGGAGAAGGACTGGGTGAACTGGAGCACTAATTGTTAAACTGGTTAATTTAATTTTACATGCGCATATTTTAGAATCGGTGAATTTTAAAAGCTTGGCGCACACCAAAATCGGGAGATATGTGCACAAGTCAGGTTTCTGAATTGTGAAATACTCCCAGGCATGCATGTAACTCCCTCTGTGCACACATCTCAAAAAAATGGTGAAAAAGGGGTGGGACATGGGTGTTTTGAGGCGTGGCCAAGAGATGTGTGCGTAACTGCTTAAACGCCGGGGCGTATGCCCAGGTCCCCTGCCACATACGTTTACTTCTGCTAGAGATAAGGTGTTAGTTAAAAAATAAAAAGAAAGGGGTTTAAAGGGTCAGGTAACTGGAGGCAGAGCAGACTATCAAATCAGTGGGGCTGGGAGGACCTAGCTGTTAACTGGGCGAACTGGTGGACCAACTGGTGAAACTGGCAATGGCGTGGATGCACGCCACTTTTAAAATTTCCTGACTTACTTGGTAGAAGCGGGATTTACGCGCAAAGGCGCGCAGTCAAGCAATTTTATAACATATGTGCATATATTGGCGCAAAAGTTATCAAATGGCTGCCAATCTGGGCATGCACTGTCACACATGTCAAGTGTGTGCCCGCACACTGGTATGAAAGTTACTTGCACGTAAATTGGGACTTACATTAGTAAACCTACTTTTTCCGAGGACAAGCAGGGTGGTAGTCCTCACACATGAGTGACATCATCAGTTGGAGCCCGGCACAGAACTTTGATCTCAAAGAATCTAGAGCTTTCAGCATGCCCTACTGAGCATGTGCAGCTGTAGTCATCACCCTACCCCCAAGTCTTGATTGCATTAGGCAGAGTGTCAGTGATGGGGATGAGAATCTGAATGTCGTCGGCATATATGAAATGCGGAAGACCAAGGTCTGACAAGAGACGGCATAGGGGGAGGAGGTATATGCCAATTTCTTGAAGGCGATTGATTAATATATTGTGATTGACAGTATCAAAGGCGGAGGAGATATCGAGTAAGGCAAGGATGTAGGATTGACCATTGTCTAGGGCTTTTAGGATGTAGTCTGCCAGCGAGATGAGGAGGGTTTCCGTACTATGGTGTTTAGGAAACCGAATTGGGAGAGGAAAAGGATGCGGTTCTCATTCAAGTAGTCTGTTAGTTGGCGATTAATGATTTTTTCTAAGATTTTGGATAGGAATGGAAGGTTGGAAATAGGGCGAAAGTTGGCAGGTTCAGCCGGATCAAGGGAGGGTTTTTTAAGGATGGGTTTTATAATGGCTTGCTTTAATTGGTTTGGGACGGAGCCAAGAGTTATGGATCTATTAAGGATGAGGGAGATGGGTTTGGCAATTGTATTAGCGATAGTGAGGAGGGTTTTAGTGGGAAAGTTATCTGATGGGTGTGCTGCTGGTTTGATTTTCTTAAGAATGGACTCAACTTCCATTTCCATGGTGTTCATAAAGAACGGGAGGTTTGGAGGGGGTTCGGATGCTTGGGTGTTAGTGGTGGTGGAGGGAGGGACATTTACAATCTGGGTCGAGTGGGTGTTTTTGGGTGATAGGGGTAAGGGGTAAGGGGAAGCGTGACATAATGTTGAGGATTTTGTCGTGGAAGTAGTGAGCGAGGTTTTCATAATTGGCCTGGTTGTCGGAGTCAGGGGCGGAGAGGGATGGTGATTTGGTTAAGCTGGCCGCAAATTCAAAGAGAGCGCAAGCATTAAATTGGTATTGGTATATTCTTTGGGCGTAGAAGTCTTTTAATTTTATTTGTAGCCTCTCTGTAGGAGTGGAGATAGGCTCTGAATTTTGCGAGTTGGGATGTGGAAGGATCTTGGCGCCAGCTTTTTTCTCTTTTACAGAGGGTGAGTTTCATATTCTTTTTTTCCATTTTTTTCCCCCTTTTTTTCTCTCCCACCTGTTACTATTGGCTTCCATTACCCTCTAGCCCTAATTGATTAGGGCAAGAGGGTAATGGAAGCCAATAGTAACAGGTGGGAGAGAAAAAAAGGGGAAAAAAATGGAAAAAATGGAAAAAAAGAATATGAAACTCACCCTCTGTAAAAGAGAAAAAAGCTGGCGCCAAGATCCTTCCACATCCCAACTCGCAAAATTCAGAGCCTATCTCCACTCCTACAGAGAGGCTACAAATAAAATTAAAAGACTTCTACGCCCAAAGAATATACCACACTCAGAAGCCCCATTTTCACCTTGTCTCTCCTCCTTCCCTGTCCCCAGGTCCTTCACACTCTCTCTTTATCCCATTTCACCTGCATACTCCAGGCCATCTAGCACATCCTTAAACTTACTGCCCAGCCAATCACTTGGTACCCACTCTCTTCTTAATTCCCTCAATCCCCAACCAATCACCGAGTTCTCACCCATCCCCAAATCCCCACCTAATCTCAATTCTGCAAACCATTATTTTTTATGGGAAGGGGGGAAGCGTGGTGCTTAGTTGCCAGCCCTGGCTCTCTCTCCCCAAGTAACAATACCACTGTATCAGGCTCATCCTCGTGCTCACTCTCTCCAGGGTTATCTCCTCTCTTGTTCCCCTTGCAAAACGTCTTCTCCCACCAGTCCCGCTTTTAAAACTTGCCCTCTCATAGAAAGATAAAAACGTGATGGCAGAAAAAGACCATATGGCCCATCCAGTCTGCCCCTCTGTCCAATTAATTTAACATTATAATTCTCATCACTTCCTAGAGATCCACTCTGTTTATTCCATGCTTTCTTGAATTCAGATACTTTTTTTTGTCTCCAAACTTCCAGTAGGAGGCTGTTCCACGCATATACCACCCTCTAAAAAAAATTATTATTATTCCTGAGTCTATCCCCTTTCAACATCATTGCATGATCCCTCATTCTAGAGCCTGCTTTCCATTGAAAAAGGCTCACATCCTGTGCATGGAAATCTTCGAGATATTTGAATGTCTCTATCATATCTCCCCTATCTCGCCTTTCCTCTTGGGATACATGTTTAGATCTTTAAGTCTATTCCCATATGTTTTAGAACAAAGACCACTGATCATTTTGGTAGTCACCCTCTGGACTGACTCCATCCTGTTTATATCCTCTTGTAGGTGCGGTCTCTAAAATTGTACACAGTATTCCAAGTGAGGTTTCACCAGGGACCTATACAGGGGCAATATCATCTCCCTCTTTCTGCTGACCATTCTTCTCCCTATGCAGCCAAGTATCTCCCTATGCAGCCAAGTATCTGTTGCTTTATTCATCTGTTTTGCCACCTTAAGATCATTGGATAGAATCACCCCCAAGATCCCACTCTTCCTTTGTGCTTAGAAGAATTTCCCCTCCAATACTGTACCTTTCCCATGGGTTTTTGCAGCCTAAATGCATTACTCTGCATTTTTTTAGCATTAAATCTTAGCTGCCAGACCATAGACCATTCCTCAAGCTTCGCTAGATCCCTCCTCATGTTTTCCACTCCTTCCTGGCTGTCCGTCCTGTTACAGATTTTGGTATCATCAGCAAAAAGACAACCCCTCCGTTTTGTCGCTCACAAAAATGTGGAAAAGAACCGGTCCGAGGTAGAGGCCCACCACTAGTAGTAACCGCGCCTTCCTCTCCACTGGACAGTCGGAACCAGGAGAAGGAAAATGTGGGAGTGCCTTGAGTTATCCTCCCCTCCCTCTCACTGAACGTGCTGACAGTGATCACTGTGGGTGGGGTGAGATGGCAAAACCACAACATTTCCAGCTTGGGCTGGCGGTGGCTCCGGTTGCTGGTGTGGGAGGAAAAACAGTAACAGGGAGGAGCGATTGGCATTTCATGTACCTGGCTTCCCTGCTCTGCAGTTTCCTCAGCCAGCAGGCACAGGCGGCCATCACAGAAAACTTAGGTTGCGTGCCCGTTTCAGATTTTGGTGACGCACCTCCCAACTCTTGGTGACACACTGGTTGAGAACCGCTGCTCCACATGACTCTGTCATCCTGGAAACAAAAAAAAAAAAGCCAGACACCTAGCTAACATATTGTAACTTATCTAAACATTGCAGGTTGGCATTCTGCTGGTTTAAAAAATAAAATAAAATAAAAAAAGCTCCAGGCATTGATCCACCACGACCATAGTGGGGTAGCTTATCATTAATTTCTTTAGTAATTTAGAATTTCTTATATTCAGTACAGATTACAATCTCCGTACTTAAGCATACACAGACTATTGAAGAGATTCAGTTGAGATGGATCAAAAAAGATGGACTTTATATTCTGAAACTGAATACAACATTTGCAGGGAAAGTTCTAACAAAAAAAAAAAAAAAAAAAGCACCAAGCTGTAAACTCTTAGACCTCATTAGAAAAAATTGTTTTCTTTTCCTTTGTGTGGCCTTTGCCCCATATGGGAAAATTTTAATTTTCAAATTAAGAAAAGGCGCTTCTCAGTGCCTGAAAATTATTAGCCGCAAGCTCCAGTCACGATCACTTTCTGATACAAAATTTCCAATTAAAGTTGAAGCAATAACCTGAACATCCCCAGAGCTTGCCAGAAAAGCTGTTAGATCCAGACTGTCCAAAGATAGCTGGAGTGTACCAGTTTGCCCCTCACAGCATCCCTTTCTATTGGCAGAGGGAGAGAGAGAAAACTCTGGAAGATGGGAGGAATACTTTCAGGAGGAATATTTTAGTACTTCCATTAAATAATTTTTTATGATTATTTATTCAAGTCAAAGGCACGTACAAAGGAAGCGCATTAAAATCTTGTGTATGTTTACAAAATGACAGTTGCCCTTTTCTCTCCCCCTCCTCCTCTTCCTCCCCTGCCCCCAAACAAAAACCCACAGCAGCTGCAACCCATTGCCTGTGTATCTTACCATGTACACAGTGAGCTGGTCAAGGCATAGGGATGTGCTTTTCACTGGAATCAAAACAGAACATTTCAACATAGAAACATAGAAATGATGGCAGAAGAAGACCAAACGGCCCATCCAGTCTGCCCAGCAAGCTTTCGCACTTGTTTTTTTCTCATACTTATCTGTTACTCTTGGCCCTTAGTAACCTTTTGGTTCTATTTCCCTTCCACCCCCGCCATTAATGTAGAGAGCAGTGTTGAAATATCTAGCTTAATTAGTTAGGGGTAGTAACAAAATTTAGTTTTAAAACTAAAGGAAACTCTTCCCCTCTCCCGGGCCCTCTCCCACCCTGTAGTACCCATTTCACCCCAGCGTCTTACCCCATCTTCAGCCTGTAAAAGGAGCAGGAGTAATCCCCAGTCACTCCTGTCCCGCCAATTCAATTCGGCAAAATGGCGCAGGCTGACCTGATGTCGGTACCATTTTTAAAATGGCTTTGGCCTTGGGTCAGTTGACAGTGGCATATCCACAGGTGGGCCTGGGTAGGCCGCAGCCCACCCAACTTTGGGCTCAGGCCCACCAAATCAGGGCTGCCTGACACCAGAAATGGCCTGAAGAATGGCCACTGTGGATCCCATCCTTGCAGTGTCCAAAGATGGAGAGGGCCTGCCAAATAAGGCCGCCGTGGAAGCCCATCCATGCCGCAGCAGAAGAAAGTGTTTGCTAGTGGCTGAAGAAGAGGCCCTGTGCGTGTGTTTGTTTGTGTGTGTGAAAGAATGGATGCCTGGGTGTGTGCGTGGATGTGAGAGAGAATGGGAGCCTGAGTGGGTGTGTGTGTGAAAATGGGAGCCTGGATGTTGTTTGTGATAATGGAAGCCTGGGTATATGTGTATGCATGAGTATGGGAGCCTGGGTGTATGTGTGTGCGAGAATGAGAGCTTGTGTGCATGAGGGAATCTGTGAGAGAAAGCATGAGCCTGTGTGTGTGAGGGAAGAAGGGAAGAAAATTAGAGGCGAGAAAAGAAACAGAAAGAGAAGAGAGACCCTGCCCCAAACTTTTTGGAAGGGCGGGCAATAAATACTTTTAAATAAATAAATAAATAAATTTAAGTAAAGACAGACAAGGGGAAAGTGGAAAAAAGAGATTGGGACAAACCGATTAGAAAAATAAATAGATCAGACAACAAAGGTAAAAAAAAAAAAAAAAAAAAGTTTAGTTTTTAGCGATTAGAATATGACATCTTTGAGAATGTGCATTTCTTATATTTTTACATTTTGCTCTTTAGACTTCCACTGTTCAGACTGATTTCTCAGGCTTTCTATTTCGGTTTTGTCTGCATGTTTCTGGTTCTAATTTGTAGTCCCCTATTCTATATTAGGTAAGGGTCTGTGTTGCGTATGTGTGACAGAGGTGCAGTTTCTCTATAGGGATTTGTAGCAGTCTGGCTTGATCTAGTATCTCAGTAAGTGGTATATTAATATTCTAGGCCCTAGTGTAATATTTGCATTACTACTTTTTCTTAAGTCTTGCTGCAATTGTATGGTTCTAGGTATTTTTTGTTTTTTTGCAGGGGTGTATATGTGTTATACTTCACAAAATGTTTAGCAGTGGAGGAATTTATTTTTCCTGAGGTGACATCATAATTTAAATATATATTTTTTCATGTTGGGTTGTAATGTGAACTGTCCTAGCTCTGCTCTGCTCCCATTCTTATGATTATTACTATTTTATTGTAGTTATGATGACCTCTGGCCTTTTTGGAAAGAGGAGGATTCATGAAAGAATACATTGATTTTTTTTTTTACATGATTGATTGGCTCTGATGTTTCTTTTATATTGTCTTTACATGATACTCTTGTGTATTGATAAACTGTAATAAATATAAAACAGATTAATACAGATTAATGAGGAATTTTTAATGTTGATAAGTGCTTGAAGTAGAGTTAAAATATTTTAAACTGTTTCATTCATGATGCTTAACGGCTGTTGCAGGCTACTTAGAAATCCATAGTGCATGCTGCGGCATTATTTATTGATAAGAGTACAACTTGTAGGGCTTAGATTTGTATGTCTATGGCCCACCCAAGTTAACCTTGGGCCCAACCAAAAAATCAGTTCTGGTATGTCACTATCCGCTGGTACAATTTTGCCATACAGAAGCAGTGGGGCAGGATCTTGCCCCCCTTTGCAGACTGCAGATGGGGGACGATGCCGGGGGATGCAAGGGGTCTGGGGGAGATAGCATCAAGCTCGGGGGGGAGGGGGAGGAGCCATTTGATCATTTTTATGGCATTCTTTTTGTTTTTAATGCACACTAAATCATAACAAAACAAAAATACAGGACACAAAAAGAATCTTAAAAAAACCCAATCCTTGAAATGATATGTAAATGAAACGGAGAAAAAAGCCCTGCACATCCCTATCAAGGCGTTATCTTTAGAGAGTTCATCAACTCGCTTCTCAGTCTGGTAGCCAGGGCTATAAGAAGTAGTTCCTATATTTTGAGGAAACTCGCATGCATAACATATTTTTCCATCCTTAATGCATGCATTTGATTTCTCCATATTATATTCGCTGAAGTTTTTTTATATCCACTTATTTAATATAATTTGTTTTTCTATTAGGCAAGATTTCCAAACAAAGAGCAGAGAGACGGAAATACTTCTGGGTAAATTGCCACCATATCCAAAAGATATGCCTTTGATCCGTTACCTAGTTCAACCCCCATAAGAGTCAAAAGATGCGTGTGTACATTATTATAAAAACTTCAAGATACGACTCTTCTGTATCATTATATTTAGCATAATGTCTGGAATTAGTCACTTTTTTCTTCAGTGCCTATTTAGGGTGCATATATAATCTGTGTAGGAATTTGAAATGGACCTCTCTCCATTTGTACAATTGTGCTAAACTACACTTGAACTCCTCTGTTGAGATTTCCAATCCCAGATCAGCTTCCCATATTTAAGTTGTGGTTAAATGGTTAACTGCAAAAACCCTTGTGTTTATACGATCAAGATACTGCTCCAGTGTTTACTGTATAGTCTAATAAAAATCTGGTCAAATTGCTGGATTTAAATATCCTGCAATTACTTGTCAGTGAGGCTTCAGTGCAATGCCGTGTTTGTAGATAAAATCATTCTTGGCTAGGTTGTAATCCTCTCTTATTTATTTTAAGGTATGGACTGACCATTATCTAGCAATCATGGTCCTAGCTTATTGAGTCCTTTATCCCGCCATCTTATTAAAAATTAGTTTTTCTAAGCTTGATACTAAATCTGTGTTACCTCATATTGGGAGGCTAGTGGAAACATTTATTTATTTAAAAAAATGTGTATATACCACACAACCAGTAAAAATGTTTACAATAAAAAAGGTTTACAAAATCAACATAAGTTACGCACTTCAATAACATCCTTTAATAACATCCACCAACTGCAACTGCACCTCTCCCCATTCCTCCTCATCCTAGTCCTACGACTCCTGTGCCTAGCATTAATGCCAAAAAGCATCCTCAGCATTACCCACTAGAGGCAAACGGATATGCCTTAACCAGAATTTTAAATAATTTACCTTATTTCTAACAACCACCAATAGGCATTCCAAGCCTGTGGGGCCACAGATGAAAAAGCATGTTTTGCCCTTTTAACCATAGACAAATTCTAATCTGGCTTTCGGAGAAGCCCTAAGAACACAATTAGGTTTATGCCAGGCCAAATGTTTCAGCTAAATACTTTGTCCCTCCCTCTTCCCCCCCCCCCCCCCCCCCAGAGCACTAACACCGAAAGGTGAATGCGAGTAACTGACACTTAGCCCTTTCCACCAGTATTGGAAGCCAATAATGGAGACGCTCAATCCTGTCTTGTTTTCCCACACACCAGATGTGCAGCACTATTTTGGATCAATTGTAATCTCCGTACCAAAACATTTGGTAACCTGACCAGTAAACTAGTACCATAATCAAGTACTCCAAGCACAATAATTTTCAGTGCAGAATCGTCTAAGAAAGGGTTTAACTGCCAGATTCTCTTCAGTTGATAGTAAGCCTTCGTATAAGTTTGACCTATAAAAACTTGCCAAGTGAAAGGCAAGTCTAACGCAACACCCAAGCTTTTACTTTAGACAAAATACAAGGATATAACCCAAATTTCTTTCTCACCGTTGCCCGGGCCTGTTGTGTTGGTTGAACCAAAACACTTTTTTTAGATTGCGTTATGGATTTCTGCTAACTTACAGGTGAATTTAAAAAGTCCGACACGTGCATCAATCAGGGGATACGTGAATATGTCAGGCCGGCGTATGCGGAGCAGATTTTAAAAGGCCGCCTGGATATGCGCGTATCTCCCGCTGCCCACACAAGTAAAAGGTTTTCAAAAAGGGGCGGGGCGTGGACATGTCGGGGCCTGGCCAAGAGATGAGCGTGTAATTACTTACCCGTACTGGCGCGCGATGGGGGTCCCCTGCCGCGTAACTTTACTTCCGCTATGGATATGTGTAAGCTATAAAACCAAAAAAAATCTGGGCAGATCAGCAGGGTTTTAAAGGTCGGGGCTAACGTGGTGTGGGGGGGGGAGGAAGGCTATTAAGCTAGGGGATATGGAAGTCCTTTTCCTTAACTGGGTGAACTGGGAACGAACTGGCAATGGCGTTGGCGCATGCGCCTTTGAAAATCTCCCCTCCCCCCCCACTTACACAGTAGAAGTGGCAGTTGCGCGCATCCACTTAAAATTGAGCGCACATGTGCGCGCAGTCAGGCTATTTTATAAAATGCGCACATATATGCGCGTATGTTATAAAATAGCTGCGGTCCTGGGTGCGGGATGACTAAGCGCGCGCACATGTGCCCCCACACACCGCTTTGAAAGTTACCATCTAAGCGTATAAGATTTTAGGGCATGAGGTTCCAATTAGGGGTAACCCCAGAGCCAGGAGCAGGCTGGGAACAGCTGACTGTGCAGGATCTGCTGCCTGACCTGCCCACTTCCTCCTTGAGTTGAGCCCTGGAGTTGTGGTGGCCGGCAGGACTTGGCAGAGGTGCACATGGGGATAGGGTACAAAAGGGCACTCGCTGAAGCAAAGCTGGGCTGCAGGATATGCAAAGATGTCCACAGAAAACAAAAGGAACAGGGAGTGCACCACAGGAAAGACAGGCTAACAGACAAAACAGAACGAACCAAACAGCCAGACAGAACAGGGCAAACAGAGAAAACTACAAAACAAGAAGAGAAACATAGAAACATGACGGCAGAAAAAGACCATATGGCCCATCTAGTTTGCCCATCTATCCAATTAATTTAGCATTATAATTTCCATAGAGATCCCCCCTCTATTTATCCCATGCTTTCTTGAATTCAGATACTGTTTTTGTCTCCGCCACTTCCACTTGGAGGCGGTTCCACGCATCATTCACACACTCTGTAAAGAAACATTTCCTAAAATTACTCCTGAGTCTACCCCCTTTCAACCTCATCACATGAACACTCATTCTAGAGCCTCCTTTCTGTTGAAAGAGGCGCACTTCCTGTGCGTGGAAACCTTTGAGATATCTGAATGTCTCTATCATATCTCGCCTTTCCTCCTTTAGATCTTTAAGTCTATCTCCATATGCTATAGAATGAAGACCACTGACCCTTTTAGTAGCCACCCTCCTGACAGACTCTATCCTGTTTATATCCTTTTGAAGTTTGCAACTTCCAGAATTGTACACAGTATTCAAGTGCAGTCTGACCAGTGACCTATACCTTGGCAATATCACCTCCCTTTTTCGGCTGATCATTCCTCTCCCTATGCAGCCAAGCATGTTTCTGGCTTTTACCATCTTTTATCCCCCTGTTTGGCCACTTTAAGATTATCAGATACAATTACCCCCAGATCCCACTCATTTATGCTTAGAATTTTATCTCCAATACTGTATCTTTCCATTGGGTTTTTGCATCCTAAATGCATTATTCTGCATTTTTAGCATAAAATTTTAGCTGCCAATTTCTTGACCATTCCTTGAGCTTCACTGGATCCCTCCTCATGTTTTCCACACCTTCCTGGCTGTCCACCCTGTTACAGATTTTGGTATCATCGGCAAAAAGACAAACCTTTCCTGACAATCCTTCTGTTATGTCACTCACAAAAATGTTGAAAAGAACTGGGCCAAGGACCAATCCCTGAAGCACACCACTAATAACATCCCCCTCCTCAGAGAAAACTCCATTTATCACTACCCTTTGTCGCCTCCCACTCAGCCAGTTTCTTATCCAGTCACTATAGGATCTATACTAAGGGCGCTCAATTTATTTATAAGTCTTCTGTGCAGAACCGCATCAAAGGCCTTGCTGAAATCAATGTACACTAAGTCTAGCACTTGTCCTTGATACAACACTCTAGTCACCCAAAGAAATTGATCAGATTCATCTGATAAGATGTACTTCTGTAAAATCATGCTGCCTCGTATTTTATAATCCATTAGATTCCAAAAATTGCCTTATCCTCTGTTTTAGCAGCGATTCTATTAGTTTGCGTATCACAGAGGTCAGACTAACCAATCAGTAGTTCCCAGCAACCTCCTTACTTCCACTTTTATGAATAGGAACCACATCTGCCCTTTTCCAGTCTTATGGGACATTCCAGACTCTAAAGAAGCCCTGAAAAGGTCCTCTACTAGGACATCTCTAAGTCCCCTTAATTCCCTCGGACGTATCCTATCCAGTCCCATTGCTTTATCTGCTTTTAAGTTTAGTTAGCTCCTCACGAATACACTGCTCCGAAAATCGATTGAGATTTTCCTCACTTTCAGTCTTATTTGTATTTGTTTTATGTGGTTCTGCTTCAGGCCCTTCCATGGTAAACACTGAATAGAAATATTTAGCATGTTCCTCATCAGCTTCGACATATTCCTCCCTTTCACCTTTGACTTTTTCAATGCCATTTTTGCACTTCCTTCTATCACTAACATATCTAAAAAAAAAGTCTTGCCGCCCCCCCCCCCCCCATTATACCGTATTTGCTCTTTTTTCTGTTTGAATTTTCACATTCCTGAATACTTTCCCAGCTTCTCTTAATTTTTCCAGATACTGTTGCTTGTCTTCGTCTTTCTGCGATCTCTTGTAGTTTATGAATGCTAACCTTTTCCCCCTACCTTTTCAGCTGCTTCTTTAGAAAACCATTATGGCCTCTTTTTCCTCTTCCCTTTATTTACCTTCCTAACAAAAAGATTAGGTGCCCTTATGATATCTCGTTTTAGTTTTGCCCACTGCCCTTCTAGTTTCCCTAGATTTTCCAATCCAGCTAATGACTTCTTGAGGTACTCCCCCATTTTAAGAAAGTTTTCTTGAAGTCTAGGATCCTTGCTTTAGAATCAACCTTCATCTCTTGCATCTTAATACTGAACCATACCATCCAGTGGTCACTGGATCCTAGATAATCATTCACTACAACATCAGAAATACTGTTCCCGTTGTGGGTTCCATTACCAGTTAATAGAACAGCTTTTGTAGAGAATCCAGGATCTCCTTACTTCTAGAAGATACTGTAGCTGGGATGTCCCAAACAATACCAGAAGGCCAAAATAAAGCCAAACGAGCAGGATACACAAAGCACAAACAAAGAAAGGATGCCACAATTATTGGGCCAGCTACTCCGGCAAGAACCAGGCAATAACAAAAACTAGGAGAACAAAGCCACAACGATGATCAAGATTGACTTTAAGCTAAAGTGAGGTACCCTGAGTGAGGCAGGCTTTTAAGGGTGTGGTAGTACTGAGTCATGCTGTAAACATGGCTGCCAGCAGGATCTCCAAGCCATAGGGCTTGGGGGACTGAGCAGCCAAGACCATGGCCTACTGAGTGCCCCTGCTGGCAGGAGGGCAGCACTGCACACTGATCCCTTACATAAGACAAATGAAAAGTTTTGGCTATGTGGGGTTTGCTGTATATAGAAGTTCCTTTAAGCCAGTCCTTCACATGCCTTTTAGACAGGTAATATTGTACCATCTAATATCAAGTAACCCCAGCACTGCCCCCCCCTCCCCCCACTAAATCATCTCTCTCACCCATTGGAAATGTATCACCTGCATTTTGGGCTTCCTGCCCCATAAGAAGTGAGAGACTACCTTATTCTTATTCCATTTTGCAATTCTGCTTTCGTTATCACCAGTGGCAGGTTCTGTAATACATAAAGAAATTTAGGAAGAACAGAAAAACAATCATTTTAACAAGCTGCACTTTGCCAAATAGCAAGACTGATACATTTTTCCAACTTTCCAATAACTTGAGTCTCTTAGTGTGTATGAGGGGGTTTGTTTAACCGCTTCTCAAGTGTTCTTTTTTAATTTTTAACTTGCACTTAAAAATCGCCATTAATCCAAAAGAGCCAATGACTTTACCCCATATACTACTATTAAATCTGTTTAGGGTCCTCAGTGTGTTGGCTTCATAGCACACATTTTGTTTGTTTTATGAAGCTGACAGATTACAAGCTAAGGGTTTATTTTAAGTGCAAGTTGATTATAATTCATAGAGCTATGGATGTTGTGTAGTCCAGAGAGGACTACACAACTATGAAGGTCCTGTAGATCAATATCAATAAGAGTTAAAAGTTTTGTGAAGGTGTTGGATTTGTAATATCTCATGGTACCACATATACAACAGTCTCTGGTCCAGGGCAGCAGAAGTGTCCCTGGCCAGGCATCTTTTAATTTCTCTAAAGATTTCCCTAAATTTAATGCATAACCTCAAGGATTCATAAGTATTAGGCAGTGAGTAAATTAAATAAGGCAAGAATTATTTCAGATCTTAGGAAGTTAATCAGACGTAAATTCTGACATCTTGCTATGTTTTTCAAATTCTCCAATTTATTATGTATATAAGTCTTTTCCTTAACCAGAAAAAAGTTCACTTTTTGAAACTTCTCAGACTTTGCCTCCAAAGTGCCCATCCTCTTCGTACAGTCCGCAGTTCCTGTGTCTTGGACACTGATTTTAGCTGGGATCCCCAACATCTCACCCCCATGCTTGCATAGACTGTTCTCCTCGCCTCCATATAGGGTCCACCAGCAAAAGGGTCTCCAGCACCATCCTTACCATAGCTGCCACTTACTTTAAAATGCGGGGGTCTTGTGCTGTTTGCCTCTCTGAACAATGGCAGCTGTGGTGTCTCCCCCTCCTGCTGTTGCCAGCCAACCAGTGTCATCAGTTGAGGCCGGTGTACTGGAGTCACCAGACAAGATCTCCGTAGCTGGATCATTTGGCGCTGTCCACTGAGCCAGGCTGAAGGACACATCGGAGGCCAGGTCACCAACGGCTGTCCTTCCCCTACTGGGTTTTTCAGTGGCACCGCACTGGGATTCAGAGACAACTGAGGACCACTGCATAATTTGGTCCATCAGACCAAGAGCGAAGGGAGGCCTGGATACAGGGGGGAAGGTCTGAGTCTTTATTTTACATTTAACTATTAAGAAAACCAGAAATCAAGTTGCAAGAAATAGTAAGAGTCCTCAAGATCATTGCTGCTCAGGATAGCTTCATGGCTATCATTTCCTTATGTTTTTTTATTCATTGTTGATCTCTACATTTCTCCTGACCATCCTGTTTCTCTGTCTTTCCCTTCCTTAGCTGTCAGCTCCCCCCATGTCTTTCCTCCATTTCTCCCTTCCAGTCTGCCATTATTCTCTCTCTCTCTCTCTCTCTGTGGCTTCCAACACGCTGTCCATTCCAGCCCATATATCTTTTCCCTCTCTTGTATGTCCCTTCCCAGTCCTCTATCTGTCTGTCTCCCATACCTCAGCCCTCCATCTATATTTCCCCCCTCCTTCTATCCTTATCAAGTCCCTTCTTCCTAGCAGGGTTGGTACTTCTATTAGGTGAATAAAGTGGTCACCTAAAGTGCCATACCTTGGGAGATGGCAAAATTCTGCCAATACGAGGCCCCTGGCCACTGACTGAGTCCATCCTGCTGGTGACCAGAGGAAGAGTGCCCAAAGCCACCAGGAGACTCATCCCACTAGAGGCTGAAGAGTGCTGGAAGAGACTCAGGGCCATCGGTGGAACCCATCCCACTGGCAGCTATAGGAAGTAGCCTGGGGCTTCTGGTGGAGCCCATCCCACTGGCAGCTGAAGAATACAGGAGGTGCTGCCAATAGGTAAGTCTCAGGCAGGGGAATGTGGTAGGGAGGTAAAGGTTGCCTAGGGCACCTAATACCCATGTACCGGACCTGCCTCCTCGCTTTTCATTGCTGGCTCTTCTATTCCTCTCAGCCCTCCATCTGTCTCTCCACCTTCTCTCCATCCCTTTCTCTCCTGCTGCTTGGATAGTGGCAGTATGCAGAGAACAGCACAGGTCTGTTGTTCCTATGATTGCTGGACCCACTTAGGTAGAGGAAAATGAGAAGCAGCCACAGGGGCAGTGATCAATTGCTCTATTGCTGTAGCTGCCATCCAGGTTTGTTGTTCTGGGGCTGCAGCAGCCCCAGCTAGTGGTGATTTTCTGCTAGGTTGCCAATCCAGCGCCTTTCTGCACTTTCTTTTCCTCAGTGGGAGACTGTGGAAGGTTGAGTGCACCACTGACCCTGACCTGATACCTTATTTTTTTTAGAAGATTACCACTGGCACCAGCTGTAGAGCTGAGTGTTAGTGGGACTTGCAGGAGGATGGGGAGGTAGGCACAGATAGCTCTTGACTGCTTTCCTTTAATATGTGGGAAATTCAAGACTATCGAGAGACGAGGTAACTCAAAGTACATCTCAGAGTCTACGTGCCCCAAAGAAAGTAAAGCTAATTGCTGATTTGACTCACTTAGTTACACTTCCCAGTAGGGTTCCTGTCTGGCTCCATGTCATATGGAACAGGCTTATCCAGTCCTGATTTTTCCCTGTGCATTCATGAACGTGGCATTCTAATGCCCCATTGAATTCTCTATGAAAATAAGAACTACATGTATTGGGGGTAAAGCTGTGATTGGATTAGCCTGTTCCTTATAATCTGGGCCTAGGTGGCAGTTCTTTTTTTTTTTTTTATAGGCAAGGACATAAAAGAAAAGAAGCAATCTCTTGCAGGCAGTCAAACTTGTATGGCTGACAGCTGGGAGATATCCTTAGATAGAGCAATGAAGGCAGAGGCAACTTGGCAAGCTGGTGCAAAAAAAATGGGCCTTATCTACCCACATCTATGTTGTTTCCTTGGGTGGGGGAGACGAAATCAGAATTCTAAGCAGTCTTCCTTTTGTCTGAATTTTCTTTCTCCCGGATCAACTCCAAGAGAGAGATCCAGGTCCTGATTTTGCCCAGGGGCATGCATGGGAGCATTAGTTCTGCTTTTGCAAGGAAAAGCAGGACTGTAATTGTTATGTGTGCTTCATAATAAATTCAGGACTCGATCTGCCTCTGTGGATCGAACCGGGTCAGTTGGCAACCCTATTCCTAGGTTTGGGGGGGGGGGGGAGGAGACAGATCCTAGCACAGGCTTCAGGTGTGCTCCCCCTCAGAAAACGCGGCGTTCCAGCCCCAGCAAGTCAGGGATGCTTGAGCACTTGCTTGCCAAGAGTCTGTTCAAACAAGCCTGCTCCCAGGCAGTGGCGCAGCACTGCTTTGCAGGGAAATTTCCTTTTTGGGGAAGTTGCTGCATAGGAATTTCCTGTGTGGGCAGAGCAGGCTTCCTGACTTGAAGGCTTCTTGGAAGGGAAAGCATTTCATAATGAAATAACAAATTAAAGACATACCTGCCCCTGGTGTGCTTCAAAGCATGCTACAGGATGGGGTTGGTGCTGAAGCAATTTATCTTTATATTCCCTATAGAGGGGGAAGCTGAGAGTTCTGTCTTCTGCAGCACATCCAGCTCCTTCACCCAAGTTCATTTTGTTTCCTTGCCTAGCGGGTCAGGGTTGCCACCTCACCCAGGTCAGCACCCTTCCAGGGTGATCCGGGTCTGGTTTTTGACCCACTGTGTGCATGGAAAGTTAATCAGGGTTTTCTAAGGGGAATCAGCTCCGATTCAATGCATGCAGTGGAACAAAAAGAAAAAAAAAACAAAAAACAGGACAGGATCGGCTCTCCAGGCTAACCTGGGTGAAGTGACAAACCCTTAGCAGCAGCTCCCAGCCATTGCAGCCGCGTGTCATAGGGAGCCGTATGGGTGTATGGATTAGTCAGTGCTGCTGGCCTGCTCCTTCCCTGTGATTAAGATATTTAGGAAGGAGGGTGGTTTGCTAGAAAGCAGCTGTTCATGTCGCCACCTTCCTTCCACCCCCTCCTGTGAAACTCCTTGCAGCTGTTTCTCTGCTGGGCATTTAATTAATTAATTATTTTTATTTATTTTTTTTGTCTTGCCTTTAGCTGTTGATTGCAGAGCTATTAATGCCCTGGAGAGCATGGGTTGGCGTGTGCCTTTGCAGAGGATTTTCTTTTCTGCATGCAGAGAGGCAGCGCTGCTTCTCTGTTCTAGGGGAGGGGGTGGAGGCAGCCTGCGTGAGGGCTCGTGTTCTTGCCAGCCGCTGGAGGTAAGAGCCTTGTTCAGGTGAGGGAGGGGAGCGCAACATACGTTTGAAGCTAGCAATCCTAGAATGAATGAGTGGCAGGATGCTTGTGCCATGTCATTTGTATAAAGTTCACCCTGAGGATAGCAGGGTTGCCGCCTCGCATCTGAATAGGACTGATCCAGTCCTGGCTTTGCTCCGAGGGGAGCCTACATGGATTTGTAGTTCTGACTTTTCCCCATTGATTTCCTTCAGGAAAATCAGAACGTGTGCAGTATGGCCTGTTTTGACTGACCTAGGGGCAAGTCACCCTGAAGAACGGTACCTCCACAGGCTGACTCTCAATTCCTTCCCTGCTAGTATTATCGGCTCAGGGAACCTCATTAAAAAGAAGCTTGGCAGCAATGTAGTACCTGGTATATAGACATGATAACTTAGGCCTGAAGAAGGAAGCTTGGTAGTCTCAAAAACATGCATTTTGAAACATGTTAACATTATAGGAGATGGAGAGGCCTAGGGTTAGAGCAATGGGCTGAGAACCAGGGTTCAAATCCCACTCCTCTTACCCCTCATTGATACTCCTTATGACCTTAAGCAAGTCACTTTCTCCGAGGACAAGCAGGAATTTGGTCCTCACACATGGGTGACATAATTAGATGGAGTCCCGATGTGGAAAACTTATGTCAAAGTTTCTAGAACTTTAACTAGGCACACTGAGCATGCTCAGCATGCCCTATACCATGCGTCCACGTGGGCTCCGTCTCCAGTCTCTCTTTTTCCATGGAGCTGTAAACATCGCAGTGTGCTCACTTTGACTGTTTTTTGGCCTTATGGGAAACTTCTCACATTTTTCTCACGTTTTTCACAGATTTTCATGGCTGGGTTCCTCTCAGTGCCTCTCCGTAGTGTCTCCTAGTCAGGGTTTTCAGCGATTTGGGAAAGTTTCCTTTCGTGGTTGATTCACCATGGTAGTGGTGCATCTGTGCCCACCGTCCATCGATACCCTGCCACCATCGTTTTCCGTTAGCGTCCCTTTTGTTTTTTCTGTCATGGCCATGTCCAGTTTTCGGCGATGCCCACAGTGCCCGAGGGCCATGTCTATTATGGATTCACATGAGACATGTGTCCTCTACCTAAAGGCATTGCATGACATTCAGAGTTGCCGCTTATGCACCCAGATGACACTGAAGGGACATTGACTTCGACTTGACAAGATGGAATAACTCTTTGGGTTGAAGAAGTCCAAGCCATTGGCAATGGCATCGATGGACCAAGGAGCTGCACCAATGGACACCAAGCCATCGACATCGGCGGGACCGTCACTTCCATTGATGTTGCCAGTAGACAGGGGTGCTGGAGACCGACCATTGTCGATCTCCAGGTTGAGGACGTCTGGTTCCTCGTCATCAGCTTCAGCACCAGGGAAGGACTGGGCCAAGCATCGAGGGAAGCAGAAAAAGCGTCTGCATCGGTCCCCATCAATGCACGGTGCTAGGCTCAGAGATGCACCGGCTTTTACATGATGCCCCTGATGCAATCCCGTAGTTGGGAGTGCCAATCCTCTATCGATGCCGGGGATCTGCAACAGTGTCCACCGGTACTAATGCCAGTCACCGATCCACCTCGAGGATCTGAGGAAAATCTGGCTACTCCTCCTTCCTCCCAGTCGGTCTTGGCATCGACCACATTCGAGGAGGAGCTGGAGCGTCAAATCTAGCTGGCTGTGGACCAGACACTGCAGGGTTTCGGTCCTGTGGCACTGACACCAGACCCGGTGCTGCTCGTCCTCGTACCACTTCTGGAAAAGCTCATTGTGCTTATTGGTGCATTACCCACCCAGCAGGTTTCGGTTCCTGGGACAGTGTCAGTGCCCAGTAGGGCACTGAGGCCTCCCTCTACTGATACAGTGGTCGTCACCGGTTCCTCCGAGAAGGAAGCTCCACCAAGGCCGGCAGAGACGCCGAGGTCTGCTGCCTCTGTCCAGTTCTACTGGTGCCTGCACCTCTAGACGTAGACCGAGCACCTAGGGCCCCATCCCCTGTCACCTACAGTGAGGATGAGGAGCCCTATGACCCCTGGGGGGATAATGCTTCGGAGTCCTCCGACGAAGGCTTTCAGGGTCTCCCTTCAGAACCTTCTCCTCCATAGGAGTGAAGGAAGTCTCTGCCTGAGGACAACTTTCACAGGTTTTGTGAGGGTGATGGCGGAAGCCATCCCATTTCAGTTATTAATGGAGGAGGATGCCAGGCACAAATTGCTTGAGATCCTCCAGTTCGTGGAGCCTCCTAAGGAAATCATAGTGGTCCCAGTACACGAGATCCTTAAGTTGCTGCTGAGGATATGGGACACCCCCGTCACAGTGCCTTCTCAATAAGAAGGCAGATGAGGTTTACCTCGTCCAGAAGGCTGCCAGACTCAATAAGTGTCAGCTGCCCCACCAGTCTGTGGTGGTCTAATCCGCCCTCAAGAGGGCCAAGTGCTCTTGGTCTCACTCCTTGACACCCCCCCAGGGATGGATCATAGGCACCATGTTTATTGCCAGCATTGCCGCCTACCAGGTCTACAGGTGCAAGAGGTGACTGAACAGCTGCCTCAATAGCAGCAAGACACCCTCATGTCGCTGGTGCATAAGGGCCTGGAGTGCGGAAACACGAGGACCGTGCGACCTACGATGTTTTTGAGATGGCATCGAGAGTCTCTGCAGCAGGAATCAGCACCTGAAGAATGGCATGGCTACGGGCCTTGGATCTCCGACCAAAGGTACATGAACGACTCGCTGACATGCTGTGTACTGGAGAGAATCTCTTCGGAGATAGGGTGACGGATGCTGTGGCCCAACTTTGGGACTACCACGAAACCTCCAATTACTCTCTGCCAGTAGTCTGGATCCATCCTCCTCATCCAGGAGGCCAGCGAGACCGGGGCCAAGGAAGTCTTTTGCCAAAGGAAATACTATCCTCTGCCTCCTTACTCCCATCAACACCATCAGGGCTCCTTAAGTTGCCTCCTTACTCCCATCAACACCATCAGGGCTCCCAAGGCCAACCCAAGCAGCAGAGAGCCCCCAAACCTCAACCGGCTCCGGGGACAGAGTTTTGACTGGGCTGTAGGGAGCGGGAGCCGGTTGCCCATACCCAGGATGATGGACCCTCCAGTTGGGGGAAGGCTGCAGTTCTTTGCGAAGAGGTGGTCCAGAGGATTTTGCCCATCGTCTGTCAGGGTACCAATTGAATTAATTGGTGTCCCGTCAAACTGCCCTCTGTGCCCATTTGGGGGCCGGTAGCACATCAAGAGGTACTACTAGTGGAGCTCTCCTCTCTCTTAAAGGCCAGAGTGGCCAGGTCAAAGAGGGTGGAGATTCTACTCCAGGTACTTCCTAATTCCAAAGAGAACTGGAAGACTATGTCCCATTCTAGACCTAAGGGCCTTGAACAAGTTTCTAAAAAAAGAAAAGTTCAAGACCCTGGGCACCTTAATTTCCCTCTTGCAAAATGGGGACTGGCTATGCTCCCTCAACCTAAAGGATGCATACACTCATATCGACATCTTCCCTGCTCACAGGAAGTATCGCCGATTTTTGATGGGAAAACAGCACTTCCAGTACCAGGTTCGCAGGAGCCCCACGGGTCTTCACAAAATGCCTAGCTGTGGTGGTGGCGTACCTCCACAGGCTGGGGGTGCATGTTTTCCCATATCTGGACAATGGCTGGTCAAGAATACATCTAAGGCACGGGCCACCAAGTCCATGCCATTGACCATCTGGGTTTTGCAGTCACTAGGGTTCATTTTCAACTACCCAAAGCCCCACCTCAGTCCATCATTTCTTGGACTTCATAAGAGCCCTGCTAGACACGGTTCAGGCTAAGGCCTTCCTGCTTCGTCAGAGGGCCGTCACCTTGATGACTGTCACGGCAGAGAGCCAACAAAGCCAGCAGGTATCAGCCTGGACTTGTTGAGATTGTTGGGCATATGGCTACAACCATCCATGTTATTCCCATGGCATATTTACACCCTGAGGTCGCAGTTGTGCCAGGCCACTCAAAGCCTCCAGGATTGCATCTGGGTCACCCCGTTTCTCCAAGACTCGTCCTGGTGGTGGGTACTTTCAAATCTGGAATGGGGGATCTCATTTAGAAGTCCCCCTACTCAAATTGTCCTAACCACAGATGCATCCACCCTGGGGTGGGGAGCTAATGTAGATGGGCTCGGCACTCAGGGTCTCTGGTCCACTCAGGGATACTCTTGTCAAATCATCTGCCTGGAGCTTCAGGGCAATCACGTACGCACTATGGGCTTTCAGAGATCGGCTGTCCAACAAAGTTTCCCTGATCTAGACTGACAACCAAGTAGCCATGTTGTATGTCAACAAGCAGGGAGGCAAGAGATCGTACCTCATGTGTCAGGAAGCAGTCCAGATCTGGTCGTGGGACCTGTCTCATGGGATGGTGCTCAGGGCCATGTACCTGGTCGAGAACGTGGTAGCAGACAGGCTGAGTCGAGCCTTCAGACACCACAAGTGGTCCCTGGACCAGAGGATAGCGAATCAGATATTCTGCCTCTTAGAGAACCTGGACATGGATCTGCTTGCATCCCCCTGCAACAGGAAGGTGCCTTGGTTCTGCTCTCTGTACAGATCAGACGGCGAACCAGCCTCAGACGCCTTTGCCCGTCATTGGGTCAAAAGGCTTCTTTATGCGCATCTTCTGATTCTCTTGAAGCTTCGCAAGGACAGAAGGACTATGATTCTTATAGCCACTCATTGGCCGAGACAGGTCTGGTTCGACTCCTTCAGGAGTTCCCCATCCAGAGACCGATCAATCTGGAGACTTCCCCAGATCTCATGTGAGACCAAGGCAGACTGTGGCATCCCAACCTCCAGGCTCTGTCTCTCACAGCCTGGATGTTGAGAGGTTAATCCTGCAGCCACTTGATCTTTCAGAGGATGTATCTCGGGTCCTGTTAGGTTCCAGAAAGCCTTCCACTAGAAAGTCCTATGGACTGAAGTGGAGGAGGTTTTCCGTGTGTTATGAGCAGAAGGTCCTAGATCCTGCCCCACACAAAAACTGCTTGATTACCTTCAATACCTATCAAAAACTGGTTTAAAGACCAACTCCATTAGAGTTCACCTCAATGCAATTGGCGCATACCACCAAGGTGTAGATGGTATGCCCATATCTGTACAGCCTATAGTTGTATGTTTTGTGTAGGGCCTGCTTCGAAGTCTCCCCTAAGGCCTCCCGCTGTGTCTTGGGACCTCAATGTGGTTGTTATGGTTTGTTAGTGTGTGGACCCTGAGCCGAGGTGAGAGGTGACACCGCCCACAGGAAGGAGCCCTGTGTACCTCACCATCAGGAGGCGTGGTCCCAGCAGACGTCAGAGACAGCTGTGGAATAGAGTCTTTATTAGATAGATAGATAGAAGAACACAACCCGCGGAGTGGGAGTGCAGGAGAAGTGGTGATGTCAGAGTATTTATTTTATTTATTTATTTATTTAAAATCTTTTCTATACCGTTGCTAAGTTATATACCATCGCAACCGTTTACATGTAGGCACATAAATTAAGATAGGTGAATGCATACTATAGTACATTCTAACAGGTGTCAAAAAGGTTCAGTTACATTATATCGTAAAAAGGCTCTCTATTGTTTAGTGATGTAGGTCCTGACCATGTGTACCTGTAAGGTACTATTCACAGGTAAAATTCACATTCTCTGAGTTTTACTATTACGTTAGTTGTGAAATAAACTTATTAAAATATTATAATGCACATTTTGAGAATAGTGCTGTGTGCTGGTGCTCTTCTGCCTATTCCTGTATATTCTCTATTCTCCGGTCTCTTTATAAAAGGCTTGTTTAAAAAGGTTTTGAGATCTCTTTGTAATCTGATCTCCAGAGGCATTGTGTTCCAAAGTGTGAGGCCGGCTAAAGATAAGGCTCTTTCTCTCACTTGAGTTAGTCTCGCTGTCTTGACTGAAGGAATGGTTAAGAGTGCTTTGTTTGCTGATCGAAGGTTTCCGTGTGGGACGTGTACCCATAGTGCTGTGTTTATACCCGTAGTGCTGTGTTTATACCCCTCTACTCTAAGCCCTACTCTAACCCGTAGGGTTTAGAGTAGAGGGGTATACCCGGAGGGAATACCTCAGAGAAGGAGATCTGGTAGTGGCCCGCAGGGCAGGGTACGCCGAGGAAATCTCTTCGTAGTGATGATAGGTCGTGACCTGCAGCGCAGGTACACTGAAGGAGTCTCTCAGAAGTGATGATATGGTAATGACCTGTAGCACAGGAAATACCCAGGTAGTCTCTCCATAGTGATGGTATGATATGGCCTGCAGCACAGGGTACACCGAGGGATTCCCCATAGAGATGGTATGGTGGAGGTCCGAGGCACTGGAACACGGAGAGAGTCCTGGAGATGAAGCGGTAGTGGCCTGCAGCGCAAGGTACCCGGAGTAGCTCCTGCTAGAGAGAATACAGTAGTGGCCCGAGGAACGGGGTACACCGGAGAGGATCCCACAAGAGTAGGTAGAGTAGATCCATGGAGTTAGGTACTCACTGAAGGGTAGTTCCAGGAAGGGTCCCGAGGAGTGGGACAGACAGCAGTCCAAGGCAGAAGGCCCTCCGAGGAGCGGATAGCCAGAGACGAGGAAGAGCCCCCGAGGACCGGGTACCCAAGGCGTCTCACGCCGAAAGCAGGAACAGGAAGTCTGTGAGCGACAGTGGATTTAGCAACAAGGGAACTCCTTGTTAACTCGTCGATAGGCAGGGCCAGTCAGGTTAAGTACAGCAGAACGAAGACGTCATCAGGAGGGGACGCCCCTGAGGTTCCCGCCATGATGTGTACAAGAGTGGCCCTTACGTGCGCGCGACTATGTGATTCCTGGGGCAAGATGGCAGTCGGCAGCACCCACGCTGTCCCGGGAATGCCAGGCAGGTCAGCAATCGCTGGCAGAGGTAGCCGTTCTCCCCAATAATGGTAAGGCAGCAAAGAAAGAGGTGAGCATTAGTGGTCGCAGCCGTCTGCGACCGGGCGTAACAGTGGTGTTAGCTCAGCTGATGAAAGCTCCTGAGCCTCTGCGCACCTGTGACCTGAAGTACCTGACCTAGAAGGTCATATTTTTGGTGACGGTCAGCGAGCTTCAGGCCTTAGTGACTTATCCATATTATACTAAGTTTTATCATGACAGGGTGGTCTTGCGTACACACCCTAAGTTCCTGCCTAAGGTGGTGACAGACTTCCATTATAACCAATCAATCATCCTGCCAATATTCTTTCCTAGGCCCCATTTGCACCAAGGCAAATGAGCACTGCACATTTTGGACTGCAAGCGAGCATTAGCCATCTGTCTGGAGCAGACAGAAGCCCTTAGACAGTCCTCCCAACATTTTATTTCTTTTGACAAGAATAGGTTGGGCGTTGCCATTGCCAAATAGACACTATCTAATTGGCTAGTAGAGTGCATCTCCTGTTATACCCAGGCGGGACTGCATCTTGGTGGACATGTCAAGGCTCATTCTGTCAGAGCCATGGCAGCGTTGGTCGCCCACTTGTGAGCAGTTCCCGAGGAGGAGATCTGCAAGGCTGCAACGTGGAGTTCTCTCCACACATTCACTTCTCATTACTGTCTGGATAGGGATGGCCGACACGACAGTACGTTCGTCCAGTCTGTCCTTCGGAACCCAACTCTCCTCTCTAGGGCCCGTTGTTTGGGTTCAGGCTGCTTCCCCCTCTATTACCAAAATCATCAGTGTTGTGCCACCTGGTTAGGTGCCTTTTGGTTCCAGTTTTGTGTTAGGGGGCAGCCTGTATCTAGGTATTCATCCATGGACTACCATCCTGCTTGTCCTCGGAGAAAGCAGAGTTGCTTACCTGTAAAGATGTTCTCTGAGGACAAAACCCGCCCACCACTCCATGGAGTTGGGTTTCTCCTATTTTTATTTAGTTATAATTATATTTACAAGACTGGAGAGGGTCCCTGTGGGGACGCATGGTATAGGGCATGCTGGGTGTGCTCAGTGTGCCTTGTCAAAGTTCTAAAAACTTTGACATACGTTTTTTGCATTGAGGCTCCATCTGATGATGTCACCCTTGTGTGAGGACTAACATCCTGCTGTCCTCAAAGAACATCTGTTATAGATAAGCAGCTCTGCTTTATCTCCTACTGCTATAGATATCCATTTAAATTGTAAGTTTTTTGGGGGAAGGCACTTGCTACGCTTGAATTACTGATAGTGCTGTCAGCCACCTCGAGCATCATTTGGAAAGGCAGTTTAAAAATCCAAACTTTTATTCATTTGTAAAATGTTCCATCTTTCCCCAGCTACTTGGCAGGATATCAGAGTGTCCTTTGTACTTCCTATAACTATGACCCTAATGGCACGATCTGCAGAGCTACTAAGTGAGCCCAGTTTCTGGTGGGAAACTCTGCTTCTAAAGTGTTTGGGGTTTTTTTTAACCATACTTCCCAGTTTATTGTGGTGTCTGTTGTCCTGCCTCTTCCATTGGAAATTAGTAGGACAAGATACTGGAATACACTAGGAAAGATGGGTCTCTGTCTCTCTTCAGAAACTGGGGGTCAGTTGGCAGCTCTGAATTGGCTGGGCCTACAGGCTTCAACTCTGTAAGGTATGGGAGTTAACTTTTATTTATTTATTTTTAAGACAAGTTTTACTTGCCTCCGTATGAAACTGGGTCATCCAGATACCTTGCTAATCTGAACCAGCCAGTGTGTAAAAACAAAAATCCCCCACAGCATTATTATATAGGTCAAACCCCCTTTCCCTGGGGGATGCAGCCATTGTGTAGGTTTGCACATTTATGCGTGTTGGTCCCAAGAAATGTTTACCCACATCTGTGGTTTCTGACGGGTGTTGCCTCTGTTTGGAATTTGCATCCATTATTAATTCTTGTTGGACTAGTGTACTGCTAACCCTTTCTCATCATGCACACTTTGCCCTTCACTATTTTCAACATTGTATTAGCGCAATATGCAATGAGTGGGAAGAGAACTGGATTAATAATCATAATTTTATTTATATTCTGCCTTTCATGACACTTCTAGAATTTGATGGTAGATAAAGGCCCTAAGGCCCTTCTAATCTGTCCAGTGTTCTTTCTGGTGCAATTCTATAGCATTGACCCCAGTTGATTTAATTTAATTTCCAATGTCTATTCTGCTTTTTGTGACTGGTCAGCCACTTCAAAGAGGATTAGGTTCAGATACTGTAGGTATCTCCCTGTCCCCAGAGGCTTTCCCTTCATTGTTTCACAACCTGGGATCCTCAGTGCTCCGGTACTTTCTTGAATTCCGTCAACTATTTTTACTTACCCAAAATCCACTGGGAGGCTGTTCCATAACGAAATATTTTTTGATGCTGCTTCCAAGTCTAACCCCTTGGAGCCTCATGTCATGTCTTTTTGTTCCAGAACTTGCTTTCCTCTGAAAAAGGTTTGCTTCTTGTTTGTGAGGTATTGTCATAGCTCCCTTGCTCTCCTCCTCTCCTCTAGGGCAGTGTTTCTCAAGCTGGTCCTGAAGTAATCTCTTTAACTTGTATAAATTTCAGGATCTCCACAATGAACACCCATGAGATAGATTGGGCATGCACAACTTCCATTGCATGAAAATATAACTCATGGGTTTTCACTGTAGATATCCAGAAAACCAGACTGGCTATGAGGTATTCCAGGACATGTTTGAGAAATGCTGCTCCACAGTATGTATATGTAAGTCCTTATGTCTATTCTCATGAGGCTTTTGGTGCAGACTTCATACCAGTATTATGGTATTTGGACCATGCTATTCTGTCAGTATCCTTTCAGACATATGGCTTCCAGAATTAAACACAGTACCTGAGCTGAGCTCTTGCCAGCTACTTATAGAGGCATAACTTTCATTTCTCTACTGGTTAATCCTTTCCCAATGTACTCATTCCTTTTTTTGGGTTCTTGCCATGTCCTTGTTGCACTATTTTGCTACCTTGAGATCTTCAGATAGAAACATAGAAGCACGATGGCAGAAAAAGACTGTGTGGCCTATCTAGTCTGTCTGGCTGCCTAACTAATTTAGCATTACTATTCCCATCACTCTCTCAGAGATCCCCTGTGTTTATCCTATTGTTTCTTGAATTCAGATACTGATTTTGTTTCCACCATCTCCGCTGGGAGGCTGTTCCATGCATCCACCACTCTCTCTGTAAAGAAATATTTCCTTAGATTACTCCTGAGTCTGCTATCTTTCACCTTCATCCCATGACCCCTCATTCTAGAGTAGGGATGGCCAACCTTTCATGCACCAAGAAATCGGGATGCACAATACCAAAGAGCCTCACATTTTCAAAAGACGAAGCCTCCTGCGCATAGAAACCTTTGAGGTTTTTAAATGTCTCTATCATATCTTCCCTATTTCACTTTTCCTCCAGGGCGGGGGGTGGTCAACCTGTGGCTTGGGATCCACATGTGGCTCTTTCATGTGCGAAATGTGGCTCTTGCCCTCCTGGTCACCTGGCAACTAAGTAGCACCTTGGAGAAAAGAGGGGAAGGACCGGAGCAGGAAGTAAACACAATAAAACAGAACAGAGCCATTCTGCCCCAGTGTCCCTTTCCTCTCCTGACCTGACAGTGCTGCTGATTGCTGCAGAGACAGAAGGGGAGGGGTTGGAGCAGGGATCAGAGGGCTTTCCCTGCTTATCCCTCCTCTACTACTCACCCTCCTCCTCAACCCCACCCCCACCTCATTTGCATTCGGCAACAGCGGGAGGACAGGAGTGGGTGAGGTTGGAGCCAGTCAGTTCCCTGCTACAGGCCCTCCCCCCCTCCACATCCTGTCCAACCTTCCACCCCCAACTGCTGCCTGGAGTGGAGGGCTCTTCTCTGGTCTGCTGTCTGGAGGGAGAGGGCTGGAGAGTGTACACAGCCCGAAACCCAGCAGCTCAGTGTGATCCCAGGACTTGGGACTCAGCTGATAGCAGAGGTGAGGAGGCCGTCACCCAAAGCTCCAATCAAACCAGAATAATTTGTGGCAAGGGAAAGACGGTGAATGCTGAAAAGGGTGAGGGGAGAAGGGGGTAGATGTAGTTGATTAATACTTGGAGGAGCAGTGCATGACGTGAATGCTTGAAGGAGACGCGGTGCAAGAGGGGGTGAATACTTTTGAAGGCAGTGACATGAAAAGAGGTGAATGCTGCAAGAATTGGGGGGGTGGGGGACAACACAATTAGGAGCTTATGCTGTGGGGCAGATGGGGGGGGGAGGGAGGAGTGGTGAATATTGTTTCCCTTTCCATCTCCCTCAAGTCAGCAATGAGGGCATCTTATTCCTCCTCAAAGTCCATGCTGCCACATGCTCTGCAACAGTTGTGAGGGGATCACGGCTTGGTTGGGGCACATGGAGAAAGAGAGGGCCTGTTATGGCTGCTGGCTGCGGCAGACCGTGACCGGGGCCGGTTACTCACCGGGACGGTGGGGCCAACCGCCGATGCTGAGGCCGGCGTCGGCGGGCCTTTTCCGCGGCAGTGCCGCTGTCTCCAACATGGCCGCGGCGTTCTCTCCGCGTGGCTAGCCCCACCCCCTGGAGCTCCCAAGGGCTGCGCGGGCGGCAGTAACCAGGACTTAAAGGAGCCTCTACAGGAAGTAGGTTGAGTTCCTTCCTGCAGGCTTCATCTTCGGGGAGCTATTTAAGGCAAGGTCTGAGCCTTCAGACCTTGCCTTGGCTTCTTGGCTCTTGTGGTTGTTTCTGTTTGTTGTTCCTGATTTGACCCTCCGTGTGTGATCTCTGGACTGGCTGCGGTACTTTCTGGCTCTCGACCCCTGGACTGGCTGCGGAATATTCTGGCTTCTGATCTCTGGACTGGCTGTGGTACTTTCTGGCGCTCGACCCCTGGACTGGCTGAGGAGGACTCTCTGGTACCGGATCTCTGGATTGTCTGGGGACATTCCTCTTGCTTGAATCTCTGAACTGTGTTTGTCTGTTCTCATGACCTGCTGGAGGCACCAGCTTCTGTTCTCACGACCTGCTGGAGGCGCCAGCTATCTGGATTATATGACCTGCAGGAGGCGCCTGCATCCAGATCTTCACCTATCACCGCCAGTGACCCTCGGGATTGGCCTCGCCTTCCGACGGTGGGACTTGCGTTCATCGCCGGACCAAGGGTCCACCTCTCAATTCGTAACAGGGCTAGGATAGGGTGTTGTATGAGAGCCTTGTGGGGGAATGGAGGTGGCATGAGAGAGAGCCAGGAATGAGTGTAGAAGGGGTTAAAAGAAAGGGGAAAGGCAGGAGAAGGGTGTGAGAAAGCCAGAGGGGAAGGGATGTGTGCAAGAAAGTCAGTGGCTGTGATTGGGGGGGGGAGGGAGAAAAAACATATAAGTAGCATCAGGGTGGGGCAGAAGTGGTGGCGAGAGTGTGTGTGAGAGAGCCAGGGGAGGGGGAGGATAGATGAAAATCATAGGTAGTGTAGGGTGAAGGGAGAGTGAGAGAGGGAGGGTAGCCACAGAGCCAGAAGGAGTGATGAGATGGCAGTGGGAATGAAAGCTAGAGATGTGATGGGGTGGGGGGATGAGAGAGCTAGGAATGGTGAGAGGAGGGGGAAAGGATTTCAGAGAGGCATACGGGGGGTGCAGCGCAAAAGGGGACAAATGCTTCTAGGGAGAGTGACGTGAAAAGGGGTGAATTTTGGAGGAGAGGAAGTGAGTGTGTGAAAGAAGGGATAATGGTGGAGGGTGTATGCGAGAGAGCTAGAAATTGCACTGGAGGGCAGGTGTCAGAGGGAGAGAGAGAAAGAGAATAAGAGGGAGGGATGGGGGCGGGGAAATACTGGAGATTGACAAAGGTGAGGAAGGGGGGAGACAGAGTAGCACAAGGGGTGGGGAGGGAGGTGTTAATGTTGGAGCCACTGAGCCTCCGACATTGTCCTTCTGGGGCTTGAGATATGTTATGCTAGGGCCGATTGAGAGAGAGAGAGTGATGGGGATAAGAGAGAGAGAGAGAGGCAGAGCATAGGGGGAGAGAAAGATGCTGGTCAGAGACAGGTGGGGACAGGGTGGGAGGATTGAGAGAGAGCCTGGTATGACTGAGAGATTGGAGGACAGGATGGGATTGAGAGAGAGAGAGATGGTTGGGATAATTGAGACTGGTGGGAACAGGATGAGAGGATTGAAAGATTCTGGGTGACAAGGTGAGGAGATTGTGGAAAAACGTGGGAGGAATAAGAGAGAGGCTAATGGGAATAGAATGAAACTGAGACAGAGGCTGGTGAGGGTAGGGTTGGGGGATAGAGACAGAGGCTGGTGAGGGTAGGGTTGGGGGACTGAGAAAGAGGCTGGTGGGGGGGGGGAGTAAAAGAAACTGCTGGAAACAGACTGGAACTGACAGAGAGAGAGACTGTGGGGACAGGGTGAGGAGATGGAGAGAGGGAGAGATACTGTTGGAGAGGAGACCTCCCCCTCCCCCATCTTTGGTATTGTGCATCCCGATTTCTTGGCTCTTGGTGCGTGAAAGGTTGGCCACTCCTTGCTGTAGGGCGTACATGTTTAGATCTTTGTCTGTCCCCATATGCTTTAGGATGAAGACCACTGACCATTTTAGTAGTCACCCTCTGGACCGACTCCATCCTGTTTATATCCTTTATGACAGCACATTCTCCAGAATTGTACACAGTACTCCAAGTGAGGTCTCACCAGGGACCTATACAGAGGCAATATCATCTCCCTTTTTCTGCTGACTTTTCCTCTCCCTATGCAGCCAAGCATCTTTCTGGCTTTTGCTGTTGCTTTATCCACCTATTTGGCCACCTTAAGATCACTGAATATAATCACTCTTAGATCTCGCTGTTCTTTCACTCTTAGAAGCATTTCACAGCCAATACTGTAGCTCTCATTTGGGATTTTGCAGCCTAAGGGGTAGATTTTTAAAAAATGCGCGTTCGCGTACTTTTGTTGGCGCACCAGGCGCCAACAAAAGTATGCTGGATTTTATAAGATACGCGCATAGCCACGCGTATTTTATAAAATCCTGGATCGGCGCGCGCAAGGCTGCCAATTTTGGGCAGCCAGCGTGCGCCGAGCCGCACAGCCTGCCTCCGTTCCCTCCGAGGCCGCTCCGAAATCGGAGCGGCCTCGGAGGGAACTCTCTTTCGCCCTCCCCTCACCTTCCCCTCCCTTCCTCTACCTAACCCACCCCCCCGGCCCTATCTAAAAACCCCCCCCCCTACCTTTGTCCATGGATTTACGCCTCCCAGAGGGAGATGGAAATCCACGCGCGCCAGCGGGCCGCTGGCGCGCCGAGACGCAACCCGGGGGTGGTTCCGGAGGGCGCGGCCATGCCCCCGGACCGCCCCGGGCCGAAATCACGCCCCCGAAACGCCCCCGAAATGCTGCGTCCCGCCCCCAAAACGCTGCGTCGATCGGCCCCGCCCCCGACAAAAAACCCCGGGACTTACGCGAGTCCCGGGGCTCTGCGCGCGCCGGCAGGCCTATGGAAAATAGGTGCGCCGGTGCGCAAGGCCCTGCTCGCGTAAATCCGGGCGGATTTATGTGAGCAGGGCTTTTAAAATCCGCCCCTAAGTGCATAACTCTGCTTTTTTTTTTTTTTTTTTTTTTAGCATTAAATCTCACCTGCCAGACCCTAGGCCATTTCTTGAGCTTCACTAGATCCCTCGTCATATTTTCCACATCTTCCTGGCTGTGTTCTCTGTTGTAGGTTTAGGTGTCCTCGGCAAAAAGACAAACCTTTCCCGAGAAATCCTTCCGCAATGTCGATCACGAAAATATTGAAAAGAACCGGTCCAAGGACCAATCCCTAAGGCATACCGCTAACATCCCCCTCCGCGGAGTGAACTCCATTTTCCACTACTCATTATTGCCTCCCACACAACCAGTTTCTAACCCAGGTGTACATCACTATCTCACACCCCTCCCCCCCCCTGCATTGCATACTACTCCACTGAATTTCGGACCTCCACAGGCATGTCTCTGTACTGTTTTTGCATTGAAACTTGCTGCCAAGCATTCTTCCTTAGATCATTCCTAGGGTCCTTTGTTTTCAGTTTAAACCGATTTTTCACCTTAATTTTAGGCTGAGTGAAAAGCTGTCGCAGAGCTTGCAGATGCAGTGTTTCAAGGCTGGAAGCCAGTGTGGGCCCATGGCCTATGCCACGTTTCAAGTTCTGCCACCTCACCACACTCCCCCCCCCCCCCCCCCCCAAACTGTCTGGTGCCGCGAATGCGTTTGAAGCAGGTCCTGTCCACGACAAGCACTTTCTGGCAGGCTCCCTGGCCCTGTACAAAAGCAGAAGTGCAGTGTTGGTTGGGCGAGGGAGCCTCAAGGAAGCTGCTGCCAAAGGAGCGAGGAGAAGCCTGGAGCCACCACCAGTAAGGATTAATGCTTGTACAGTGCAGGGAGGGGTGGGGAGAGGGAGATTCTTGGTGGTGAAGGGTCAGGGGCAGTGAGAGGGTCATGCTAGGCAGGGAATAGGGGTAAAGAGGGATATGCTGCTGAGTTGGATGAGTGGGAGAATCTGCTTAATATTGTTTTATCGTCTTGGCTTCTATCCATCAAAATAAACTCCTCGATATTTACCTAGAAAAATGAGTTATTTTTTTCACTGATTTCCTCCTGTTTTTATTCTTATCATAATAAACCCTGATAAATTCCCGGGAAAAATAATGAAACAAAAAAAAAAAATGAAGGTCCCTAATCCTTTCCCATTCTGCCTGCTCCATCAGGGGTGTCTGCTCTGCGGATCTGAGTGTCATCTGAAAAAAAAAAAGGCAATCTTATCCTAAACCCTCTGGGTTATTACGCATGAAGATGTTGAGCATATCCCGCCCCCCCCACGACAGAACCCTGAGAATACTCCACTGATCGCTCTTCTTCCCTGGGAAATAACTCCATTTATCATTGCCTTCTATTTCTCACGCACAACCAGTTTCTAATCCAGGCAGCCACCTAGCTTGGGGCCCACCCCCTAAGGCTGCTGACTCTATTTATGAGCCTCCTGTGCAGGGCAGCGTCAAAAAAGCTTCCCTGAAATCCAAGATTCCTGCTGCTTTTAAAGTTTGGTCATCGGCCTTTTGCCTTGCTGCACAGCAAAAGAAGAGCCGACGAGCAGAAAGGGGATGAGGGCTAAGTAGATGCACGGGGCTCTGCTTTCTGATTTATATTCACCACGTGATCATTCTGTTAAAAAGAATAATAGAGCTCAGGACACAAACTTGAGTTTGGCTGGGTGGGGGAAAGAGGTTCTTGTATTTTGAGCACAATACGCATACAAGTTATGAAAAATATTTAGAAGTCTGCTGGACCGCAGGGGAAAGTGACCAGAGAGGAGAGCTTGCCCAGAGTTGTCGCTTGCCTATCCTCATGCAGCCACCGGTGCCACGGCCCTTCAGTGGTACTCTGCCACCATTACCCGATCTTGAGCCTGGGCACATAAGAAACCTTCAGATGTTATCTGCCTGGCCTTTTCAATTGCTTAATTTCTCAGGATGTTTTCGCAATTTCCTGTCGCGTGAAAGCCAGTCCACGTGTGCTTCCCAAGTCGTAAGTATTTTGGTAGGGTAACAGCAGTCAGTCTCTGGCCTATCTTCTTTCCACTGAACCTCAATAAGAAGCTTAAAGCATCCGTTCTTTTCCTGATCATTTCGCCCCCCTTGTTCTTGAATAGTCATCACTAGCCAACACAGCTAATTATTACTCTTCAGTAGGGCAGATAGGTCACCTCATCTCATCTTCTTAGCAAGCCATCAAACGCTCTGAATATTACATCCAGCTTGGCTGTTGGTGTCCGGGTGTGTAGCCCGGCAGTGCATTCAGAGGAAGGTGTGGTGCACCCAAGGAGCCTCTTAACTGCAGAGCAGCGCCAGCCCTGTGCCACCTGTTGGATGTAGAGTACCCTGTACAACTGTATTTGAAGGACAACAGATGGAGAGAGACAACAGTGTTACATTATCATCTTTATTTCAGGTCTTTCATAAATATGCTAAAAAACAAAACAAAAAACAATAACATACATTTCTTAATTGCATAAAAAATGCAATTAAGAAATGTATAAGGTAAGGAATAAGAAATAAAATAAAACAGTATCTGTGTAGTGCTTAATTAGTGCAGCATTGGTGAATCAGCTTGGGTGTCTCTCTTGGAAGCCAGAGATTTTAATGGCTTTCTAGAACTCTATCTGCAATTAAGATTTAATTGTGAATCTCCAAAAAAAAAAAAAAGGCCCCTCCCCCTCTAAAAATAATTCTGAAACCTTAAAACTGCTTTGAAAGCCCCAGATATGTGAAGTTACTGAACTGGAAAACTTTCCCTGGAATGCAAGCAGCACTGAGCAGCAGTCGGTGGCTTGGGTCCATCCCTCTGAGACTTCAAGTGAGATGATGATATGTCTGGATGCAGGGCTGGGTTTTGTGTGTTGCCGGAGCGATCACCATGGGAACATTTAAACATGGCGCCTGAGCCAGGCCAATGCTAGCTCTTGCTTGGGTTCCCAGGAGAAAGCAGATTCTCACAGAGAAGGAACGGGGGGAAAAAAAAACAAAACAAAACAAACCAACCCAACCCAGGGACTGGAGTCGGAAGGCTGAGCACTCACCCTCTCAGCTTAAAGAGAATTTTTAAAACGCCACTTTTCCTGCTTATTGGTTGTAGTGCACCCTCTCTCTCTTGATCTTATGCCCGAGACTCCTTGTCTTGAGATGTTTTATTTCTTATTGGTTCACAATTATTTGAATTTAAAAAGTGTGCATCGCCTCATTAATGCCACATCTCCTAACAGGGGGGGGGGGGGAATCTGTTCTCCTGAATCCATCCTGTACCAGTTTGTGCTGTTTATCCTCCGTGTGATGTTCTGATAAAAGCCTGCAGTAATACCAGCCCTATCAGTTAGTTATTTATTTATTTATTTAGAGATTTTTATATACCGCAGTACGTAAGGATATACATCACCGCGGTTTACATTTAACAATAACTTAGCAACAGGCTTTACAATTGACGTTATTAACTAGAATTAGAATTAATTACAAATAACAGGATTGACGGAGAAACAGTCTGTACAGACCGTGGACCATCCATTAGAGTTTAACATACAATAATGAAATTGAAGTAACTAAAAATATTTACGAACCAACACTAAAACCATAGAGCAAATATGTTAGATTCATAGTGCGGCAAAGGAGGAGGCGCTTTCAACAACTTTAAACAGAATGTCAGCTTCAGCCTTGAGCGGGGCACTGGAAGAGTTCACCGGTTGCTCTGCATTTTGTTGTCTTATTTCTGCTGTACACTGATAATAATAAAAAAAAAGATTTGAATTTATAAGCTTGTTATAATAGGCAGAATTGGTTTGAAGCAGCAGCCCCACTTTACTGATAGCGCTGCTCTGCTATGGGTAGGATATTCTGAGGAGCGGTTTTCATTCAGAGAAACTTACCCACCGTCCAGGCAGACCTCCGCGGGGGTTCTCTAAAGTAAAGCAAAACTACACAGGTGATTGTGTTTTGATTATTGCGCCCCCCCCCCCCCCCACGTATATAGGGAGAAATAGCCTGGTGGTTAGAGCAGCGGGCTGTGAACTAGGGAAGCCAGAGTTCATATCCCACTTTACCCTCCGCTGCCTCAGGTATCAATTTACATTGCAAGACCTCTGAGGCAGGGAAATACTTTACACTTTGAAGTGACTGACCAGTTATGGAAGACAGAATATAAATTAAATAATAGGGGCCAGCAGGTTTAATACCTCTTTGCCTGTTCCCCTCCCAGTTCCTCCCGCGCCGCAGCTGGTTCCTTCTTAGCAAGATCCCTTCCTCTGCAGGCTCGGTTCACCCATCCCTCCACTGCTTCCCCCCTCCTCAGCATCTCAGTCTTCCTTTCATTGGCAGGCTCAGCTGACCTTTCCATTTGTGATTTCCCCCTCCTCCACAGGCTTGGATTACTTGCTAGCTCTGCCCTCCCTGAGCTCAGGCACATCTCTTTTTTTTTTTTTTTTTTCTGGTATGACTCCCGCCTCCCCACCCCCTGAAGGACTTCTCCCCACACTCACAGATTCCAGGCCCGAGCCAGTCCCACGCCTGCAGAATCACAACACCTGCATACCCTGACAGCAGACAGCATCTCCCCAGCTCCAGGGCCACAGCTGGATGTAATTTTTCCCACCCTCAGCTTGCAAACCCCAGAGATGACTGCTGTCTCCTGCGGGGAGTTTTGTGAAAAAAAGGAATGGTGATCCCCCTCCATTTAAGCCCTGACTGCAGCCCCTCTCAGTATCGGAGCTGCCAAGGAGGAGCAATTTTGAGGAGAGAGATTTTCAGCCCATGGCCCTGCATACCACCACAACCTCTCTCCCCTTCCCCATCCTTTCAATAAAATTCTTTTATTTACCCCGGTGACCGCAGAGCTGGAATAAAAGGGCAGATACCGCCTGCCCGCCACTCCGACCCATCCCAGTTTGTGCAGAAATCTCCCCCAAACCTAAACACTTTTCCAACCTTTGGAGTACATTTTCAAAGGTATTATTTGCGGAAAGTTTGCATATCCATGCGATAAATAGGCTGTATTTGCACACATGCTATTTTAGAAATCGCGAAAGTACTCACCTGTTTTTGGTTTCATGTGCACATTTACTAGTGCAAAACAGGAGCGGTCTAGGGTGGGGTCAAGATGTGCACACAGAAGTTTCTGTTTTATTAGAGATATTTGCACAGAAATGATCTAACTTATTGATTGGCCTGATTACCTGCTCCTCTCTGGACGTTTAGGGCTGGATTTTCAAAGCGCTTTACACACACAAAACCCTATTTTATGCCCACAAATGGTGCTTTGGAAATCAATTAGGGGCCATTCTGCAGGTAAAAGTACATATGCGATGCTTCTACCTGCATTAGATGCAGGCATTCTGGCGGGGGGGTTGGTGCAGGTAAAGGATTTATGTGCATATTTTCGATTATGAAAAGTATGCACACAAATCCATGTGTAGAGAGTTATGTCTGCTGTGAGCTGGATGCAACTGTCCGCATGTACATGCGCTCACTTACCAGGACAACTCGCGAATTCTCAGCGTGCACTTAGGTGCAGAAATCCGCATTGAAAATTTGGGTGAAAAAGTACCCTCAGACTTTAGCCCTAGGCGGACTGTCTGCAAAGCACCCTCTTACATTCAGGCTGCCCAGTCCCACTCACGACTCCACTACCTGTCACAGTTTATGTTGCTTTAACACTAAGAGGTAAATTTTAAGACCCGCGCTGGGATGACGTGTGCGCGTTTGCCAGCATGCACACATGGACACGGCGATTTTATAAAAGATGCGAATGTATTATAAAATTAGCTAATAGACAGAAAGCATACACATATATATAATACATATTATATATTGATGCGCGCATTTGCACGCAAATGTCAACTCGAGCGCGTAAGTGGAGGGAATTTTAGTAGATGCGCTCGCCGATGCAATTGCCTGTTTCCCCAGTTTGTTTCCAGTTCTCCCCAGTAAAGGAGAGGACTTCCTAAACCCACTAGCTAACTTGCCTCCCTTTTACCCTGGTAGTCCCGACCCTTAAAACCCTGCTGACTAGCCTAGGTTTTTTAGTTACTTGACTTACACGCTGTCCATAGCGGAAGTAAAATTACGCGGTAGGGGACTACGATGCGCGCTTGTGCACATAAATACGCACTGACTTCATTTTACAGATTTGGCTCGTCCATGACCGCCCAGACCGCACCCACTCCCCGCCCCTTTTTGGATATTTGTGATTTGTACGCATAGCGGGAGATACATGCGTACCTGCACGGGTTTTAATATCCGCGCGGCGCACAGTGGGCCGAGTCACATGCGTATCTTCCGGCTTTGGCACATGTAAGCGTTTTAAAATCAACCAGTAAAGGTTTATTTATCAATTGGAGCCTGATGGCTTTTCTAACACTGAAACCTTTTTGCCTGTTCCTGCCAGTTCAAATCAAGCGCACAAAAAAAAAAAAAAAGTGTTTTGGACTGGAAGCTTATTAAGATAATGTTAGCTCCACAAATGAAAAATATTTGAATTTGTAGCACGGATGTGAATCTGCATTTTTTTTGTATTATACATTGCTACGGGTGGTTTTTAATTTTCAAAGGCCAGGAAAGTGATTTAAAAACGCTATATATAAAGAGGGCAGCATATAGGTTAAAAAGAGACATTGCCCCGGGGGCACAATCAGGTCAGGGCACAGGAGTCAACTTGTGAAAATGATTGGGGGTGCTGAATTCACCAAATAGTACAACCACCTACCCAGCAAAAAAGAAAACTCTTTTAACCCGGCTGAAATTACATGCAAGGAGGAAGGCCGCGCATGCTTTTAGCAGGGCCGAGGCGGGCAAGCTTCAGACCAGGCTCGGATTTAGACATAGGCAACTGCCTAGGGCGCCAAATGTTGAAGGTGCCAAATATGCAGAGCAAATAGGAGCCTGCCTCTTTTGGCTTCGGGGCCATGTGCTGGCACTGCTGTGGCACTCTGCCTATGGGCAACAAAATCTTTATCTCCAGCCCTGCTTCACACTGGTCATTTTACTCAGCTAAATGGCTTTGAAAGCTGCTCTCTTTATTCGTAGCGTCCCTAAATCACTTTCCTGGCCTTTGAAAATTAAAAAACACCCAAAAGCGGTACACAATACAAAAAAAAATAAAAAAAATGCACACCCATGCTAGAAATTCAAGTATTTTTCATTTGTGGAGCTAACATGGGGACGTTAACTTTGAAACAGCCTCCCAGGCGCCCATGTATGCGCCAATGCCGGCTCGGCTATATTATAACATACGCATGTATATGCGCACATGGTATAAAATAGGCTGTACCCGAGTACATGTCCACAAAGTTTTATATGGACACGTCCATTTGCGTGCAAATGCTGCCTCTGTCATGCAAATAGGATTTTAGTAGACACGCTCGCCGATGCAATTACCAGTTTCCCCAGTTCGTTCCCAGTTCACCCAGGTAAAGGACGAGACTTCCTAATCCCCTTAGTTAACTAGCCAACCTTTTACCCTGTTAGCAGCAACCCTTAAAACCCTGCTCACCTTTTTAAATGTTTTTGTTTCAAGACTTACAAGCCATCCATAGCAGAAGTAAAGTTACGAGGTAGGGAACGCGCAGGTTTAATTGAGAAATCCAGGAATGCCCATGCTCTGCCCCCACACCTCGCCCCTTTTTTGAAAAAAAAAGTTTTGCGTGTATACCAGGAGAGTGGCACGCTTTTTAAAATCTATGCAACGTGCGCCGGCCTGACTTCTATGCGTATCTCCCGGGCTTTGGTGTGTGTACAGTTTTTAAAATTTGCCTTTATCTTAATTTTCTTCCAGTCCAAAACTTTTTTTTTTTTTTTTTTAGCACCTGTTTTGACCCAGCTGGATCAGGAAAAAAAATGTCAGTGTTAGAAAAACCATTAGGCTCACCTTGATCAATAAAACTGTAGTGTTAAAGCAACATAAATTGTGACAGGTAGATCTAGTGAAGTCATCATTGTTTGTTTATGTTTTTTACTTTTAGTTGGGTCAATCACACGCGACTGCATGGGGCAAAGCTTGTTAGCTATTGAATTAGTACAGTGGTTCCAGGAGTCAAGGGCAGTTTCTGCGTCAGTTAAGTCGAGCTTGTTAAGTTCCGTTGTGAGGGCTGTAACTAGGTCTTCTTGTTTGCAGTCATCATTGTGAAGGCCGTCTTGTTTGCAGTCATCGACTGCAAGCTAGGCCTCCCACACTTCATTTATGCTGACGATGTGCAGAATCTTATACCTGTAAATGACACACTTCACAAGGCCTCCGAGGCCTTGAACTCCACCCTATCGGTCATCAATACTCTCCTGCCAAGCAACTTCCTTGCACTCAACATTGCCAAAACTGAGCTACTCTATATCGCACCACAAAGCATTTCCCTACCCCTTCAGTCAGGCAACACTCCCCACTCCTTCACTGCCTCCCCCCAACATGTGCGCAGCCTTGGCATCATTATCGATAACCATTTTACCTTCAAAAAATTCATTAATAACACACTTAAAGCCTGTTATTTCAAACTACACTCCCTCATAAAAATTAAGCCCCTTCTACACCTCAGCGACTTCCGTACCATTTTACAAGCCTTCATACTATCTAAAATTGACTACTGTAATGCCTTGCTCTTAGGCTTACCCAAAAGCACCTTGCAACCGCTTCAATTACTCCAAAACGCTGCTGCCCGCATCCTCACTAACACCCACAAAAGCGACCACATCATCCCTGTTCTGAAACACCTGCACTGGTTACCAGTCTCTGCTAGAATAACATACAAATCTCTCACCCTCATCCACAAAGCCCTCCACAACCCAAATATGCACTGGTTCAAAGAATACCTCACTTTTCAAAACACAAACAGACCTACAAGACAGCAACACAGAGCAACACTGCAAATTCCATCACCCAAACAATCTAAGCTCGGCTCCACTAAAGCTCGGGCACTATCCTTAGCGGGCCCCGCCCTATGGAACAAGCTACCTTCCTCCCTACGTCAAGAATCATGCCGTAAAACATTTAAACAAAACCTGAAAACCTGCCTCTTCAAACAAGCATACACCTAACAGCACACCTCCCTCAATCTTTTGCCGCCCCTCTGACTCTTATAACATACAACTTGTACAAAGTTATATTTTTATGCCATATAATTTATAAATCGTTCAGCTTATTGTTTGCATTTACCCTAACTCTATGATATATTATCTCATTGTTACTTAATTTTATGCATATTGTTCTGTGTTTCACTGTAAAGCTCTTTTTGCTACATTTCGTTCATTGTGAACCGATGAGATGTTCCCAACGTTCATTGGTATATAAAAACTTCTAAATAAATAAATAAAATAATGTTGTACTTTTTCCATCGAGAGAGTTCAAAGCGAGTTGTAGCAGATGGGATGATAGGATCGATAGGGGTTAGCATCAACTGAAGCATCAATCTAGATAAATGAGCCTTGACCGATGTGCCGCAAATGCGCAGTAGAGAGCAGCTCTACCGCGCATGTGCAGAACAGAGAGCTCTGTGCGACGTGCCATGCAACTCTCTCCATGGAGACAAGAACCAGCGCGAATTCATCTCTCCATGGAAACGAGAACCAGCACGAGTTCAGCACGTGGACAAGGAGTATCGGGGGGGGGGGGGGGGGGTCGGGAAGGTGCGCGAACACTGGAGGGGAGAGACAAATGCAGAAAGAGAATCGAATGCCAATGGGCATCGACGACAGAGTGAGAACACGGACGCTGCCCAACACGCACAAGACACCTCTCGCTCGCAGATCCTGGGCGGCGGTGGCGGCTCCCTCTTCCTGGAGAAGAGAACCGGAGTGGACAATGAGACTATAGAGTTGGGCGGGGTGGGGTGGGGGGAGAGAACTGGAAGGGCGTGTGAACACTGGAAGGGAAAACCGAACGCCAACGAGCATCAATGACAGAACAAGAACACGCACGAGAAGCCTCGCCAACCCTCTAGGCCGCCTCTCATCTCTGGCTGGAAGCTTCAGCTGCTCTCACGTGTGAACAGGCTTGCAGGAACATCAGGGAGTGGAGGAGGGCTGAGGAACAGGGAAAGGGTCATGAATGAGGTCAGAGGGGAAGGACAGGGAAGATGAGAGGGGATGAAAGGAAAAGGGAAGAGGATATGAGTGGGAAAGTGGGAAGGATAAGACTTTCTGGAGAAGAGAAAGGGAGTGGAGGGGGGGCTGAGTGAGAGGGAAGGTTTTGGATGAGGTGAGAGGGGAAGTAAAGGGCAGATGATAGGGGATGGAAGGAAAAGGGAAGAGGATATGAGTGAGTAAGTGGAAAGGATAAGAAGTTGTGGAGAAGAGAGCGGCTCTGACCGACGTGCCGGTTTGACTGATGGAATCTCGCCCATTTGAACGGGCCTAACGACTAGTGTGGAATAATAGCAGAGCGTATGCATGGGCGTGTTTGTAATGCAATTAGGCTGGGTAATCGGAATGCAATTAGTAGGGATGCACACTTGCCAAAATTTTGTTTTGGTTTGGTTTTTTCCTGTTACCCTCTTTTCATCTTTTGTGCACATGTATTTTATTTTGAGAGAATGTTGACATCATATGGAAATATATATTTTTTTTTATTGAAGGGGTGATTAGGATATGTAAGATCCTTCTATAAATCACCTTGCACAGCCCCTATCCTTTATACCTCTTGATTACTTTTTGCCTGGCCTCTGGTCACACAGACCTCTTGGTAACAGCTAGGGGTTGCCACCTCAGGCAAGTAAACCCAAAGAGGCCAGTTCTGGCTTTTTGCCTCATTGCAGATGGGGAGATGACCTTCCTAGTTCTCCTAAGGGAATGGGCGCTACAGTTCCATGCATGCAAGGGGGCAGAACTCAGGACTGGATCACCATCCTTGGCAACGTGGCAATCCCAGGGAGACTCGTAAGCAGCACATTCCTCCTCAGGAGAATTTCCTTTCTGGGGAGCATTAGTCAGCTAAACAAGGAAAGGAATATTCCTGTCTGGGCCACAGGAGCATCCAGTCTGTGTGCGTTTCCAGGAACAATCTCTTGTTTACTTAACTGTTGACTAAGCAGGAGGAGAGGCCAGTCATACACTGTTCCTTCAGTTTCAAGCTGGCCCTGGCCCTTTAAAGACGCAGGGCATGATTTTACTGTTTCCTTTTTTTTTTCTGTTGAGAAAGTAGTATCAGAGCAGTCCAATAACTCCAGCCTGTGAGCAACACTGAACTAGGCCCATTTTGTTTTACCACTCACCTCTTAAGCTACTGGGATTTGTCCTATTTTTATCAGTACAAATGCGTACAAAAGGGAGATTTAAAGAAATACAGGCCTGGATTGATAGGTGTCTCATTACCTGAGTTAGTTGACAGCTTTAAGAACCATAAGAAGTGCCATGTCAAGTCAGACCAAAGGTTCATCGAGCCCAGGAATCCTGTCTCTGATAGTGGCCTGGTCAGGTTACAAGTTCCCAATGGATACCAAAGAGTAGCTCCATTCTTTGTTGCTTACTTCCAGGGGTAAGTGGTGGCCTTCCCAAGCATACCCGATAAGAATCATTGATGGACTTTTCCTCCAGGAACTTATCCAAACCCCTTTTAAACTTGACTGTTTTAGATACCTTGACCACATCTTCCAGCAACAAATTCCACAGATTGATTATGCATTGAGTGAAAAAAAAAATACTTTTTCCAATGTGTATTAAATCTTCTACCTGTTATTTTCACGTAAAAAGGTAAATCCCATGCCCTGTTTACCTTTTCCACCGCACTCATGATTTTATAAACTTTCATCATCTCCCCTCAGTTGTCCCTTCTCCAAGCTGCAGAGCCCTAACCTGATTAGCCTTTGTTCATAAGGGAGTTATTCCATTCCCTTTATCATCTTTGTTGCCCTTCTCCGTACCTTTTCTAGTTCCATTATATCTCCTTTGAGATGGGCAACCACAACTACACTCAAGGTACAGTCACATCATGGATCAATGCAGATGCAGCATGATGTTCTTCATTTTATTCTCCATCTTTTCAGGATAACTCCTAAGATTTTATTTACTTTTCCAACTTTTGCCACACGCGGAGCTGAGGATTTCAATGTATTGTCCACAACGGCTCCTGGTCGGTGACTCCTAATTCAGAACCTAGCTTTGCCTACCTATAATTAGGATTATTTTTCCCCAGCTGTATCACTTTGAAATTTCCCATTATTGTATTTACCTTACAAATTTCTGTTAGCATTTCATTGTCAATTTCTTCATCCTGGCCAGGCGGATGCTAGTATTCACCCACTGCTAGCCTGTTCCTGGTCGCACATGGAGCAATATAGAGGCATTATGACAATTTCCATTTTATTCACCATTCCCTTCCTAATAATTCCTAACATTCGGTTTGCTTTTTTGACTGCTGCAGCACACTGAGCTGATGAGTTCAATGTATTATCTATTATGACGTCTGAGTGGTAGCTCCTAATATGGAACCCTACATTGTGTAACTATAGCATGAATTATTTTTTCCTATATATATCACCTTGCACTTGTCCACATTAAATTTCACCTGCTATTTAAATGCCCAATCGTCCAGTCTCACAAGGTCCTCCTGCAATTTAAAACAATCCACTTGTGATTTAACTGCTCTGAATAATTTTATATCATCTGTAAATTTGATTACCTCACTCGTCAGATTCCTTTCCAAATCATTTATACATATATTGAAAAGCACCGGTCCAAGTACACATCCCTGAGGCACTCCACTCTTTACCCTTTTCCACTGAGAAGATTGACCATTTAATCCTACTCATTTTCCTGTATTTTAACCAGTTTGTAATCCACAAAAGGACACCACCTCCTATCCCACAACTTTTTAGTTTCCTTAGAAGCCTATCATGAGGGACTTTGTTAAACCCCTTCTGAAAATCCACATTACATCTACTGGCTCACTTTTATCCACATATTTATTAACCTCTTCAATAAAATGAAGCAGATTTGTGAGGCAAGACTTGCCTTGGATAAATCCATTCTGACTGTGTTCTAGTAAACCATGTCGTTCTATATGCTTTGAGATTTTGATCTTTAGAATAGTTTCCACTATTTTTCCTGGCACTGAGATCAGGTTCACTGGTCTATAGTTTCCTGTATCGCCCCTGGAGCCCTCAGCATTTCATCATCTTTCTGATTATTTTGGCCAGGTGGACGATAGTATACTCCTATCACTATACTCCTACCCAACACACATGGGATTTCTACCTATATAGATTCTACTGAGCATTTATTTAGTCTCTTGTATGATCTTTATCCTGTTGGACTCTATATGCTCCCAGACATAAGGTGCTACACCCCCACCAAGTTGATCCTCCTTATCATTGCAGTATAATTTGTACCCTGTTATAGCACTGTCTCATTGGTTATCCTCCTTCCTCCAGGTCTCTGAGATGCCTTGTACCCTGTTATAGCACTGTCTCATTGGTTATCCTCCTTCCTCCAGGTCTCTGAGATGCCAATTATGACTATCTCATCATTCACTACTATACATTCTAACTCTCCCATCTTACTTCTTAGACTTCTAGCATTGACATACAGTTGAAAGTGCGGTTTTTGTTTGTATTAACAACTTTCTTTTCAGTTGATATGGATAATTTGGAATTCTTTAGTGTTGCATCAGAGGTGGACCCTTGGGCCGAGGTGGGGTTGACGCAACCCATAGGTAGGGACCTACGGGTCCTCACCGTCGGCAGGCAGAGTGGGCTGATAGACAGAGGCCGTTGGAGCTTCACCTATACCAGCCCTCGTTCCCCGTGGGTTGAGCCTTTGGGTGTCGGGGCCGGCAGGACTTAGGTGGGCCTTGGGGTGCAGTCGAGGTGAGAGTCTGTTCAGCCCAGAGATAGCAGGTGAGAGATGTACAGTCTTACTTTGGACAGGGTAGTGTCCTGGAAACTCAAGCACCAATGGAACTGAGGCAGACAGGGGCCACTCGAGCAAGAGCAAGCTGAAGCCTGAATAAACCATGTCCAGGGAGTAAGCTGAAGAGGCATCAAAGAGCAGGCTTGAGTCAGGGCTGGTGGCAATCCGAAGGCTGAGATCTGATCACGGAGATAGGCAATAGCGTAGTCAGATGAAGCAGAGGTCTGGGTCTGGAGATAGGCAGAAGCGTAGTCAGGCGAAGCAGAGTCTGGGGTCTGGAGAGAGTTAATAGCGAAGTCAAGCGAAGCAGAGGTTCAGGCTTGGAGAGTGTAAATGGCGAAGTCAGGCAAAGCAGAGGTCCGGGCTTGGAGAGAGTCAATGGCGAAGTCAGGCAAAGCAAAGTCAAAGTCCGTGTAATCAATCCGAGGGATGAAGTAAGATAGGAACAAGGAGGCTGGCACCAGGAACAACGAGGAACAGAAAACCAGGGGATGAGACGAATCTATAGGAGGCAACGAGTTCTCGACCAGCGAGGAGACCTGTTTCAAAGGCAAAGCTAGGGAGCGGAGCCTGAGCTTAAATACTATAGCTGAGTTGACATCGTCCGGGGCCGCAGCTAGGTTCCCGCTGCGGTCCCTACTTAAACATCAGTGGTGCGCGCGCACGCCTAGGGAGGGGTGTAGCGCGAGTAACAGTGTCTCTCCGCGGGCCACGCAGAGAGGCCCGACGAGAAGTGGTAGCAGGACCGGGAATGCCAGGGACTGTAGCAGGGCCGGAGGCACCGGGGGAGGCCAGAGGACGAAGCTGACGGCCTACCGCCGCCAGCGAGGAGGAACCAGGAGCTGGAGTTACTGTAGGAAGGTGAGGGGGCCGTGCCGTGGGTCTGCCGCGGACGGCATGCGTAATATTTAGCTTAGGTGATTATTTATTTATTGGCATATGGGCTGCTTTTGCATTTATTGGAACCTCTCTGTTGGGATACCCTAACTCACCTGTTTCAATAGTATGCTTCAAAATTACATTCCTCTGAACCATGCACTGCTGAGAGTATGTTGGCTTTCCCCCTTGTCCTAGTTTAAAAGCTGCTCTATCTCCTTTTTGAAAGTTAGCACTCCTACTGTGAATGTAAAATTGCCCTCCCCAAACGAGTTAAAAGTGCCCCCCTCTTACAGTGGTATAAATAGTAGAGTGACATGGTGTTCTCTACAGAGGTTCTCTCTCTCTCTCTTTCTTAGTTTTTAGACTTCTGGCATTCATATACAGACAATTTAGAATATGTTTTTTACTTGTATTCGTAGCCTTCTTATTAGCAATTTGCTAGAAGTCATTTGGAATCATTCATAGTTGTGTGCTTTTTATTTAAATCCACCTGGGCTGCTTCAGCCTTTATCACATCCTCTCCATTAGGATGTTCTGACTTTCCTGTTTTGCCGGTATACTTAGAAGATAACCTCATGCCAAACCATGTAGTCTTGAGCAACTATCATTTTTTTCCCCATGATCTAATTTAAAAGCTGCTCTATTTCCTTTTAAAATGTTAGCTCCAGCAGTCAGGTTCCATCCTGGTCAATGTGGAGCCCTAACTGTTGGGATAGGCTTTGCCCCCCCACCCCACCCCTTGCAAAAAATGAATTGTTCCTAACAAATCTAAATCCTTTTTCCCCCTGCATCTTCATCATCTCTGAAGCTCAGCCTGCCTTTGGGGTCCTGCGCGTGGAATAGGGAGTATTTCTGAGAATGCAACTCTGGAGGTTCTGGATTTGAGTTTCTTACTTTAAAAGCCTAAGTGTGACTTCCAGAACTTCCCTCCTTGCACATTCCTGTGTGCCTAAGTGAACCACGATAGTCAGCTCCTTCCCAGCACTCTCTAAAATCCTACTGAGGTGATGCAAAAGGTTCTCTACCTTCGCACCAGGCAGACGTATCACCAAGCGAAACTCGTGTCCACCAGTCATCCAGCTATCTACATTCCTAATGATCGAATCATTTTGCAGTATTAGTTATATTCTTTAGTTTTCTCCATAACAAAATTAACCTTCAAACACTTTTTAAGTGTTCAATAGTCTAACCATGAGCAGCTGCTTTCATTTTTTGTTTTACCTGAGCCCTCTGGTATGTAGGCCAGGGATCCCCAAACTGTAGCCTGCAGGTTGGAGCTCAGCTTTCCAGCCCGCCATACTTTTCCATTTTGTGGCCGGATCCAGTTAGCTGAAGATTTTTGTTCTTCGGGGGGTTTTATCCCCTCTCGGGTACACTGGCAGCAGCAAAGCTGATGGGGTTACCTAGGCCCCACCAGCGGAATCGGAAGACGATAAAGAGAGGTTGATTGGGGGTTCCCAGGCCCCGACAATGGAACAGGAAGATATGTGTGTGATGACAGAGGCCAGGCCCTGCCAGGGACACTGGAGCCATGACACCGAAAGCAAACGACAAGGAGGCCAGGCTCGCCAGCGAAACTGGAGCCATGACACTGAAAGCAAACGACAAGGAGGCCAGGCCCCGCCAGGGACACTGGAGCCATGACACTGAAAGCAAACGACAAGGAGGCCAGGCCCCGCCAGGGACACTGGAGCCATGACACTGAAAGCAAACGACAAGGAGGCCAGGCCCCGCCAGGGACACTGGAGCCATGACACTGAAAGCAAACGACAAGGAGGCCAGGCCCGCCAGCGACACTGGAGCCATGACACTGAAATTAAACGACAAGGAGGCCAGGCCCGCCAGGGACACTGGAGCCATGACACTGAAAGCAAACGACAAGGAGGCCAGGCCCTGCCAGGGACACTGGAGCCATGACACTGAAATTAAACGACAAGGAGGCCAGGCCCGCCAGCAACAGCGGAGCCGCAGCACTGGAAACAAGCACTGGCGGGAAGGCTAAGCCCTGCCAGTGGCAGAGGAGCTGCGACACTATAAGAGGATGCTTGTTGGGAGACCAGACCCTGGCAGTGACAGCAGAGCCACAGTGCTGGAAGAAGGCACTGGCAGAGAGGTCAGCCCCGCCAGTGAAGCTCAAGGTGGGTGGAGGATGAGAAAAGCAGAAGGGAAGTGAGAAGAAAGAGGGGGTGAATTAGACAGAGGAAGGAGAATAAGGGGAAAGGAAGGAAGGTAAGGGAGGAGAGAATGAAGGTATGGAGGTGAAAAGTGAATGACGAGATGGGGGAGGTGGGTTAAATGTGAGGGGAGGGAGGTAAAAAGTGAATGAAGGTAGGGGAGGATGTGAGAAATGGAAGAGGGAGGTGAAAGTGAGTGAAGGGAGGGGATGGGGTGAGAAGGAAGGGAGTGAATGAGAGGAGGGAATAAGAATGGAAGGGAGGTGAAGGAAGGTAGGGAGGAAGGGAAGGGCACTCAGCAGAATGGGAAGGTGAAAGGGAAATGAAAAATATGAGGGAAGGGATGGAGTAAGTAAAGGAACAGAGGAAGGGGAAAAGGAAGGAGAAAGAGTGAGAAGGAAGGAGGTAAAAGAGGCGATGGGGTGAGAGAAACAGTGAAAGTTGGAAAGGAGACGAAAGAGGGAGGTGTGTGTGAGGGAGAACGCCACCCCCCACCCCCTGCTCTCTCAATGATTTGAAATACCCTGTGTGATCCTTCTCCTGAAAAGTTCGGGGACTTCTGCTGTAGGCAGTTATACCCTTCTCAGCATCTAATTGTCTTTTTTTTTTTTTTTTATGGTGATTCCTTCATGATAAGTTTATCCGGCTAACTAGCTGAGCCACACAGTGCCTCAATATCTACCTCTTAAATGTCACTGATGGATGGGGTTAATTGGCTGCTCTGAAAGACATGAAGACTTGGGTGTTTTATTCCATAGATTTGTTATCAGGGACACTTTAAAAAAATATATAAATAAGAACTACTGTACATCATTTTAAAATAAATATTTTAGCTTCATGTCTTAGCTTCTAATTATTCAGCTGACATTTTTCATAATGCAGAAGAAGCTGTGCTGTTGCTTTTGTGTGAAACTGACAATGTACAGTTGTGCTCATAAGTTTAGATACCCCTGAAAGAACATGTAAGATGTGTAGCATTTTAAGAAACCATGAGTGATCAGACAAAACACATCTGTTATTTTTAATGTTTCAAATTAAGCTATTATGCATCACAGAATAGCACAATCCTTAAAAAATAGCAATAAAGGAAATAATAAAATGGTTCTATTCAAAAGTTTGCATAACCTTAGTTCTTAATATCATGTGTTGCCCCCTTTTGCATAAATGACGGCTTCACAGTCTTTTGTGATAGTTGCGAATGAGGCCCTTTATTTTCTCATGTGGTAAAGCCTCCAGATCTTGTAACTTCTTGGTTGTCTAGCATGAACCGCATGTTTGAATTCTCCCCAAAGAGGCTGATTGATGTTGAGGTCAGGAGACTGTGATGGCCACTCCAGAACCTTCACTTTCTTCTGCTGCAGTCACTGAAGGGTCGATTTGGCCTTATATTTCGGTTCATTGTTATGTTGGAGAGTCCAAGTGCTCCTCATGCACACCTTCCTAGCTAATGAATGTGAATTCTTCTCCAATATTTTCTAAGATTCTGCATTCATCCTGCCATCAGTTTTGAGTAAATTCCCTGTGCTGTTGTAACTCACATCCCACCAAAAAGGGATGTGAGTTCCATGCTTCACGATAGGAATGGGGTGCTTCTCTTCATAGGCCTTGTTGAATCCTCTCCAACTTATCGTTTATGGATGTGACCATAAAGTTCAAATTTGGTCTCATCACTCCAAATTATTTTGTTCCAGAAGTTTTGAGGCTTTTCTAGGTGCTGTTTGGCTTATTGTAAGTGGGTTGTTTTGTGGCATTTGTGCAGCAGTGGCTTTTTTTCTGACAACTCTACCACACAACCTATTTTGCATGCTGAAACACCCACACCACTTTGTTTCAAAGAAGCCTGTATTTCAGTAGAAGTTACCTGTGGATTTTTCTTTGCATCCTGACAAATTTTACTGGCAATTGTCTGAAATATTTCTTGATCTTCTAATTTTCCACTTCTTGATCAACATTGGAACAGTACAGATTGGCATTTTCAAATCTTTGGATATCTTTTAATATCCTTTTCCTGATTTATAAAGTTGAACTACTTTTACTCACAGATCCTTTGACAGCATTTTTGCTTTCTCAATACTTCAGTAACTACCAAAGTCAGTGCAGCCCTGAATGAAATGCACAAGGTTTTCTCAAGAGCTAAGAAACTAATACAATCAAACAAGGCACAGATTGGATACCTACCCTTCATTGCCTTCTCAACCTGTGTGTGTCAACTTGAGTGTATATTATCAGCTCAAATATTCAAGGGTATGCAAACTTTTGAACAGGATCATGTTATTATTTACCTTATTGCTATGGTTCGTTTAATGATTGTGCTATTCTGTGGTGCATAATAGTTTAATTTGAAACACATTAAAAATAAGATAGTTTATCTGATCACTCATGTTTTCTTAAAATTCTGCCAGGGGTATGTAAACTTATGAGCACAACTCTAAGTGATGCTACACAAGGTTGATCCAGCTTTTTATATGCTGCTAATCAGGCATTTCCACCCCCACTAATCTTCAGCATTTTGAACATAGGGCCGAATTTAAGATTTTGGCACCTGTATGCAGAGTGCCTTGGTGGTGCTCCTTTGAAGCTCTGCCAGCTTATGACCCTGAAGCAAATGAAAGCAGCTCCTCTTTGGTCTGGATATTTGGTGCCTTCGAAATTTGGCATCCTAGACAGTTATCTGTGTTGCCTAGGGCAAAATCTGGGCCTGTTTGAACCAAATGGGACTTGCTATCAGAAAACTATCCTTTTACCACCTCGTGTGTTGCTCAGTTTTGTTTTAGCTTTGTCAACTTTGAAATCATCCAATTGTTTCAGCAGAGCCTGGAAGTAAAATGGAAACCCACACTACAAAGAAAAAAAATAAAAAAATCTGATTACCCAAAATTGTGAAATACATTTGAATTCCATTGACTGCTGCCATTGCACAATCTAGCGATTGTTGATTTTGTAAAGCAAACTCCAGGCTTGGCAAGAAATGTTTTATAGGACCTTTGAAATACTGTCATGTAACTGTGGCCACCATTGGAGGTGACTGGCACGCCTCTTATGGCAGAAGTTGCTTGAAATCTCATAGGATCCCACATGATAAAAAATGATCCATGTCCGGCAATTTACCTTAGGCCAGCAGTGTAATAGGAACATAGAAATGATGGCAGAAAAGGACCAATGGTCTATCTAGTCTGCCCAGCAAGCTTCCAATGTAGTATCTGCTGCACCGTGCAGGTTACCCCATGGTATTAATCAGTGCTGCCTGATGTGCTTTGCTTATAGACTTGGCATTAAAAGCAGTCCTGTGTTTTTTCCTTAATGTCTGTGCATCAGTACCCCAAACTGTAAAAAAAAAAAGTCATGGCCCATGTTGGTTGTCTCTGAATCCAAATTCTTCTTCCTTCCACCCTCCACACCCTTCCTTCGAAGCAGAGAGCGGTGTTGCAGTTGCATCAAAGCTTAGTGGTTAAGAGTAGTAATCCCACGCCTTCTGTTAAGGGTTGTAATTGCTGCTCTGTGCAGGTTATCCCCATGCTTATCAGTTCCCCAGACAGTACAAGTCAGGGCCCTCGGTTGTTGTCTGAATCCAATATCCCTTTTTGCCTACCGTTGAAGCAGAGAGCAATGTTGGAGTTGCATCAGAAATGTGAAGGTTTATTGGTTAAGGGTGGTAACCTCTGCACCAGCAAGATACCCACATGCATGCATTCTTCGTTTCCTTTAAGACTTGGCCATAGAAGCAAGCAGCCCTGTGCTTTTTCCCTTATGTCTGTGTATCAGTAGCCCAGAGAAGGGAAGTTGGGGCCTTCTGTTGTCGTCTGAATCCAATTCCTCTTTTCTCCCTGCTGTCTAAGTGGGGAGCAATGTTACAGTTGCATTAAAGCCTCAAAGCATATTGGTTAAGGGTAGTAATCTCCATGCCTTCTTCTAAGAGTGTAACTGCCATGGCAACAAGTTACCCTCCTGCACGCTTATCTTATTTCTGTCCTCTAGCCTGTAGAGGTCCAGTGTTTATCCCATGCTCCTTTGAATTCTTTGACTGTTTTCTTCTTCATTACCTCCTCCGGAAGGGCATTCCAGGCTTCCACCACCCTCTCCATGAAAAAATATTTCCTGACATTGGTTCTGAGTCATCCCCCCCCTGGAGTTTCATTTCGTGACCCCTAGTTCTATTGTTTTCTTTCCAACGAAAAAGGTTCAAAGTCATTGAAACCTTTTAGGACCGTCCTCTTTCTTTCTTTCTTTCTTTCTTCTTTTCTTAAGCAGCCCTTCTACTTAGCTCAAGCAAAATGAAGCTCATAAAAGATGTCTTCCTCATTTGCAAGGCATGGTACTGAGTGGCCTGTGTCCCCATGCTGGATGAAGCAGGAAGCAGTGCCAGTAAAATTTCCATGAATAAAGTTGTTTTGATGGGTGTCAGATCCCAAGTTAAGAAAAAATACTGAACCCTTCATGTGCTCCTCCTGATACATGTTGGAGGCCTACATCTTCACAGAGAAGCACTTTAACCTGGCCAACCTTTTGAGTCAACTGGATTGAATTTGTGTGTTTTCCATCACACCGCGCTGTTGGACCTGTAATGCTGCTTCTGTAATGGAACACTTTTGAAGGGGGCGTTGAAAAAACAGGCCCAGAATAACCACAGATCTGCTCTGAATTGATTGTCAGTGAAACACCTTTCGGGGCTCATATATCAGGAAATCACTTCCAATCCTTCAGAATCTTATGTGCTTTGCCCTAGAGCCTGCATGATTTCCTGTCCTGCGTCAGTCTTGTCAGTTAACTTCTTATTTATTTTTTTTTTACTGTAGTTCTGCTTGTCTCTACTTGCCGTTTTATTGCAGCATAGAATTTAGATCTTAGTTTAGGGTGCTGGAGTGCTTATTATTAGTTTAGCACTGACATGCTCCAGATAATTTTGTCTGGTGCAATGACCTTTGGAGCGACCTCTTTGCGAGTAAATAATCGATTATATCAAATGGGGCTGGAGAAACTGACTATGGAGTGAAAGAGTTACCATTTCCTGCAAGGGACTTTCTGCTTTGTGAACTTCAGAAAAACCTGACTTGCAGCTTTTACAAGAATGGACTGAAGCCAGCAAGATATTAAGTTTTGATTTGTGGAGGCTGAGGGATAGGTGGAATCGGGCTGAGGATGAAGAAAGAGAGAAGGATGGAAACGGGGGAGTGTGTTAAATCCTTTTTAATTTACTCAGGTTAAATAAGATAATATTAACCTTGCTGTGATGCAGTGTACTGAGTGCTGTGTTCATGATGTAGATCCATGTTGCCATATGCAAAGAGTAGCTATGGGGAAGATGCCCAGGACTGCTCTTTTTTTCCATCAGCGGCTGTTCAAAATTGTGTCAAGACAGAAAAATGTCTGCGCATATATTGGACACACAGTAAGAGAAACAAAAAAAGGGGTTGAATTACCATGAGTTTGGCAGGGCTGCTCACAAGTTTCAGACTCATGCTAAGTCGATCCCATTTTTTGAGCCTGTTAACAAGGCAAAAATTGGGAAAGTACGGAGTCTGCTTCGGAAATTGCCGAGAGTTTGTTCATTTCATATTGTTCATGCAGATCCCCTTACTAGAATACCACGACAGCCAACAGCACACCTGTGCTGGCTGCTGACTAGGTCATCCATGCCAGACTACCACTGCAAGGCAGGTTCAGTAGCTCGGCATGTCCATGATCAGTTTTACCGTAGCTTTTTGCCATTTTGAATGACTTTTCCTGGAGGGGAGTTAGAATCCCTTTTGGATACTAAAATGGTGTTTTTGGATTTCTGTCCTGAGCAGAAGGTAGTTCTTTCCTTGCAGTAAATGAGACTAAGGTGGGGTAGTCTCGTTTATTTCTTTTCTTCTCTTCTCCCCCTACAACGAGGCGCATTTCATTAACTTGTAGACTAAGAACATTCGATTATGGTGAAATGCTCCGCTATAATGTTACTAATGAGTTCAGTCCATGATAAGTGTGGGACAAGAAATGCATTTCTTACATCATGAACTGCCGGCTCATCTGTTTTGTGTATTCTCTGTGCCGCTTTGCATAGTCCTGCAAGACTTTAGACTTCAGCAGAGTGTCTAGAAAGATGTAGCAGAGGTATTCAGAAATGGGATTTACCAGAACTTGGAGAAAAATGGTGGGGCGAAAGAAGCTTTAACTGTGAGGTCCTGATAGGCAGGGCTCACCTCCTGCCAGCAGGGGCCTCTGTGGATTCTGGGACTATCTGCTTAGTCTTCCCAGCTCCTTGGATCACACTTTTTGCCGGTAGCCATATTGTTACTGGTGGAATACACATTTCCAGATTTTCACTCTGCAGGATGCCGAGCTTGGTCCTACATTGGTCCTCATCTTCCAGCCTTTTTGGTGGAGTCTTGCTTTCAAAGTTCTCCTTTCTATGTTTGATTCCAGCCCATTCCTTTTCTTATCTAATGCTTAGATTCACTTTATTTCATCGTCCTGCTTTCCAGTAAGTTCATAAGCTTCCACATATTCTTGCTTTAGTCAAGTTTAGATCTCCTGTCCAAGTCCTATCAGCCACCAGCACCCGAGAGCTGACTCCAAGTAGAAGATGGTCAACATAAGTGGTAATTGCTCTGTCTCTTCAGCAGAAACCCAACAGACTCACCTTGCTGATTCACTGACCACTTCTGCCTTTGGGATTTACCTCCAACTGACCATGCTGTCACACTAACATAACTCTCTGTCAGCTAGAGGCAGCAGGAAAGATTGGAGGGTGTAGGTATAGAAGGAAATCATGCTAATAGTCGCACAGTTTCCTGTAATAGAAAATTATCTGGCATCTATGGGGAATAGGGGCTGCCAGTTAAGCAAATATACCAGTTATCTGAGAGCACTCGCTTCAGCTCTCTCCTAGGCAGCAGTTTGCAGGAAGGATCAGTACGGGAGAGAGTGAGGCTGGAGTGGGCAGAGCAGAGCAGAAAAGAGCTACTCTGCTTCCCATCCCAGCCTCTCCTTCCTGTCATTTCCCCAGCAAAGGTTCTCCCTGGGCAAGATGCTGGTTAAGTGCCAAATAATTGGAGCATTTTATATATATATAGATATAGATATTAGCAAACAAATTATTTCTATATATCAATGATTTGGTTAATCATTCATAATAAAGTAATCACATTAACTCTGCCCCATCTATAGCATTCAGAGAGGGTATTTATAAGTAAGGGAGGCCCAAGGCCACGTACATCCACTGGGAAAAATGTGTATGAGTAGATGTGGATGTACGTGACCTTGGGCCCACCTTACCTGCAGCATTCTCTTTGAATGCCATACATGTGGCAGAGTTGCCTTAATTCTCACTTTATTTGTTAATCATGACGAACCAGATCATAGATGTTAGTGAAAAATTCATCACTAAACTTCAGTATGAACAGCCTCTTGTTTGGCAGGGTTTACACCTTCGGTTCAGCATTAAATCAGCATTGCTCCCTTCCCACTCCTGCCTTCTACCGCTGTCGAAAATTAAAACTTGGCGTAACTGAAACAAATGTGATTTCTTAATTGCTTCACGATCGCCATATTCTTTCTAAGTATTTTTGTTTGATAGTTTAAGCAAAGAGAATAAGAGCTTTCTCTTTTAGAAAAAGCATTTTGGGGGGATATGAAGTGGCAGTGTGTGGGGAGGAGGAAATGGTTATGAAAAAGTAGTCCATAAACGCTCGTATATTGCTTTCTTAGGTTGATTAGAGCTGTCTGATTGTAGCTGAGGCAGTGGAGGAAAGTGTTTTTGCCCAGATAGCTTAGTTTGCACCAGGTACAGCAGAGCCTTCTCACTTCCCAGGGGGAACACTAAAGCTGTGATGCTCTTTTTTTAATGTGACTCCAGAAGCTGATGAATTTGAAATATTGCCCAAAGATGCATAGTGCTTGTAAATGTAGAATGTTATAAAAGATAAGGACCATAAGGCTCATCTAGTCTGCTCGACTTGCTTCCTTTTGTAATGTCATACATCGCAGTGAACCTCAGACTTTGCCTTCACTCCCCCTAGCAGGCCGTTCCATGCGTTCTCCACCCTTTCCATGAAGAAATATTTTCTAGCTAGCCAAACCTACAAAATATTTGCGGTGGAATGAATATTCCTCTTCCCCATCCTCACTTTCTCTGATTCCTCCTCACCCATCTCATCTTTGTTCTCTTCCCTACCTCTGACTGCCTCCTGCCAGTTCATCCACCCCAGTGGCTTCCTCCGCTCCACAGCCTGCACAAACTGCTGTTTCTGCCTCCTTCCAGTCCACAGGGCCATGTGGCAGTGCCCCATTCTGGCCACAGGGGCCGTGGCGCGCGCATTGAATTCACAATGCACAGACTTTGCAACGAGTACGTGCTGTTTCTTTCAGGCCCTGTAATAATGTTCTTTCTGTTGCTGCCAAAGGTGCAGTATCACCTAGGTCCCTGCTCGCTGACGACCTAGCATGCTCCCTGGGAGCTGGACGGGCTGCTTCATTGTGAAGCAAGTCCAGCTGCAGCCTTTGGAACTGGGAGAGGAGGTGAAAGGGACAAGAAAAGCACATACTGGCGTTTGTTTTTGTTGGTCTGTCTGCAGGGGCAGAGTCAGCTCCTCCCAGGTTACTGGCGCAGGTGAATAGTTCTCCTGATGTGGGAATGGTGGAGACTCAATTAGCTGGGAGTGTTTTGCATTCTAATGAGTTGATGGATTTTGCACAGGTGAATTGTGTGAGTGTGAGATCTGCTGGTAGGCCCCTAGATCCTTACGCTCCACATTTGGTTAAATCAGTGACTGGTGAAAGCATGAAATGGAGATGCAGGTTTGTGAATGGCTAGCTTGTTGAAGAGTGATTACCATCTATCCTTAAAAGATCTGTGATTAAACCAATTTTGAACAGGTATAAAATACATCCTGGGCTGTGTGAAGGTTGTAGTCCTACTGAATCTGCCTTTTCTTGCAAAGCTTGTATAGAAGGCGGTGAGTTTTCAGTTATCAAATTTACTAGATTGGTTGATATTCAATCAGGGTTTCGCCCAGGTCATAATACAGAGTCTGTGTTGGTGGCCGTGTCAAATGATGTTTTATATGTCTTGGATTCTAACCAGTCTGCTTTTTCAGTTTTGCTGGATTTGTCCCATGCTTTTGATCTAGTGGACCATCAGATTTTACTTGAAAGGCATCAGGAGGTTGGGTTTATGAGAGTTGTTTGTTCTTGTCTTACCATTCTCTGTCTTTGGTTCCAGAATAGCCACCTGGTTTTAAATAAGACTTGAGCTTTTGTATATAGAAAATAATGTGGATAGGCTATCACTTTTGACTGTCCAACATGTGCTTCAAAGGTCGAGAGTCTGGGGGTAGTTCTAGACACTAAGCTTTTCCTTGGATCCTAATGTTGAGTTGGTGGTACAGCGGACTTATTTGCACTTAAAGATGGTTCATCAGTTACGACTGTACCTAGATTCTTGAGCATTAGTTATTTGTTTTATGCTATTGTAAGGTTCTGTTTTGGGGATTACCTGATAGGTTAAACCACAGACTTCAGCTGTTACAAAACATGGCAGCATGGTTGATATGGGGACAATCTAGATTTTGAAAGTGCCTGTCCTTTGCTTCCAACTTTTCATTGGCTTCCGATTGTTGAGAGAACCAAATTCAAATTGTTGACCATGATATTTTGATCAATGAGGAGTGTGATGGTCCACAAGCAAGCCAGGGCGAGAGTTAAGGTTGTCACAGGGCTCCAAAGCTACAATTGAAGCAATGTGCAACCCAGGCCTTTTCACAGGTAGCCCCTCAGATTTGGAATGCACTTGGAGTGCATTTGGAGTTAAATCTTTAAAAATTTTGCAAGTAAGACATTTTTGTTTCCAAAAGAAAAGTGATAGTTGGGTTTTAACAGCAACTAAGCTATTGATATGCAATCTGTATCTTTTTATAGGTAATATTGCATATTCGGAATATTTTGTCAATGTCTACTAGGGTAGAGATACATTTCTCAAAGTTGGCTTTTTGTTTGAAAGAGGTGAGGGTTGGGTTCTGTTAAGGCTTGTGGGTTTCGTGGACCCTTGGCCTGAGGTGTGAGTTGTTACCACCTGTGGGGAGAATCCCCATAGGTCCACAACGCCAGGAAGTGAGGTCTGGTAAGGCAGGAGCTCTGGGAGAGAATCTGTGGGGAGGTCCCGAGGAGCGGGGTGAGAGGCACATCAATGAGGGACCCCACAGTAAGCTGGTAGGCTGGAGAGCAGTACCTGGGCGGAGACCTCCGAAAGGGTGGCGCAAGGCAGGCCAGAGGAGCGTGCAGTGTGAGACAGGGAGCGCAGGAGATATACTGCAGGGGCAACCCCGAGAGGCGGAGCCATATAGCAAGAAAGGTACTGATGAAATGAAATAGGCTACCCCGCAGAGCGGGGAAGCCTGAGTCGGGTCTCCAGGTGATGACATAGCCAACCCCGAGAAGCAGGGAAGTGCTAGCAAGCACCGGCGAAGAATGTAAGCACTGCCCCGAGGAGCGGGGAGGCACCAAGAATCTCTGGTATAGAACGAATGCATTGCCCCGCGGAGTGGGAAAGCACAGACAGTCTCTGAAGTAGAACGTAGGCACTGCCCCGAGGAGCAGGGAAGCACAGTCTCTGGAGTAGAACTTAGGCACTGCCCCGAGGAACGGGGAGCACGGCGATAGGTCTCCCAAATGGTGAGGTCGTCACAGGAGCAACCCCGAGGGAGCGGGGAAGCCGGCAGATAGAACTCCTGAGAGGCACAGGGCTAACCTGAGGAGCGGGGGAAGCCAGGAAACCAGGTTCCGGAGAAAGTGCACACAGGCCCCCGAGGAGTGGGTACCTGAGCCAGGGTCCTGAGTCCAAGAAAGGTCCGAAGGCAATCACCACAGGTCCGAGGAGACAGCAGCTAGTAGAGTAGCGATGGAACTCGTTGCCAAGTCAGCTAACAGGGGGCAAAGGTGGTGCTTAAGAACCCTGATCCAATGATGTCATCAGTCAGGGATGCCCCTGAGGTTCCCGCCGTAGCAACTTAAAAGAGGGCCTGGTTTTGCGTGCGCATCTAGGAAGGCCCGGAATCAGCGTAGATGGTGGCGGCAGCAGCCCAGCTGCCACGTGGGACCATGAGATACACGGTGGTGGAGGCTGGGTCCCGCAGCGAGTAGGCCTGGAGAGGGAAGCAGGACAGTACAATATGTGAGTAGATGCGGTCGCAGCCGTCTGTGACCAACGGTCATAACAGGTTCTAACAGTAAGTTGATTATTAAATTAATTATTTGGATTCTGTTTTATTTTAATATGCTTTTGTTTTTATGTTGATCTTGATTTTTTTTTTTTGTTTTGTATGTATTTTTTGTATGATTATGAATGTCATGTTGTAAACTGCTTCTATTGTTTTTACTGTTATGTGGTATATAAATGTATTAAATACATAATTTAGACCTCTGCCTGCTATGTACGGTGCTGTCCATAGCATCACTGTTTATGCTTTTTCTTTAGGTGGCATTAATCAGGCATCTACCAACTTCTCAGCAAGAAGTATTGCCTCTCTCCAGCCAACTTTATATCATTGGCTCATATGCTTAAGCTGCTTATTTATAGAGTATGTCACCTTCTTGTATTTTTTTGTAACCTTTTTTTTTGTACATTTTTAGGTATTTCTTTTCCCTGCCTCCTCTCTTAGGATTCTGAGACTGAATCCTTCTTTTCCCTGCCTCCTCTCTTAGGAGGCAGGGAAAAGAAGGATTCAGTCTCAGAATCGCAGCTGATTCCTGCTATTCGTTTTTTCCCTTCTGCAATAGAAGCTAATTTCAGTCACTTTCTCAGCCCTAGCCTAATTTTGCTGCTGTTTCATCAGCCTCCTTTTGCCCTGGTTTAAGAAAAGATATCTGCCAAAACAAATTTTGCAAGGGAGTGATAATAGCGGAGAGGAATGTCTGTTTGACCACAGGAAATTTCCTGCACAGGAAGAGATCTTAGGAACTTCCTGTGGTGCAGTGCATTGTGGGATTATTGGCACAAGACGTTTTCACCTCAGATGCATTGAATGCTGAGAGGGAGGGGCGAGGGGCAAAGAGTTACACTTTTTTTTTTTTTTTTTTTTAAAGCTGTTGGATATCTTTTGGGGAGAGCGAAGTAGGGCTGGCCGCCCCCTTCATGCAGGGCAACTCAAACAGGCTGAACCAGTCTACGGAGTTGTAGTTTGGATTTTCCTACTTTTCCATGCATTCAGTGAGGCAAAACCAGGGCTAGATCAGCCTGTCTGGGTTGAGCTGGGTGAGGTGGCATCCTTAGGGTGGAACTTTGTTATGTTTTTTTGGTGGAGGATCTTTGAAGTATGCAAAAAACATCTGAACATATTCTCTGAATTTTTCTTCTTTGCTGCTTTAGCCTTGTGCTGTTTGGTTCTTATTTACATTATTATGGAAAAAAGGTGAATTATTTACCAGCTGGCATTGCATGTCATTGTATTTTCTGTAATGAGATAGCACTATCGCTCTAAAAGAAGGTGGTGGGGTAAAGCCAACTTTTGTTAGATTCGGTTATTTAAACAATGTGAAGAGGTTTCGTGAGTTCTTTTCTGTGTCTGAAGCCTTTTTGAAAATTGAGCTGAATGTTTTGATACATTCAAAGCCAAAATCTAAGCTTGAATCCCACTCCCACTGCTTGCTGCTGACTTCTTGATTGAATTTAATCTCACTGGCCTCTGTTCTGCCAAATTCTTGAAATGGCCAGATGTGTGAATATATTTGTCCCTTGGCACTTTTTTTCTTTATTCTGCAAACTAAGATATTTGGGATGGCGTGGGTATTATTTTGGCTCTCCTGCAGAGGTTTACAGCCACACATAATTTTTTGCATGCCTTCAAGTTTTGCAGAACAGAGGCCACCGTTTGCAATCTCTTTCCACTTCTACTGTCATTCCCGCTCCTTGCCCCCACTCCCTCCCTCCTTCCTCACTTCCTCCTCCAAGTGCAGTGCTGTGGTGTTCTGACTCATGAATCCTAGCTGCCTGATTTCCATGCCATAGAGGTTTCCATCTTTCAGTTTGTAAAACACTTTGAGAAGAATTTATACACAAATGTGCTCTTTAAAAGAAATAAAAAAGACAACATACTGTACTAACAGGTTATTGTAGAAGATAAATGGTTACAAGGCCCTTTTCCGAAAATGATTGCAATCTGAGCTTGCGAATGGGGAGGAGGTGATATTCTGATGTTTCCTGTGTCAGTCTCAGGTTGGCAGTGCATATCTCCCACATGGCAGGTGCTAAATTATCCAGTCTGATTGGCCAGCATAAATGTTTCAGATATGTGTCTCCCCTCAGGGCAGGAAACATGCTGGTCATTAGTGAACCTTGCAAGGCAGATTCATAGCAACTGTCATGGTTTCACCTGCCGTGCCCTGATCCAGCTCGCTGTGACTCTTCCCCACCAGCAGAGGCCTCCAGTGAGCTCTGTCCCAAGCTACCTCAGTCACCTCCACTCTGGCCACCTGACTCAGCCTGTGGTGTAGCCTCCTCTCCACCAGGGGTCCTCAGCAAGCTTCATCTCCAGCCTTGCCAAGCTCCCCTTACTGCCTGCATTACATCCAAGCTCCAACCCCATTTCACCCTGCCTTGCCAAATCATAGATACCATTTCATGGAGTTACCCGTGGCTCTCTGATCTGGCCGCCTTTACTTTGCTCTATGCCTTGTGGCCTTTGGGCCTCCTTGTTGCTTGTTACTTGCCTTGTGGCCTACCTAGACCTTGCCTTCCCGTGTGGCCTCCGGGCCTTCTTTTACCTTATACTCTGCTCTGTGGACTATCTAGGCCTTACCTTTCCTTGTGGCCTCTAGGCCTGCTATTACCCTAGACCTTGCTCTGTGGCCTACTCAGGCCTCTTCTTACTTATAGCCAATACAGTACAGTGCGCTCCGGCAGAGCGCACTGTCAACCTGCGATTAGACGCGCGTTTTGGATGCGCTAGCTTTACCCCTTATTCAGTAAGGGGTAATAGCGCGTCCAAAACGCGCGTCCAACCCTCCCGAACCTAATAGCGCCCGCAACATGCAAATGCATGTTGATGGCCCTATTAGGTATTCTCGCACGATACAGTAAGTAAAATGTGCAACCAAGCCGCACATTTTAAGAAATTAGTGCCTACCCAAAGGTAGGCACTAGGGACTAGTGATTCTGTGCCTTATTCTTAGCGGCATACGGGCCTTCTATGTTGCTGCCTTTGGGTCTCAATACTCTGTCCTTGTCTGTTCCTTCCCTTATCTGCCTTGTCTAAGCTCTACCCTAGGCTGCCTTGTTTAGTCCTGTCCTTGTTAGGTTTTGTCATGTCCTGCCCAATCCAGTCCCCAGTATCCTTTTCCTGCTTTGCCTTTCCAAGTCTTTGTCTGTATCTAGTCCAGTCCTTGATCAGTACCCTTGCCTGTTCTAGTATCCAGTCCTCAGCCTGTTCCAGTATCCAGTCCTCACCTTCTTGTCTGCTCCAGTCTCCAGCCCATGGCTTCTTGCCTGTACCGATACCCAGATCTCTGCTTCCAGTCTGTCTCTGCCCACAGTGTCCAGCCTGTGTCTGCCTTGCCTTGACCAGCTTATCCAGCCTGTTCAGTTAAGCCCTCCTGACCCCCAAAACCCAAGGTTGAGGTGGCCAGCTAGGCAAACGTCTAGCACAGCTTCCAACCATGATGTTCAGCCATCGTAGCCACCTAGTTCAGCTGGCCCTCAGAATCCAATGGCTCAACCTGCGGGGAAAGGAGCTGGCTAGGCAGAAGTCCATAAACGGTTATTAACCAGGTAGACTTGGGGAAAGCCACTGCTTATCCCTGGGCGTAAGCAGTATGGAATCTGTCTACAGTTTGGGATCCTGCCAGGTACTTGTGACCTGGATTGGGCACTGTTGGAAATAGGACACTGGGCTCAGTTGTCCCTCAGTCTGACCCAGTATGGCAGTTCTTATGTTCTATGTCCCCTGAATAGCCTGCCAGACAGATCCAGCTGCATGAGCATCTGTATTTCTGCTAGGACTTCTAGTTATTACATTATTTGCAGTCTGCCAGACAGATCCAGCTGTTAATGAATTCTAGCACTGCAGCCTTCCGTACACGGTTGTCAGTGTTTCCACTAGGATTTCTAGCATTCCATATTAACCACTACAGAATTTGGGGTCCCCCATCAGACTTCAGTCTCATCCTATTGTCACCAGGGACAAATTAAGAGTGCCTTGGACCTCAGGCGATACCTCTACTCCCACTGCTGTTTGCTTTTACCCTTAATCTGACCCTGTATTGTCTTCCTCTAGGCTTGAGCTCTGGGCAACTCCTTTATCTTCATCCCTGCCCCTCATCTCCCCCCCTCCCAAATCCATCACTGCTTGTCACAAAGTAGTGACAATCTGTGCTCCAGAATTCACAGATTTGTAGGGACCACAATGCAAACACTTCTGCTGTGGCCACTGGAGCTAACCTGAGACCTCCAACTCATTTCACATAGGCCACCTTTATAAGTCCCTGCTGATCTGGATTTGAACCCCTGATCTAGAGGTTCTGTATCACTTCGATTCCCTTGAGGAGTCTAGTCCCCACTGTCTTCTAAGAGCTACTTTATCCTGTCAGAATATTTTTGTATGCATGTTGGTCCATGCTTGTAAAAAACCAGCACAGGCTCAGACTGATCACTGTCAGTGAGGATAGTGAGCAGCACTGTCTGTATGGGCGGATAGACAGAATTGCCAGTGAATGTGCATTGCTTTTGCTTCGCCTGCTTGCCTTTTCTGCTTCTGGTAATCTGAACAAAACCATGTCTCGTTACCAGAAGTTATGTGTCTTTCCAGATTTTATTGGCATCTGCAGTGAAGACTTTTATCCCAGTTACAAAGAGGGGAAAAATCCATGTTGCAAGATGCCGAGAGCAGAGTTACTAGTTTTCTAATTCAGTCTGCAGTGAGACCAGGCAAGCACATCCACAATGTGCTTCTTCCTTTCTGGTTTTCTTTTCAATGTCAAGATGAAATAAGTGTTAGAGTTTTAAGGAACACTTGTGCACTCTGGGGTATTGCTGTGCTGCTCACCAGTACGACTTGATGGCATGGCATGGCATGGCTGTAGCATGAACAGCCGAAGAACGGCCTTAGAGGAAGAGGTTTGTAAAACAAGGGAACATGCTGTAAATAGACACACAACATAAGAACATAAGAAATTGCCATGCTGGGTCAGACCAAGGATCCATCAAGCCCAGCATCCTGTTTCCAACAGTGGCCAATCCAGGCCACAAGAACCTGGCAATTACCCAAACACTAAGAAGATCCCATGCCACTGATGCAATTAATCACCAACTCGAGCGTACAAGGGAATCCTTGTGCGGTGGTAATCTTGTACGGAGGTATTTGATGAGGATAACCGATTTGCAGTTATCCTTTCTTTTACCTCCGTCTATTATTCTTTTTATTAAGGTCAAAAATATTTTTTAAGTGTTCTTTCGTGTCTTGTCTGCTGTCTCTCGTGCGACGCCAAGGCGTCGCACGAGAGACAGCAGAAACTTTTGACAAGACTTTAGAATGCTGTGAACCCCACATAGGACACAGCACACTCTCCCACAGTCCCTGAAGCAGGCACCCGTGCCGAAACATGGCCTGTGTCGGACAAGCAGCTCCGTACCCATGAGAAATCAACGAAGGCGATGACCTTGATAAGTATGACGAAAGACTAGAAGTGGGACGGAAAAACAGCAGGGGAGAAGGGATTTTAAGAAAAAATACACGAAAGAACACTTAAAAAATATTTTTGACCTTAATAAAAAGAATAATAGACGGAGGTAAAAGAAAGGATAACTGCAAATCGGTTATCCTCATCAAATACCTCCGTACAAGATTACCACCGCACAAGGATTCCCTTGTACGCTCGAGTTGGTGAATTGTTGAAAAGGGAAAGAGGTTGGTTAGTGATTAGTGAATACTGATGCAATTAATAGCAGAAAAAGAGCAGAATTAAAATAAGATTGGAATATAATGAATGAAAATAACATTTTTATTATCTTGTCTGCCTTCTCAAATTCTTTTCAGCTATTAATTATTATTTACTTTAGGCTGAGAAACAATATATATATATAGTGCCTCCCTCCCACTGTAAAGGACATTTCCTCTCTTGGAAGTGCCATATCAGCTTGGTGCCCTGCCGAGGGGGGAGGAGGTGATAAAAGAGAGAGTCTGGGTGTCAGCAGGAAGCCCTGTGGGGCTTGAAGAGAGATGAGCACAGGCTGCAGCTCCCGATGGGACCTCCTGCCGGGAAGACGCATGCAACAGGCCCCAGGCAACGCTGCTGCCGATGGTGAAAGCGAGCTTCCCGGTGCGCATTCTTCTGTGCCGAGAGCTGCCGTGGCGGTGCCAGGCGAAGAGGAGCTTTGCTTTGTGAGACACGTTTAACATCTAAGCAACTGATGAGAGAGAGAGAGTCTTTTTTTTTGGGGGGGGGGGGGAGGGGGGAGATGAAGATGAAACCATGAGCCCTCCATTGAAGTTGCATCCTGCTTGTTAACCAGTCCCTTGTGGAGAATGGATGCAGAAGATCCCGGTTCAGTTTCAAGCTCATAAGAGCTGCGGTCAAGGGAGTTAATGTACGGTAGTAGTGGACGCCCTAGTGCCTGAGAAAAGGGAGCAGTGGACATTGCAACAGGGCAGCATGTTCCCCATCTTTGGCTTTTCAGCGTCATTTCAGTGCAGAGGCCCGGCAGACCTTTCTTTCCTTTGCCTTTTTAACGTCTGGTAAAGCTCCTCACATTTCTTCATGTCTGGCCAGGGCATCTCTTTAACGGCAGGGCATTTCGTAAAACTGGACTGTGGAGGAGACCCTTTTGCGGTTCTCCCTCCTTCGCTGGGGAGCAAGATGGGCCAGTGCCTGGTAAAGTCAGGCAGTCCTGGTGGGTCATGGGAGAGGCCGTCCTTGGCTCGGCTCGGCTCGCTCTTGGTTCGCCATTAAGGATTCAGTCCAGCCAGGGCCTGATCTCAAGTCTGCCAGTTTTCCCCCTAAATCAACCACCTCTCTCATTTGCTTTCTACCCTTTTTCGATTCTTATTTCTGCCGGTACACCTCCTCTTCTTTCCTTTGCATTTTCAGGGGAATATTTGAGACTGCCTTTTCGGATCTCATTTTCCATCATCATCAGCAAAAAGCTGTTGTTTCCTTTTTCATAGTATATTTTGAATTTGTCCGTTTCTTGCCATCTTTTCTTCAAAATTGTTTAAGCTTGCGTCATTTCTCAGCTGGATTTTTTTTTTTGCATTTGTTTCCTTCCTGGTTGTTTTCATTATACCCTTCATCCCCTGAAGCTGGCTCAGCAAGCAGCAGCAAAGTTAATCTTTCTGGGGTCTCACTCCTGTGACACTAGGCCTTCGCTGGCCTCCTATGAGAATTTCAGCCCTTGTGTGCCAGGAGTTCCATGAATCCAGCACCTGTTACCTCTGTGGTACTTTTATTTCTCTTTGCCCACCTCTACACTTGCCCAAGTCTCAACCCACATTCCTTCCGACTTATCCTGTACCTGTTTAATTCACAACTGCCTTTCTGAAATTTAATGTGGACAAGTGCAAGGTGTTGCATATAGGGAAAAATAACCCTTGCTGTAGTTACACGATGTTAGGTACTGTATTAGGAGTACCACCCAGGAAAAAGATATAGGCATCATAGTGGATAATACTTTAAAATCGTCAGCTCAGTGTGCTGCAGCAGTCAAAAAAGCAAACAGAATGTTAGGAATTATTAGGAAGGGAATGGTTAATAAAACGGAAAATGTCATAATGCCTCTATATCGCTCCATGGTGAGACCGCACCTGGAATACTGTACAATTCTGGTCGCCACATCTCAAAAAAGTTATAGTTGCGATGGAGAAGGTACAGAGAAGGGCTACCAAAATGATAAAGGGGATGGAACAGCTCCCCTATGAGGAAAGGCTGAAGAGGTTAGGGCTGTTCAGCTTGGAGAAGAGACGGCTGAGGGGGGATATGATAGAGGTCTTTAAGATCATGAGAGGTCTTGAACGAGTAGATGTAACTCGGTTATTTACACTTTCAAATAATAGAAGGACTAGGGGGCATTCCATGAAGTTAGCAAGTAGCACATTTAAGACTAATCGGAGAAAATTCTTTTTCACTAAACGCACAATAAAGCTCTGGAATTTGTTGCCAGAGGATGTGGTTAGTGCAGTTAGTGTAGCTGGGTTCAAAAAAGATTTGGATAAGTTCTTGGGGGAGAAGTCCATTAACAGCTATTAATCAAGTTTACTTAGGGAATAGCCACTGCTATTAATTGCATCAGTAGCATGGGTTCTTCTTAGTGTTTGGGTAATTGCCAGGTTCTTGTTGCCTGGTTTGGCCTCTGTTGGAAACAGGATGCTGGGCTTGATGGACCCTTGATCTGACCCAGCATAGCAATTTCTTATGTTCTTATATTCTTATGACATTCTAAATTCTATCACCTCTGCCCTGTTACATAGGTTTTTAAGTATTTACATTTTATGTACACAGGAGGAGGAGACAAAAATAGTGTGTTAGGGGATGTGAGGGGTGGGGGGAACCAATCTGTAAACTCATTTGGCTACAGTAAAGGTGAGGTCAAAACAGACTGCTTGAATGACATGAAAATCCATGGTGTTGCAAAATGACGTGCTGGAGGGGGTTCCCTCTCCCCTCCAGCAATAGGAAGATCCAGTGGGGCTGCTCGCATTTCTCCTGCAGCCGGCGGCAGAAGAGAAGGCCCCACTGTGCAGCTGGCAGCCGATGAAGAGATCTGGTGAGTGAGAGACTGGCGTCGACTCGATCTCACGTGTGAGAGAAGGCTGCCACTTCATTCTGGGCCACGCTGCCTAAGGGAGAAGGCTGCTGCCTGCTGCATCAGGCTGGGCCGCATGGCTGATGAGAGGACGACTATTGCTGCCTATACTGTGCACATTCCAGGGTTAGAGAGAGTGAGAACGTGTGTGTCTAAGCAGTAGCATATATGTGAGCTTGTGTGTGAATGAGTAGAAGTGTGTGTGAGTGTGAGCAATAGCATGTATGAAAGCTAGTGTATGTGTAATAGCATGTATGAGAGCTTCTATATGCGCGTGTATGAACAGTAGCATGTATGACAGCTTATGTGTGTCTGTGAGCAATAGCATGTGTGAATGTGAACAATAGAATATATGAGAGCTAGTGTGTGAGGGTGAGAAATAGCATGTGTAAGAGCTTGAATGTGTATGTGAGTGATGCTGTGTGGGCCCAAGGAGGCTGCTGCAGCTGCCTACACATTCCAGAAAGAGAGAAAGAACATGTGAAGAGAATCTGTGTGTGATAGCTAGAGCGCATATTCCAGGGACAGAGAGATAACATGTGTGTGAGAGAGACAGTATGTGTGTGAGAGATGCTGTGCAAGCCCAAGGAGGAAGCTACTGCTGCCTCTGTGTTAGAGAGAGAGAGAGAGAGCGAGAGCATTTGTTTATGTATGTATTTGTGTGTGTGTGTGTGTGTGTGTGTGTGTGTGAAAAAGAGAGAGTGAGCATGTGTGTTTGTGTGTGTGTGAAAGCATATAGGAGAAAGAGAGAATGTGTGTGAACATGTGCAAGTAGATGAGTGTGTTAATGCGTGCCAGAAGAAAGTCTGCATACCTCCCTCCCACTACTTCCATCAATCCACAACAATCTCAGGATGACTGGAAATCAAACATTCCCAGGTACGGAAAGCGGATGAATTTTTTTTATCCTTATTTATTTTAATTATTGCATGTTATTTGATATGTTGGTTGTTTTGAAATATTTTATTAGTGTTTAGGAAATTTTAATAATTTTTAATGTGTTTAAATATTGGATATTTTTTTGTCAGATGTTTTGAAATATTTGTTCTACAAGTATTGTTTTATTATCATGATGTTTTATATTTCTTGATTTTATAGTTTGATGTTTTTATATGGCATGGCGATATTTCAGTTTTTCCATTGTTGCACTGCATTCAGAGTGTGGCTTGTTGCAGATTCCATTTCAGTTTTTGTCTGCTTGTTTCTGTTTATACTTTATGATCTCTTTATTCCGTGTTTGGTGAAGGTTTGCCTGTGTTCTGCATATGTGACTGAGATGAGGTATTCTGCTAACATTAGTTTCTGTGCAGGGATGTATAGCAGCCTGACTTATTCTGTTTTCCTAATATTAGGTGTATTGGTGTTTTAGTGCTTGGTATTATTTGCAGTGTTGCCTTTTTATAGGTAGGGTTTTACTGTTTGAGTGCTGGAAGTTAGTACTGTTTTCGTATGGGAGGTTTACTTAAAGCTTTCTGAGGGCCGACATTCTTTACAGTAGTCCAAATACCATATGGCTGCAGGTGTCTTTTTTGCAGTTTTCTAGTTGGTACAACAGCAATGCATGTAAATAATATACCGTATTTGTCGGCGTATAGGACACAATGGTGTATAAGACGCACCCCCTTTTTTATACACATTTTAAAGGAAAAAAATAGCTATTTCCGATACTCCTGCCACATTTCTGAGCTCGCTATGGCTGGAGAGTTTTTCCGGCTCTGAACCCTGAGTTTGACGGACAGTATGGCTGCCACCCTGCCGCATTGGGAGAATGATGTGACAGGCATTGCCAGAGTAGGAGGATTAAAGCTGCTAAGTGCCGCAGAAGCCTCTTTGGTTGAAAGATTGGTTTGCGTGCTTTAACAGTTGGGAGAATGATGCACAAGGCAGGGAATGCTCTAGGATTCTGCAGGTCCTATGCGCCGGTAATTAAAATTAACATCGTCCAGTGGGGGGGGGGGGGGGAGTGACGCGGTGACAGATTGGCCGGTGCTGAGCAAAAGGGGCTTGCCGAAGCGCGGCTTCCCCAATCAAAATCAACATCAAAGCAGCAGACTGTGTAGCCTTCAGTCAGTGGGAATGCACTAGAGTGGTGGGAGGTTTGTAGAGAAGAGGAGGCAAGCTACAGGAACAGGAATGAACGGGGTAAGCCAGGAGGAAGTGCCTATGCAGTGTTGGGGAGGCTTCTGTCTGAGGTGACTGTACTGAGCTCTGAGAGAAGCAGCTGGCTGTGGAACCAGCAAATCGTCTAGAGAATGGAATTGGGAAAGGGAGGGGGCTGTTGCAAAATGGGGAAAGGGCTGGCAGCAAGCAAGAACATTACACCATGATGCAGCAGTGTTGGACTGGGAGCGCTCACTGTGTGAGCACATAAGTAGCAGCAGCACATTATCTTGTCAGAGAGAGTGTTTGTGTGTCTATGTCAGAGAGAGAGAGAGTGAGACACATGCCCATACACACTTTGTATGTGAGAGAGAGTGTGTGTATGGGTATCTTTCTCTCTGACACAGACACTCTCTGTGTGGATGTGTCTTTGTGTCTGAGAAAGAATATGTGTCTTAACATAAGAACATATGACCTGCCATACTGGGTCCATCAAGCCTAGTATTCTGTTTCCAACAGTGGCCAATCCAGGTCACAAGTACATGGCAGGATCCCAGGTACTTGCTTAGGTTCCAATAAAGTTTCTGCAATCTAAAAATCTGTTTGTGCTTGAGTGTATGTGTGTCTGACACTGACTGCCAGTGTCATTACTTGCAACTGGTTCAAGAGCCAGACCAGGAATCCAGTATATATCTCTGTAAGAGATACAAGCAGATGTGTAGGGGCCCAACGAATTTGCATGGATGGAGTAGGGCTGCAGATCTGCTCACCTTTGGTCTAGAATGTGCTCAACTTCTTAGTTGTTTAGGAAAGATGAAGTTTATTTTGGAGATATTTTGGCTCAATGCTACTAGGTTCCAAGGTAGACTTGGCATGCTTTTGGGAGCTGTTGACACATGTGCTGCAGGGAAAGTGCATGAGGGCGTCAGATACCCCATGGGCCGGTTTTGAAAAAAATCCCCTCCGGGCCGATATTTTCCTGCAATCCGCCCCTACACACACGCACACACGCAGATTTGGCATGAAAAAGAACATTCAGAGTACAATCTTCTGAAGTAAAAATGACTTACAACATGTATAGTTACATGCACTGCTGTAGTACCAACCAGAAAACCCTGCAAAAATACCCATATGTTATTAAGCATATGGGTATGGGCTTCCCAAACTTTTAGCCATCGTGACCCATTTTAGTACTTGAAAATACACGAGGATGATCAAAACAAATTTGTGCGGTCCACCTCCAACAATCACCTTCCTCTTCCCCGCACTCCAGGTGATCTCCTCTTTCAGCCTCCAACCTGTCCAGTCAATCCTTGCTCTCAACTTTCACCCCCTTCAGATGACCTCATTTCCTCCAGTGAACTCCCTCTCTCAGCCAGTGCTCCTCCAGTTGATCTCTTATATCCCCCACTTCCTTTCATCTCCCCAGCCCACCCACTCCTCACCTCCTTCAGCCCTTTTCACATGCCCCAGCTGATCCTCTTGTACCCCAAGGCCTTCTTATAATCCCCAGCTGATCCTGTCATCCCCTCACTCTAATTCTGAATCCCATCTCCGTCATCTCGCAGCCTCCCCTCCAACCCTTCTCTCACACACACACCCCACTCCAGCTGATCCCTTCTCAACCCCCCAGCTTCTTTATTACCTCTGCCATGGATCTTCTGTCATTGCCCCCCCCCCCCCCTCACCCTCCACAGCCAATCCCTCTCCAGCTGATTCAACCCTCAGTCCCCTCCTGCATCTGATTCCCCCCCCCCCCCACCCCGCTTCAAACAGCCCCTCCTCCTCCTGGTCAGGGTCAGCAGCTACATTTTCCTTTGGTCGCCATTGCAAAGGTGGATGACAATAGGGCAGGCTGATGACAGCAGCAATATTTTTCTGTTGGATAAGTTCAGTGGTGGGTGGAGGGAGGGGGAGAGAAGCAGAGACATTCTTCACCAGCCTGTTCACACTCAGCCCTCTCCTCCACTCATGGCTGGTCTCAAGACTGATGGTGATCTGCAAGCAGCAGAAGCATTAGTAATGAAAGTCAGCATGGGGCCTGTAAGCAAGTGCAAGCTCACAGATCCTGCAGCGGCTCTGATATGTCCTCTTTCCTATTACCACAGCAACTCATACGAGGTTGGGGCCCTTGCAGGGCCTATGAGCACGTGCTACCTCACAGGCCCCTCTCTGACTTCCATTGCTAATGCTGGGGCTGCTGGCATCTGAAGAGCACTGTCATTTGAGATATTTGTGACCCCAGCTGAAGGTCTGGGTCTTAATCCACAGTTTAGGAAGTGCTGTTGTAACGTGTTGGTTTGGGCTTGATCCTCAGAAAGTCATGAATAAACAATTACAATATAGTAAACCTCCCATACCAAAGCTCTACCAGCAAATAACAATCCTACCTATGAAAAAGTAACACTACAAATATTACACCAGCTCCTAAAATACCAATACACCTCCCATTAGGAAAACAGAGCAAGCCAGATTGCTAAAGATCCCTAGACGGAATCAACACCTTAGCAGAATACTTTACCTCAGTCAGAAGTGCAGAATGCAGACTTACCCTCACTAAATACAGAATAAAGAGACCATAAAGTATGAATATAAATGTGGAGGCAAAAACTGAACTGGAAACCATAACAAGCCAGAATCTGTATGCAATCAACAGTGCAAAAACAGAAATACCACCATTGCTCATAAAACATCAAACAGTAAAATCATGAAATATAAAATATCAATCATAATAGTAAAACCATACTAATAACAAAAATAAATATTTCAACATAGCTGACAAATAAAACATCCAGTAATTAAAAACTCTTATAAATTTGGTTTTTTTAAATCTCCTAAATACCAATAAAAGATTTAAAAACATAAAACATCAATTAAAACTAATAAGGATAAAAGAAATCTCCCACTGTCCATACCTCACCTTCTAGTAGTAGTTAGGTATTTATACCTCTATAGGAGGCCCACCCAGTAACTCGAGGTAAGGTTTAGGTAGTAGTGTAGGGGTTAGGGGCCACTTTGACATTCAGAGTGAGATGTATGAACAGAACAGTACACTCTTGTGAAGATTTGATGACCTTCGGAGTGAGGAAACTCACACAACGATGAGATTTATTTATTTTATTTTATTTATTTATGGCCTTTTCTTTACCGACATTCGTTAGGCACATCATGCCAGTTTACATTTAACTGAAAGGAGGAAAATACAATAAAACGAAGAGGGATTGGGCAGGTAGGGAGAGAGGGTAAGGTAGGAGGAAATCAGAGGAACTGGGTACAAAACAACTATGTACCAGAGAGAAAACTGTAAAAAAACACAACTATGTACATCTTATGTAACATTATGTACAATAGTGGTGAGTACATAGAGGTGAGTACATAGAGGAACTATGTATATCCTATAACTCATTATCTTTAACATTGGAGTTCGTGTGCTACAATGTTCTCTCAACCTAGCTTGATGGACTCTCAGTTTGCAATAAATAGGCTATTACCATAAAGCACACCCCTCTTCCTATCACATGCGATAGTTTGATGAATCCTGGCCTAAGTCTTTAAATGTCACTTATCTGGCTAAGGTCCTCATTTTCTAAAGTATCGCAGGCCTGCGATACTTTAGAAGATGAAGGACGGGGGGCGGGCCTGAGCTAGCCGGCAGCGATCGCACCGTCGCGGTGCGATCGCTGCCGGTTTCGCACCCAATAGCGCCACCATAGGAGGTGTAGCTATTGGGAGCGAAATAGGCAGCGAAAAGGCACTTACCTTTTCGCTATGCGCGCCGTCGTCGCGGAGTCAGCCCCTGTGACGCCCCGACTCCTCCTTTTCAGGGGCTGACTCCGCCCCCATTTTGGTATCGCACGCGAAAAGGGACATTTCGCGTGCGAAACATCCCTTACCGCGTGCGATACGTTTGGAAAATAAGGCCCTACGTCAGATTAGCCGGATTTCTAAAAAGCGCTACTTATCTGTCTATGCGCAGCTGCTATCCTCGCTGATACTCTTTTAAAAATATATGCGTGGAGATTTTATCTGCATAATTTATTCACATTTACCTCTTTTTAAAAGAGTTGCACACATAAAAATCAGCACATATGTGTGTAACTAGCATATGCTCAAGTTTATGCTATTTTATAAACCTCAGACTACATGTGTAAGTAAACATATGTGAATACATTTTTGTGTGTATAAAGGGGCAGGGCCAACATTTACATGAGTAAGTTGCTATTTTATAAGCAATTTATGCATGTAAATATGACAGTTTATTTTCATAGATTTACACCTGTGTATTTGGAGTTGTAAATTTCTTAAAAGCGAAATGCTGACAGGGAGAGGTTCTGGGTGGAATGGGTGGAGTTCAGGCTGAAAAGCCAGGAGGATCTTGATGACTTGCAGATTGATTGGGTTAACTGGTAGACTAAGTGATAAAACTGGTAATTTCATTTCCGCATGTATGTTAAAAAATCTTCCGATTTACACGTGCAAAAACTGACTTTTGAGGGGGTAAAGGCATGTAAATTATGCAAGGAAAATCTCCACACATATATTTTTAAAGTTAGATGTACAAAATATGTGAGTATAGCAATTGCTCGCTACTTATCTGGATAAATTCCAACTTATCTGGCTAAATCTTGAAAGCGGCACTTTCCCGGACAAGTTCTGATTTGTTCAGCTAAATAGCTACACTTATCTGGCCAAGTTCCAATTAGTGGCCTTGCTGCTACTTATCCAGATAAATCGAAACTTGTCCGGATAAGTGTGCTGTTTAGCTGGATAAGTTGGAATTTATCCAGATAAGTGCAAAATGTATTCTCATATATATATTTTTTTTTTTTACATGTGCAACATTTATGTGTATTTTATAACTTGTGTATATCACAGATAAATAGGTTATAAAATTCAGGAATAGATTTTCACGCATATCAGCACACGCACAGCTGTTTGGAAGTTATTCTCCCTGTCTTTCCTTGAGAGGTGATATCATTACTGACAGTGACTCCTTAAAGGGTTAGAATGGCATTGTCAGTTGTACCCTTTGCCATATGAAAAGCCAAGAGGAAAGTCTTGGAAGGGGCATAAGTGGTCGTTCTGATTTTAAGGAAGAATTGTTCTCTGTTTTCTCTTGGTTAGTGTCTTCAAGTGGGTTTCTTTTGAACATGCTATGACGACAGGGTGTGTTGGGTACGATCTTAATCTCTTAGACTTAACTACTAGGGCTTTTCTTAATACCTGCATTGTGCCAAAAAAAGAACTTCCTCATGGAGCTCATAAGGTGTAATATATTCAGTCATTTTGTTGACAGACTTTGGGCAATGCTCTGTTACCACTTTATTTATTTTAAAACTTTTATTTCGCCTCTCTGGACTTCTGGAATGCCAGAGGTTTACAAATAAGTACATCAAGACCAACATAAACTGCTCTAATCTGTGCTGATTTTTTAAACATTGTATCAAAAAAGAATCACATACAACAACGTGAATATAGCAGGACGGGTTCACTCTCATAAATGAGTGACTATACATATACACCCAAAAGGTGTTTCAAATCTCTTGTGCACTTGTCTTGTATGTGCAGGCACTCTTATTGTAATCATAGGGTGTCTCAATTTTTCTTTTTTTGTAATTTTTTTGTGCGAAAGTCCTTTTTGTTCTAAATCACGTTAGCATATGCCGTTCTTGTAAACACAAAGGAAAAATGCAAAATTTTGAAAAAGGTGAATTATCCCTTTTTTTTTGTTTCTAATATCACTGAACCACGGAAAAGTACACTTATCTTTTCCAGGAAATGATTTGGAGCAAGTGGCTCTTCAGCCTTGCTCGGACACCGCTGGTGTTTCGAGAAACTCTTCTTCAGGGGCCTTAAAGTGTGGAAAAAATGACAAAAGCGTGTTAAACACTCACGCCACCAATCCTCACCAAAACATGTTATCAAAGTCTTACAAATTAGAAATGGAAGAATCAACTCCTGCGTTGTACGGCATAGAGTAGGATCCGCCATTTTAAAACTGACGTATTTGAGGCTACGTACTGCTTCAAAAACCAGCCAATCAGAATTAGCCTCAGCAAACAAGGGAATCTGATTGGAAAACTAGAACATCAGAAATCATTTAGTAAGAGCAGCTCTTCCAACTTCCGTTCACACACACATCACTGGTCATCATGGGACCTGCGGCCATTGTGACATGTGTCAGTATGTGATAACGGGTGAGATTTGGAAGGATCCATTCACTGAGTTCGAACACACAAAGAAATTTTTCACAAATTGTGACTCGCATCATGTAGTGTACTTGATACAATGTCCTTGTCCCTTATTATACATTGGCCGCACGTCAAGATCGATCAGAGTACGTCTAAGGGAGCATAGAAGCAGACTCAATACTGGCAATGTGGAGGCACCAATTGTGAAACACTGCCTGGCAGCCAGCCACGAGTTTACAGATCTTCGGTGGACCATTTTGGATATGGTCCCGGAAAACATCAGAGGGGGAGATACTAAGTCTCTGCTAAATTATAAGGAGCAAAGATGGATTTTTAAACTCTGTACTGAATTCTCCCGTGGTATGAATGAAGCTATCGAGTAGACGTCATTGATTGATTGATTGATTTATTTATTTATTTATTTATTTAGCATTTTTCTATACCGAACTTCATGGTTAAATACTATATCAGATCGGTTTACATCGAACGGGGGATAGAGAAACTTGTAACAGAAATGGAACAGTACAAAATAATCAGAAGAGAGCAGTAAGTTACATTAAACAAGGACTATAAACTTGGAGGCTTTACAGCTTAGAAGTAAGAAGAATAAAAGGCCCAAGAAGGGCAATAACTTAAACACTTAAATAATAATTTAAAGGATTGCTCTTGTTTTCCAATCAGATTCCCTTGTTTGAGGCTTCTGATTGGCCGGTTTTTGAGGCAGTACGTAGCCTCAAATATGTCAGTTTTAAAATGGCGGATCCTACTCTATGCCGTACAACGCAGGAGTTGGTTCTTCCATTTCTAATTCGTAAGTCTTTGATAACATGTTTGGTGAGGATTGGTGGCGTGAGTGTTTAACACGCTATTGTCATTTTTTCCAGACTTTAAGGCCCCTGAAGAAGAGTTTCTCGAAACACCAGCGGTGTCCGAGCAAGGCTGAAGAGCCACTTGCTCCAAATCATTTCCTGGAAAAGATAAGTGTACTTTTCCGTGGTTCAGTGATATTAGAAACAAAAAAAAGGGATAATTCACCTTTTTCAAAATTTTGCATTTTTCCTTTGTGTTTACAAGAACGGCATATGCTATCGTGATTTAGAACAAAAAGGACTTTCGCACAAAAAAATTACAAAAAAAGAAAAATTGGGACACCATATGAATACAATAAGAGTGCCTGCACATACAAGACAAGTGCACAAGAGATTTGAAACACCTTTTGGGTGTATATGTATAGTCACTCATTTATGAGGGTGAACCCGTCCTGCTATATATATACACGTTGTTGTATGTGATTCTTTTTTGATACATTGTTTGTAATCCTAGCACATATTTCACCAGTCTTTTCAATTTTGGCTTTTTTAAACATGTCCAGTGATGTTGCATGTAAAACCTGATCACCCTATCAGTAAAATATATGCACTCTGAAACTAGGAAAATGTGCAGAAAGATACAGAAGTAGAATTGTCATAGGTGCCATCAGCCTGATAAAAAGAACTTCCAAGCACACCCCTGCATGTTGCCTGTGTGTATTTATCTATCTATCTATCTATCTATCTATATATATATATATATGTATATGTAATAGAGACAGAGTCAGATGTGATTATAATTGCAAAGTCTTGGTGGTGTGACCACAACAGCTTTCATATTCAGACAAGACAGAGGAGGACGAACTCTTTACATTCAGAACACAAAGTTAGCCACTAAAATTGTGAGGGAGGCAGGAAGAAACGGGAGTTGTTGTGGACCGCCTTAGAGGTAAACCTAAAAGGAATTCCGTTCACATGGGCTCCTAGCACAGGGTAAAGCTGTCAGTTTGGTCATGGTGGATGATGGCACACACAGGGGAAGTGATGCCTGACGAGGATTATGCACTGAAGAACCAAGCCACAAAGGAGCACAGAGAAGACTGCAGAAGGTAATGGAGGGAGACAACCAGAATCCCGGGTAGGATCTGCGCAGACACAATGGACAAGGACAGGTTAATGGGCCATGTAGTACTTGCTGGCCGGCAGTTGCTACTAGTAACTTCATCATCGGACAAGGTAAAGGGTGCTAGTAATGTAATACAATACTCGGGGACTGGTGAAAGAATTTTGCGCCCTCGGCAAACCTTAGCTCATGAGCCTCTCTCCCCCAGCTTACCCTACTGATGTGAGCTCCAGCACTGCGCTCCCTTCTTTGGCGGTATTGGCTCTGGCACAGCATCCCGCTGACCCTGGCACCGGCAGAAGTTTTCTGGCCCCCACACGTTTGGGCTCTAGGTGGCTGCCTGATTTGTCTTAATGGAAGCACCGGCCCTGCCAATGCTGAGCAAGGAAGGCTGCTCCTTACAGCTGCCGGGCAGCAGGCTGAAACTCTTTGCAAATGGATTTTTAACCGGCAGTTCATTACGAGAGGGTGCTGCTGTATGCTGATTGGATGTTTTAATTATTGAAACCTCTCGTGGGTACATTTAGTAAAAAAAGGCAGGCTATAAGTTTTGAGAGTAAATCCCAAGGAGGTTAATGATGACAGCCATTGCCGCAGGTAGAACAGGGTTTTTGTAGATACAGGGGCTTTCTTTATTACCCACCCTTGGTGTGTTAGAATTGCCTGTTTTCTATAATGCATGTAATTTTGCCCATGTCGTTAAGAGGCATTCCTGAGGGGGAGGGCAGGAGACAGAGCAACATGTGCAGTTTTTATATGATTAAAACTGCATGCGTTGTTTCTGCCAGAAAAACTTTTCTGCAGAGAAAGCAGGTGCAATTCTGTGCAGGTAGTTTTTCAGAGGGGGAAGGGATGATAAAATCAAATTACCCGCATACGTTTGCTTTTGTTATTTTGACAAGCCCTAAGAATTGAAGATATTCATGGGGTCTGCAAGTCCGTGGGTAGTTTATTTACCCCTGTATATAATAAATATATATATATATTCATAAAAGTTGGTTGTGTTATGCCCGTCGGTCGCAGACGGCTGCGACCTCTCATGCTCACCTCTTTTCTTGCTGCATCGTCAATCCTTGGAAGAATGGCGGACTCCGCCAACAACCGACCACCATCTTGATCCAGGAATTACCTAAGCAAGTGCGCGCACGGGCCACCTTTGTACACGTCATGGCGAGAACCTTGGGGGTGTCCCCTCCGCATGACGTCACCGCCTTGCTGTATTTAAGCTGTCTGGCCCTACGCTTCTACGAGTTAGCAAGGAGTTCCCTCGTTGCAGAATTCCGCTCCATCCTTGGACTTCAGGTTCCAGTTCTCTGCCTTGGCGTGTAACACTCGGGTACCCGGTCTTCGGGGGCCTTTCCACGTTCCTGGCTATCCGCTCCTCTGAGGGCCTCCCTGCCTTGGACTACTTCCTGTCCCACTCCCCGGGACAGTCTCCTGGAACTACCTTCGTGAGTACTAGCCTTCAGACTTCATCATTTGCTATCCTGCTGAGGAATCCTCTACGGCAGGGGTCAGGAACCTTTTTGGCTGAGAGAGCCATAAACGCCACATATTTTAAAATGTAATTCCATGAGAGCCATACAATATGTTTAAAACTAAATACAAGTAAATGTGTGCATTTTATGTAAGATCACACTTTTAAAGTACAATAAGTCTCTGAAAATATTACACCAGGCCTTAAGACACCAATACATCTCCTATTAGGAAAACGGACCAAGTCAGGCTGCTATAGAGTCCTACACAGAAACAACACGCCAGCAGAAAACCTCACCTGAATCACGTGCTGTCCCTCACCTAACATAGAATAAAGAGACCAAAACGCATAACAAGAAGCATGCAGAAAAAACTGAATTGGAAACTGCAACAAGCCAGAGTCTCTGTATGCAGTGTAACAAAGGAAAAAAGAAACATCACCCATCCTTATAAAACAAATCAAGAAATATAAAATCATCAGCAGTAAAACTGTACTAACAAAAAGAACATATTTCGAAACAGCTGATGAATAGAATATCCAATAATTAAAAACTCATATAAAACATTTCCAGACACCAACAAAATATTTCAAAATAGCAGACACAAAGACCCAGTAATGAAAAATAATAAGGATACAAAACTTTTTTTGCTCTGCATACCTGGGAACGTTTGATATCCAGGTGTCCTGAGATTGTTCTGAATTAGCAGGAGGTGGGGTGGTTTGCTTGGAACTTTCTCCTCTCTCAGTCACATACCAGCGCTCTCTCTCACACTGGCTCTCAATGACACACCTATACACACATGCTCTCAGTACTCACATATACACATGTTTTTTCTCTCTCACTTATATAAGCTCTTAATTACACATTTACACACATGCTGTCTATCTTTTCACGCTTACACACACACAGGATTTCAATCACATAAATACATGCTGTCTTTTTCTCTCACACACAGACTCATTCACATGCTTACAAACATGTCCTCTCTTTCTCTCATTTACACACAGGCTCTCAATCACATACTCACATGCTCCCTCACCTAAATCAGCTCTCAATCACACACAGACACACATTGTCTCTCTCTCTCATTTAAACACAGGCTCTCAATCACATACTCACATGCTCCATCACCTAAACCAGCTCTCAATCACACACAGACACACATGATCTCTCTTACTTATACACACAGGCTCTTAATCATACATACACATGATTTCTCTCACACACAAAGGATCTCAATCATACACACATACTCTTTCACACAAACAGGTTTTCAATCACAAACTTACACATACAGGTTCCCAATGGTAAACTTACATTCATGCTCTCTCTCTCACAGGAAGGCTCTCAATCACAGACATACTCTCTTTCACATGTACAGGCTCTCAATCATTCACATACATGCAATCTCTCACACACACACACACACACACACACAGCCCCCCCCACCCCCGGCATCGGCCCGAAGAAAAGAAGACTGCAGCGCGGCTCGGCGGAAAATGAAGAGGTTCAGCCGCGGCCGATGGGATCCGCCTCCGCGAGGGCTGAAAATGAAGAGGTTAGCGTTGGGAGAAGGCTGCTGCTGCCGTGAGTTCCCGGGGTGGGGGTGGGGGAGAGAGAGAGTGAATGAGGCTCATTCACTCTCTCTCTCCCCCACCCCGGGAACTCACGGCAGCAGCAGCCTTCTCCCAACGCTAACCTCTTCATTTTCAGCCCTCGCGGAGGCGGATCCCATCTGCCGCGGCTGAACCTCTTCATTTTCCGCCGAGCCGCGCTGCAGTCTTCTTTTCTTCGGGCCGATGCCGAGCGCACTAGCGTGTGACCTCTTCTTGCCGCGCACGCACCCGATACTCTTCACTTCCTCATCCGGGCCGCGGGGGGGGGGGGGGGGCGGGAAGAAGAGAGCACGCCGGTGCCGCTGACTCCATCTGTCCTGCCGCGTTCCGCCCGGGCTGACAGCATTTTAAGCCCGGGCGGAGGAGGACCGGGGAGCAGCTGGGTCAGCGGGAAAGTGTGGCGACACTTGTCTGCGAGCCAGATGCAGCCCTCAAAAGAGCCATATCTGGCTCGCGAGCCATGGGTTCCCGACCCCTGCTCTACGGCGTACTCCGGGCCTCGGGCCACTACCATATCCTCTCCAGTAGGAGTCTCTCCAGGATACCCTGCGCTGCAGGATATTACCACACCTTCCACAGGATCCCCATCCAGGGTTCCTGCACCTCATCATCTCTACAGTATAGACATCTTCGGCGTACCCCGCTCTGTGGGCCACTACCAGATATTGACATTGTGGGGAGTTACCCCGCAGCTCAGAACTGTTCTTATCAACACCTCCCGCTCCGCGAGCTTACTTCCTACCAGTATAATAAAGTTTCTACCTGACAGCTGTGTCCTTGACCACTGAGACCACGCCTACGACGGTGAGGCTCACAGGGCTCCTCCCTGTGGGCTGAGACACCTCTCACCTCGGGCCAGGGTTCACATTCTTACAAAAACATAACAGGTTGCCTGTGGTTTGTGACAGTCACATATGTGTGATCCAGTCTGCGCATACGCTGGGTGCAAATAGCGCAGGCTAATTTCAACTATTAGTGTATGCTAATTATCTCTGGTGCATGCCCGCAGCTGGCTAGAATTTATCCAGATAAGTGCCCAAGAATTCATTGGTATTGTGCAGAATTGATTACTGAAACTCATTATACATAGGTCTTCCTCAATATAAATTACAGCCTTTGCAGCTGGTACAGAATGCTGTGGCCCATATTCTAACAAATATCTCCCTCTGGGATCACGCTTCTCCTATACTAATATCTTTGCATTGGCTCCCCATAAAATGGCAGATAAAATATAAAATCTTGAATATTATAGATGTTAAATGTTGAACTGAAGGCAAATGCTTGCTTGAAATACCCTTAGTAAACATTGCAAGCATTCCATTAACAAGACAGAGATTTTTTGCTGGTGGGCCCATCTCTTTGGAACTCTCTACCTCCGAAACATCAACCAGTTTAAGAAGTCACTAAAGATCTACTTATTCAAAAAGGCCCTATAACCTGGAAGATTAGGCCAGCTATTCTTGAACAGCCATTTTTTTTCACCTTTATAGTGGCAGATTTTGTTTAATGTATATTTCGTTTTGAAGTCATTTTTATTGTATTTGTATATTTGCACTATTTTAATTGTGTTCATTATGGGTTTTTTGTGTAATCCGCCTGGTAATGTTTCCCTGTGAAAGTGCGGATTACCCAAGTTTTAATAAATTCAAATTTAGCCAGCTAACTTCTGTGTTCTGAAAGGAGTTTAAAAAAAAATATGCTCTGAGTGGTATCTGTCCTGGCATTCTAGTGTACCTCTAATTTATCCCTAATCCCCAGAATAAATGCACATTGTCCCTTTACCCTAATCCAATTAGTTAAGAGTTTGCTGGTCTTGTTCCCATATTTATATAGCTTATATATGAAGAAACCTAGGAATTTTGTAGTCCTCTGAAACAATAACTGGTTCAAAGCAGTCTTTTCCTGAACCAGTGCCTGCTTTTGTGTGTCTGCTAAACCAGCTTTGCATTTGTCCTGAGCCGTTTTTACAAGGTTAGTTATCCTAAGAATCTCCGTGTTCCTAATCCTATTTTGACTAGCAGTGTATGCAGTGATGTGACCATGTATTACCACTTTGCCAGCTTCCCATTACAGGGGGGGGAAGAGATCTGTGATACATCATTGTGAGACATATACTCAGTCCACTTGTCTTGAAAATAATTACGACAATTGACATTTTGAAACAGACCTGGGCTCATTCTCTAAGTGAATGCTCTCCGGATCAGCATCCTCCAAGCCCAAGGGCAATGTTACAGGCACGTGATCAGAGATAGCAATGATACTAACCATCGACTGGAAAAAGACCCTCTGAAACTAACAAATAATCAATTCTGGAGTAGCTCATGTGAGGATTAGAATAGAATGTATAGTCTTATGCCAGGGTACAGAATTTGCAAAACATCCAACATCCCCCAACTCCGTGCACACAAAATTTGACAGCTAAAGAGGTATCCCCTAACTTAGGTTCTTTAGCTGGTTTACAGTCAGTCCGGTGGTCAGCAACAATATTGAAATCACCATCTATGACCACCTGATAATCTGGGAACCATAACAAGTATGACACTATGCCAGAAAAAAAAAAAACATGTGTAAAGGTTTGATTACACATGTTTCACATTACACATAAATTACACAATGCCTATTTTTTATCATATAGTGTTCCTAATTTAATAATGCACCTATTGTAACCTCCTCATATTGTATTTGCTGCTGTACTTGAAAAAGGTTTGGTTTAGGAATTAAAATTGTCACCCCTCTTTGTCTCCTGGAAAAGGAAGATTAGAAACTGACCAATCCAATCTCGTTTCAGCTTGGCATGCTCTTCCTCAAATAAGTGCATCTCCTGGATCATAACAATCTGTGATTGTATCCTCTTAAACATAGCAGCTTTTTGCGCTTTATTGGAGAGTGGACACCATCAATGTTCAGTGTAAGGATATTAACTTGCACCATATAACAAGGAGAGATCAAGAATAAGCATGTTACTATCTAGAAAACCAGACCAGACAAAAGACTAAAAAAAAAAAATACCCAGATGTTCCCCAGGCTAAAAATTCAGGATCTAAGTATTTTCCCTGAAATTTGCATCATCTTTACCCTGAATCTCAGGAGCTCAGCTAAGTTAAGTCCACCTGATTGTCCACCTGATCCACTTAGCTCTGAACGCAGCTAAAACGGAACTACTCATCATCTCCAACCACCCTGATGGCACTCCCCACCTTACACTATACAACACAACCAATACACCACACCAATTACAAGCAGTAAAAGACCTGGGTGTCATCTTAGACCATCAACTAAATTTCAAACCATACATCAACTCACTCCTTAAAGGAGGTTTCTACAAACTAAATGTCCTCAGAAAACTCAAACCCTACTACACGCTCAAGACTTCCGCACTGTAGTTCAGACCACTATGCTTGCAAAACTGGACAACTGCAACTCCCTGCTACTCGGCCTCCCGGCCTCCACCATCAGGCCACTCCAGATCCTCCAAAACTCCATGGCCAGAGTCATAACAAATACTCGCAAAACGGAACACATCACCCCTATTTTAAAGGAACTCCACTGGCTACCTATCGCCTTCCGATCTCAATACAAAGCCTTGACCATTCTTCACTGCTCGCTACACAAATTCAACCACACCTGGCTCGAAGAAATGCCTCGCTTCCGCACATTGAACCGCCCCATAAGAGGTGCCTATGCTGGCACCCTCCATACCCCTTCCCTCAAGTCTGCGCATCTGTCCCTCACCAGAGAAAGGGACATCTCCATAGCTGGTACCTCCCTCTGGAACTCGCTCCCCGCCCCCCTCCGTATAGAGCCGTCTCTCACCAAATTCAAAAAAGGAGTCAAAACTTGGCTCTTCAAGCAAGCCTACCCCGATACAACATAACTTAGCCTAAACAGTTTTCGTTATTGACCTTCCCCAGCCAGCCCCCCCCCCCCCCCACCCTCCGCACCTTCCACCTCTAGCGCCTCCCTACCTCATCTTTTCCCCTGATTCTCTGGTACGCTACCTTCCCCTTCCCTGAATCCTGTTTGGTACCCCCTCGACACATGAATTCTTAGTTAAGATAACATTGTATTGACTGTATAAAGTTCTTCCCCCCCCCCAGACATCTCTGCCCTTTTGCTCACCTAGCCCTCAAATATCTGTTTTATAATGCCTCCTTTGTATTTAGTTCCCTTTTTGTTTTACCTCTTTGTTTTGTTTTGACTACAATTTGGTTTTTTGTTCTTTGTATTTCCTCTTATCAGTTCAATGTAAGCCTGCATGATGTGTCTTACGAATGTCGGCAAAGAAAAGCCTTTAAATAAATAAAATAAATAAAATTGCCTCTGACTTGCATGGAGATATGTTGTTCTGCCATTTCAGTCTCTGCACTTTTTGATGTCCTCCATCGCTATTTGGAGTTTTATAAAACGCCCATCCAATGCAGAGGACACACTTCTTGTAATTTGCTGGATGATATCTTCCGATGCCATCTGTCCCCGCTATGTTCTGGTTGCAGGCCTTTGATTTATCATGGCTACTCCTAGAAGTTTTTTGTGCTCATATCAACTCTCAAAATACCACACAATATGATTCCCAACTCAAAACTTAGTTTTGATGTCTGCTCGCAGATAAAGCATCGCTAGTTGAAGTCCCCAAAATAGATTAGAATGTGAGGAGCACTGCAGCAGTTCCAACCCTCTGCGTCCGTCCTGCTGCCAGGCATAGCGGAAGTGGATGGGTTTTCCCTACTAGTAATCTTGGATTGGTGGTACTATACTGTAGAATCACGAAACAGGAGAAACCCCTTTAGGAATGCAGCCACATGTGTTCCTTGTCAAACTTCCTTTGTGGACCTGTGGAGACAGCAAGCATGCTGCATTCTGAGAGATTCATAACGAGAAAGCTGAGTGTACGATGCTGAACTGTTGAAACAAAAAAATAATAATTTGGGTTTATGGTGTACATTAATCCTTAGCAGCAATACAAATACAGAAGGTGTAACACCAGGTACCAAATAAAATTGTACAAACAAAAAATGTATCCAGTAACAATATATTTTATTCACATAATTAAAACATATTCCAAAAGATATTGAATAGGGAATGTTTGGGAATAAGAATATCTTTGGGAATATTTTGGGAACAATTGGGTAGCATTTTATTGGGATAAGTTGGAAATATTGTATTATGTGAGTGTATTATATATTTTATTTGAATGAATAATAATATATTATCGGGTACACTTTTTGTTTGTGTAAGTTAATCCTTCATAATATTAAAAAAAATACCATTTAGTATATACAAATAGAAAATAAAACTGTTAAAATGTTCAGTGCTTACATTTTCATAATGTGGAATTATATGTCTTCTAGTTAATTGCATATAAAGTTGTGAGGTCTCTTTTTGTATTGTGGGGGTTTTTTCCCCACCTTCCTCAATCCCTGCAAAAGTTAATTGTAAAGCAGAATTTCTGGCTTTGTACCACCATGATAAATTACAACGTGGAAGATTTAGATTCATTATATTTATATGTTACCTGTACCCTGGGTAGCTTACAACCAACACACACATTACCACAATGAGACAAAATTATGACCAATTTAAAATAAAATACAAAATAGCCAAATAAAATAAATATGACATTCAAAAATAAAATTACTTATAAAAGCTAGGTTAAAAAGTAATGTTTAACATAGCTTCCTAAATATAAAAGTACTACTACTTAAAATAAATAGAAACATTAAGAATAAGCATATTACTCATAAAAAGCTTGTCTAAAAAGTGTTTTCAGATGTTTCTTAAAAGTGTTGGTACATTGAAGAGATCTCAAGTCGTATGTCAGATTATTCGATATGACAGGCAGCAACCGAAAAGACACTGAAGCATCCACGATAGTGTGGCTTGACACACAGAAGGAACCTCCAGCAAGGCCTGTTGTGAAGAGTGTAATTTTAGTGTTGGTTTATACAACTTTAGCATCATATCCACCAGAAAACGAATGGGAGAGCAAGCAATGTGTGAACCAATAAGTTAATTTTATATATAATCCTTGATTAAATAAGAAGCCAGTGGAGTCCAGCCAATACAGGAACGCCTGAGACCAAGAGTAACAGTGGCCCCAAGAATCAAAGACAAAAAAAAAGCGAAAAGAGGATTAGAAGTGCAAAATTGAGAAGAGCAGTAAATAGAGGAGAAATGATGCCAGTTGAAAGGGAGGGTGAAAGAAAGCCTTTTACTGGCCATTGTATAAATTGAATGCCATTGATTTTGCAATACAGATAAATAAATAAGCTGCTGCATAACAGAGTCGATGTATGATTAAGCCAGAGGAATTCAGAGAAAAAAACATGAAATCGGCCTGGGGCTCCCTACCAAGGACTGTCATTGTTATGGCCAGGCTAGGGAAGGTTATAAAATAAGGGTACTGTAGATGGTTGCAAATGAAGGCTCATGACAGCATTGCCCAATGGAGGCCAGTTCTTATTCAGCTGGAAGCCCAAAGAAATAGAACGAATTTGGCCAGGCTAAAATAAAAATAGCTTAGGGGAGCAATTTTCAAAAGGCTGTCTAGTTTTGGAGCATGCACGCACTTTTAATCCATGTACTTTGCAGCTAATCTTCAAAAAGAAACTACCCGGGTGGTTTCCTATTGAAAATTAAGTAACAAAAATAAAACGGGCTGAGAAAGGGCACGCGCAGACTTTTCGCCTGTATGCGCAGGCGGCCTAGCGGAAGTAAAATAGTCTGCGTCCATCTTTAAAAATGGAATGCACGTGCACTCTTTGCTTCTCCCCTTCCTCCTCCATTCTAAGCAACCTCCCTCCCAGCCCAGGAATGCCTCTCTTTTTTATTTATTTTTTTTTTTTTTAGCTCGGCTGGAAATTATCCTCCTCTGCCTGGTTTAAAAGTGGCCACTGGCTTCCCTAGCGAGCATGTGCTCTTAGCCGGGTTAAAAATCAGTTTTACAATAGTTATACATTCATATACATAAAGGGGCAGATTTTCAAAGCCCTACGCACGCCGGGCCTATTTTATAAAGCCCCGGGACGTGTCTAAGTCCCAGGGCTTCGAAAAAGGGGCGGAGCCTGAGGCCTCCGGCACAGCGACCATTTGCCGCTGTGTCAGATGATCGCGTGCCGGCAGGCGCAAGAGGTGCGATAAAGGTCGGGGCGGTTAGAATAGGGCTAGGGGGTGGGAAGGTTAGGGGAAGGAGTAGGAAGGATAGAGTAGGGAGAAGGGAACGGGTGAAGGCCACGGGCGTCGGCGCACGCAAGATGCACTAGTGTGCACCCCTTGCACGCGCCAACCCCAGATTTTATAAAACCGGGTGTCCATGTGTGCGAGCCGGGTAGCGCGAGCACATGGGCGCCCGCGTGTAACTTTTAAAATTTACCCCAAAGGTTCCAAAGTACAAATCAGAAACACAAAATGTTCTGAATTATTTCGGTCTTTATGCTCCTTATATACTTTTCCTCTCCACTCCGAACAAAAACAAAACGATGTAGCGCATATTTCATCCAGGATTTCTTACTCGAATACAAATACAAACAACTTAAATCCCACCACTCCCTTCCCCCCCCCCAACCCTCTCATACCCATAATTACCCTCCAAATCCCCTCCTTCCATACCTTCTCTTCAAACGCCCCTGTTCTGTTACGAGGGTGGTTTTTGCCATTTCCATCGCACAAAAATAAAAGGAATCAACCTATACCGGGACTTACCCATCATCACTTTACAAGTGATTTAACAGCAGACTTCTAGCCCGAGGAGAGAAACGCTGACTATAGTTGTTCCACACAAAAAAGAGGTGTTTCCAGGCGCGCGTTTTAAGTCAGGCGAGGAGAAGAACCTGCACGCGTGTCATGTACCCCCGCACAGAGAGCAGGTGCAGAGGACTTGGGGGCGCTCTTAGGGGCGGATTTTAAAAGGCCTGCGTGCGCCGGCCGGCAACCCCGCTCGTGTTCCGGTCCCGGGGGCTGGTCCGGAGGCCTCGACCACGCCCCCGGGCTGGCGCCACGCCCCCGGGCCCGCCCCCGAAAGGCCGCGGCATGCCCCGAAAGGCCGCGTCATTTCGGGAATGCCCCGGACATGCCCCCTCCCGCCCCTTTTCGAAAGTCCCGGGACTTACGCGCGCCGGCGGCCTATGCAAAATAGGCCGCCGGCGCGCGTAAAGCCCCGGGACGCGCGTAAGTCCCGGGACTTTCGAAAAGGGGCGGGAGGGGGCGTGTCCGGGGCATTCCCGAAATGACGCGGCGTTTCGGGGCATGCCGCGGCCTTTCGGGGGCGGGCCCGGGGGCGTGGCGCCAGCCCGGGGGCGTGGTCGAGGCCTCCGGACCAGCCCCCGGGACCGGAACACGAGCGGGGTTGCCGGCCGGCGCGCGCAAAGTTAGGGGGGGGTTTAGATAGGGCCGGGGGGGTGGGTTAGGTGGGGGAAGGTGGGGGGAGGGCGAAGGAAAGTTCCCTCCGAGGCCGCTCTGAAATCGGAGCGGCCTCGGAGGGAACAGGCAGTGTGCGCTGGGCTCGGCACGCGCAGGTTGCACAAATGTGCACCCCCTTGCGCGCGCCGACCCTGGATTTTATAAGATACGCGCGGCTACACGCGTATCTTATAAAATCCAGCGTACTTTTGTTCGCGCAAATATTTAAAATCTACTCCTTAGCATGCATTCCGTGGGGCTGCTGCTTTGTAACAGCGCAGCTGGCTACCCTTTGAAGACTGGCTCTATTCTGCATGCGCTCAAAGGGCCCATGTGGAAAGTGCAAACAACGTTGCCCCCTTAATAAAAGGTTTCTCCTTGGTTGCGTGGCAGTGCCTCGTTAACGGGCGAGTCTGTTTGCGGCCGACCTGTGGATAAGAGAAGCGTAGCAGAGGTGGCCATCTGTATGTTAAGTGGCGTGGGGCTGACGGCGATGTCGATTTCAGAGAAGAAAGTTGAGAAAGGCTGCACTTGGTATTTGCTCCCTTAACTGTTATGGAAAAGTTTCCAGTTGAGAGATTTCTCCTTCTTGCTTGCGCAGTTTGTACTGCCTTGGTTATGAAGCGTTGGGTTTCCCAGGCCGGCCCCTGCCTGGGATTTCCCATCCAGATAATAGCCAGGGCCAACCTTACTTATCCCAGTACTCGCAGGGAGCCTGCTGGGAGCACCAATTCAGATGCTCCCCATGGATTGCTTGATAAGGTTCTGTGTGATTCTCAACCAAGAAGTCCTTCAGTCTAAATGTGATAAAACCCCAATATCCCTAAAAAAAAAAAAAAATCATTATTACTGCTGGGAGTAGAAACAGATTTAGAAAACTGAGGGGGCCAGGGGAAATCTTTTCCTTTTTCTTACATTTTGGCTCTTATTTTTCTTATTCTGTTTGGCTTTTTTTTTTTTGCCTAATTTGGTCTATCTTGGTTCAGTTTTTAATATTTTCTTGCTTCTCGTCCTATATATTTTTTTTTTTTTTTTGCCTTTTTTGAATTTTGGGCACCAGGTGCCCGGCTCCTGGAATTTCTCCAGCCCCAATCACAGCCCAAGCGTTCCCTGGCATCCCCTTTGCTTAGAATGATATTTAGAAATGTTCCAGCCATGTGGAACAAGAAGGGTGAGTTCCATATTTTAAAGAAGAGGCCAAATGTGAGATTAGAACCCCCGCCCCTTCCAGTGCCCGAGACCCTCCCTTGATCGCACTTTCTATTCCTTCCGCTTTATTTTTTTTCCTCCGCTAACCGTGTTTCTTGGGGTTCCATTTTTTTTTTTTTTGCAGGCTTGCAGCCAGCGTACTGGAGCAGGGACGACGTGGCGCAGTGGCTGAAGTGGGCAGAAAAGGAGTTCTCCTTGCGAGCACTGGACAGCAACGCCTTTGAGATGAATGGCAAAGCCTTACTCCTCCTGACCAAAGAAGACTTTCGCTATCGGTCCCCTCATTCTGGTGAGATCTGTTAACTAACAGAAGGTGGGGGGGGGGGATCTTAAGCAGGACTGGCAGCAGGCCGTCTTGAATCTCAGGTATCCTCTGTCCTTATGAATCGTGGGTTTGTTTGGGTTTTTGTTTTTTATGCATAAGTTCCGTTCCGTGGTCCTCTGTTCCGCTGACTTGGAACCCTGGACATGAGTCTTCCTGTTATCAGGGCAATGCACATAGAGGACATCAGGCGCGCAGTATAGTTTTTCAGCATTTTAACACTTACGGTAACTGGTGAGCTTCAGATTGTGATCTAATAGCAAATTCTCTGCAGAACCTAATAGAGCCTGCTTTCTGGGGACACACATGCACGTCGGCAGGTAAATGTGGGCCTAGCACCAAAAATACCCCCCGCCGTCGAGGTCCTATTGGGGCACCTGACATGTTCTGAAAATCTGGTGTGGATAGGGCAGCAAACCCCAAAGTTATTAAGGAGGGACACACGGATAGATGCATACACAGCTAGATATGGCCATCTCATTAGCGTTCTTCCCTTTGGAAAGAATGGCTGATAAAAAAAGTGATTGGCAGGGCAAATAGTGTAACTAAAACATCCAGCATATTTTCAACAATATCCGAGGCAGGAGTTGTCAATTTGTGAGTATTGCAGCGTGTCGCTATATTAACTTTTCAAGTCACTCGTGCTGTTGCTGTGTGTGTGTGTATGTGTGTGGCTGTCTGTATGCACATGTGCGGAAGCTAAATCGCCCCCATGTCTGGGCTCCTCCAGCTCGCGATCCCGATGTTCTCAATCTTTTGTTCTCCTCCTCAGGAGATGTCCTCTATGAGCTCCTTCAGCACATTTTGAAGCAGAGGAAAGCTCGGATGCTGTTCTCGCCGTACTTCCATCCTGGGAACTCGCTCCATGCACAGTCGGACGTTATTGCACAGCAGAACCACGAGGAAGGTAAAAACGTTCTGTACGTTTTCTGTGGGTAGAAAAAACCAAACAAACCAGATGTCTGATGACGGGTGGGGGGATGACACGCATCCCTGGCACTGCTCCCCAGAGATGCTTCTAAAGACGTCGTTCTTGGAAATGGGCCCTTATCCATCCCTACTGCCAGGATCATAGCAGCATAGCTAAGCTTAACTAATTATGGCCATTTGAAATGGGATGCTCACAGAGTTAAGAGGGTCCCTCTTTTCCTTTGGAAAGGCTCTCTGACGACCCATGATAGAAAGGCAGTTGGACCATTCTTGTGCTGATCCTGTATGAGGTTTAGAGGGGCGGGAGGGGGGAGGGAGGGAGGGAGGGAGGGAATTGGCTGATCAAGCCATGACCGAGTGAAACTCCCCCCCCAGCCCTCCGTGCTTTATAATGACCGGAAGGAACTTCAGCTTGACCTGTATTTATTTAGCCAGGGCAGAGACAGCCCAGAGAAGGGCCAACAGAACGGGGCAGATTTTTCTCCAGAGGCCCTACGGAACGAGACTAAATATGTGTACCCTAGAGGAGAGAGGCAGCGTGAGAGAGAGACATTCTGATACCTCAAAAATAGAAATAACGTACAACAAACACATATTTTTCAGTGGTTTGGAGGTTTCTAGCACAAGAGGCTTCAAGTGAGAGTAGCCTTAAGAGTAGCATCAGAATAGCTTCCCAGTGAAGATGCTGGAGGCAGAATCCGTAATGAAATTCAGGAACGCCTGGGAGAAGCCCAGCGGATTCTTTGTTACGAAGAAGTGAGGGGAAAGAAGAGGGGAGGGGGGTCTATGGCATTCTAACAGGAAGTAAATGGGGCAGATTTGATGGGCCTTGCAGCCTTTGTCTGCCATTATGTTCACAGTCTTGCTCAGTCCACTGACTGCCCTTCCATGCACACAGTCATTTTAAGGTCCTTACAGTCATTTTTTTTTTCTTTTAGCTGTTTACTGCACTCTTTGTTCTCCATTGGGTCGATTTTCAGCTGCCAGGCGGCCGGCAAAGTTAGCCGGATAAACATCCAACTAACTTGGCTGGGATATACCCAGCTATCTAAAAATTTGCCAAATAGGTTTATCCAGCTAACCTTACAGAACTGCTTTCCAGCAGTCCTAAAGTTATCGGGCTATGTTAGACGAATGACGCTGAATATTGGTGTTATCCGGCTAACTGGGTTGGATAATGCCGCTTTGCCCAAGAATAATCCCCAAATGGCCCTGACATAGCCAGATCAGATTTTATCCAGCTAAAAGGGTATCCTGCTATGTCAGGGGCAGTCAAACCGGTGGGATTTCTCGATCCTGCGGCCTGTCCCTCTGGTCTGAACTTAGCAGAACAAACCTCTTTAAATATGTTATCTCCTCCTTGTACCCTTGGCATGTTATCAGCTCCCTCTCTGTTAGAGATGTGCTTCGGGTAAACATTTTGTGTCTGGCTTCGTTTCGGGGGACCCCCCCCCGCGGGAATTTCGTTTTTCCCACGGTTGGTGGTTCTTTTTTTTTCGGGGGCCCCGATTTTCGGGTTAGTGCGCGCTAACCTGGCAGAGTTAGCGTGCACTAACAGGGAGTTAGCGCGTGCTAACTCAGAAATGAATTTTTTCCGAAATTCCCGAACCATTCCGAATTAGGCAATTTCAATTCGGGGAAAACAATTGCACATCCCTACCGTCTGGTGGTCCCTCCCCTTTCTTGTACTGTCTTTTCTAGGTATCCTGCCGTCTCTTCCACAGCTCTGATTCACTGCGGTTGACTTCCTTGCAACATAGAAAGGGCTCCATCATTACATGCCTTCAGAGTTACTGTTTATTCACTTGGTGTTTTTCTGCTATTGCATTAACTTTTCCTGCTGCTGTTTTCTGCCCTGGCCTGCAGTCTCCTGTTTTCCTTGCTCATGCTTCTCAACGCTCAATTAATTACACCATTGCAATTTCTTGTAAATCCATTGTCAGTTGTACAGGTCTTTCTGAAAAGTGCCTAATCGATGATGAGATTATTAAACAGTTTGCACTGTGTGCATCTGCTTCAGCTGAGATGGAAACAAAGACTGTAATATATTTCTAGCCTTTTGAAAGCTGTTTTGCTATTAGTTAACATGAAAACAGGAGACATGGGAAAGCTGTAGTCTAAACCATAGTGTTCTTCCTCATTAGTAGCCCAAATCCTGAGGTGCCAATCTAAATGCAGGCTATCCCAAGACTGTTTGAGAATGAAGTAATAAATCACAAGGAAAGGAGGGGGCATTGATATCTAATGATATCAGTTCCTTGTACTTTTTGGTAACGCTACTAGTTCTTTCTTTCCTTCTCTGAGAATTGCACGCAACATGAAGGTAAAACCTTTTCTCAGGCTTGACTCTTCAGCGCTGCTCAGCACCAGCCACAAATTGTGGCCCCGTTGCTGTCCCTAAAAGCATCGCTCCTGTCAAGGGCCTGGAGCCTCGTCTGTACCTCTTGGCTCTTCTGCCCTGCCGCCGATGCGTACACCGGCCTCCTTTTCCTGACGGTTAATAGCTGCCGTGCTCTTTCCCCCCCCCCCCCCCCCCTAGTTCCTGCTCACGCCTGCGTTCACCCAAAGGTGACAATCCTGGCTTCTCCCCGATGCTGTTAAGCCCCGTCATCCCCTGGGTTGGGTGTTGCATTCTTGCTTCAGAAGGGTTAATGTGGAGTTGCCAGTGGAGCGATTTGAGCTTCTCTGTGCTTCCTGGCCCGGGCTCTCGGTGCAGAGGGCATTTTTCCTTCTGCTGTTGCCAAAGAGCTGTATGGCTGCCAAGCTGCTCTAGAAGGGAACCTTTCTCAGCTAAAAATAGCGCCTGTGATCTTTAAAGTACTGCAGATTACTGCTTTCTCCTTTCCACCTGCCTTGCCGAGCGTAAGGGAAGTGATACATTCGGGAATGCTCTCTTCCCCTTGGGTTTTTTTTTAATGAAGCGCTATCTTGACCTTGCCCTGCCCAGTTAACTGGAGGTTAAGACTGAGGACAGAAAGCCTTAATCTGGGAAGCTGAAAGGTTAAAGGAATAAGGGAAATGGGTAAAGTACTTTTTTGGCTAAAGACATGAAAACTCTCTTCTTGAGTTGAAAACGAAAAGAAAAAAAAAAAAAAAAAAAGATCTGTGAGCCTTCTCTTTTACATTTGAATGGTCCCAAAACTGCAAAGCAGGCAAAAGGCCTTAACCATAGGCACAAGACTTCAAAAGACATTTCATGCATGCAAACATAAATTTGTCTCCTTGAACTCTCTCTAAAAATCTTCTTTTTTTTTTTTTTTTTTACCGGGATTGGGGTTGCTGTGGAGGGAGCATTCACAGATCTTTGGGGGGGGGGGGGGGATGAGTGGGAGGCAGCGATAGCCTACAGTGGAGTTAAGGGCATACGACTGCAAACTCTGGAAGCAGCCCTGGTGCGTGGCCCTCGGCCAAGGACTGTTCCTGCAGTGACCAGACTAAGTAAATTGGGAGGAGAGAGAAAATAAGAGGGGGGAGGGGGGAAAAAAACAATCCTTGGGCAGTTGTGGACGACGAAGGCTCGTGGCCCCCTATCCCAGAGCCCGGTTCCGACTGAGCAGGAAGCCCAGAGGAGCAGGAGGAAACTGTTGGCTCCAAAAAAAAAAAAAAAAAAAGGGGCTTTTTCACCTTGAGGTCTCGCTACAGAAACCTCCATGATAGCTGTGGGACAGGAAGAAACATTTTGCACACAGCAAAGCAGCATTGCTTTCCAGAGTTTTCAGCATATCAGCTCTGCTTGCCCTGGCATCCACCCCCCTCTTCCCCGCCCCCCCTGGACATTTAGGGGCCTGTCAGGCCTGGGTCCTCGCTGCGTGCGGTGGACTGAGACCCAGGGAGGGGAAGGAAGGTGGTTGCTAGCCAGCGAGCAAGGCTGCGGGTGCGCTTCGGAGGAGAGGACTTTCCAGCCATTGGGTTAGCGAGAGTCCCTGAGGTGCCCGGGCCCACCATCTGGTGGGCTGGCAGAGACCACCGAGGGAGAAAATGGGGGTGGGGCGGAGGGGGAGAAATGTTTCCCCCCAGCATATTGCTTCCACTTTCGGTGTAATTGTCTCTCTCCCTAACGCAGGCCTTGACAGATTTTCTCTGGCGTCAGGAGCCAGCAGCTGGGGGTGAGGAGCAGCGAGGGGAGAGGGAGAGACTAGGTCTGTCGCAGCTCCTTTAGGGCCTGATCTGCTAAGGCTGCTTTCCCATTCTGTATCTACAGGGGGGGGGAAGCTTAGTAAAAACAGGTGTTTAATTTCAGTTTAATGGGGGTCCCCTTCAATCTCCCTCACTCTTACCTCTCCCTGGTCCCCACCGGTCTCGTGTGAGTGAAGAGCCCGGGCCTCCTCCTTCACGTCTTTGTTCTGGACGGGGATTGGTCTGCTCATCCCTGAGGGATGTGAGTAGATTAATATTAAGTGCCTGTCTGCTTCAAAGGTTTTCAGCCCAGTGAGAGGAGCTAAGAGCCTCTTCTTGCTGAGCTTCTGGCATCCTTTTGGGGGTGTAGGGATTGGTGCCCTGGTATTTTATGGTTAGGGGATGCGGAGGGATTGCCTCGGCTCAGCCTGATATATTTCTTTTTTTTTTGGTGGGGATGGGCCCTGCTACACCTTTTTTTTCTTTCTCTCTCTCTCTCTTGCAGAGTCATTCATCAGAATGCGTTATCACGGGTGTTAGGGCCCTAACACCCGCGATAACGCCATAACGCATGCGTACATTTTTCGCATCTCGCAACGCGTATGCAGATTTTGAAAATTTAGTAAAAGGGGAGGAGTTTTGGATGGGGGATTATGAAGATGAGGGGCACTTAACGTTGCATGTGATAGTGTTACGCACGTTATCATACATTTTATCACCGGAAATAAATACACCTTTTTTCCTGGCGTTAAGCTGTGCGATATGCCCGAAACGGGATTTACAATAAATATTGCAAATCCCGTTTTGCACAGGGGGAGAGAGAAAGAGAGCACCTCTCCTTGGCACATTTATTTGTCATCTATTTATACCACTGTAGGAGGGTCAACTAGTAACGCGAGGTGAGGTTTTTGTGGTGGTCTGGGGTTTGGGGGGGGGCAGTTTTACATGCACAGTCAGAGGTACGAACAGCACAGTACACATCAGGGAACATTTGGTGTGATTTGGAATGAGGAAAAGTACACAAAGATGAGATTTCTAGGTGCATCAAGCTAGGGCGAGAGTACACTGTATAAATACTTGACTAATATGAGAGCCTTATAAAGAGTCTCTCTCTCTCTCTCAATATGGACCCATATGCACCTTATTTTTCTTTTTGACCTGGTAGTTCCTTCTTTTTCCTTCTTCCAGTCTAGTCTGAACTAGGACTGGGAAACTGGCAGCCATGGGCCTTCATCTGTAAGCACCTATGGATTTTTCCGTTTAATAGACCCTCCCTCCCAGTGTTCCCAATTTGGTCATTGCAGCCAGCTGCCAGGCACCAGGGCTCCTTCCAGATCCTGCAGCATGAGCTCTAAGTCCAGAATCTGAATGAAGGAAGCATGGAGTAGGCGCTACTGGCAGAAAACACTGAGGTCCCACAGCAGAAGCCAGACACTCCATAACAAAAGAAGAAATGTCATAATAAATTATAATTGTATCATGTTACAGATTTAATTTGGCATTATATACTATTTTTTATTCTCTCCAGATAATTTTTCCCAGCGACATTCAAGACCATCGCTAGATAAAATCCCTCAAAATCCTCCAACCATCGAGCTCCTCCATCGCTCCCGATCGCCCATCACGACTAACCACCGGCCTTCTCCTGATCCAGAAACACGACCCCTCCGGTCCCCCATGGACAATACCATCCGCCGCCTCTCGCCAGCCGACAGGTTACAGGGCAACCGGCTCCATCTGGAAAACAACCATCACCACGCCCAGGAGTCCTACCCTCTCTCTGTCTCCCCCATCGAGAACAACCATTGCCCGCCTCCTGAAGTGCTTCCAAAACCCAGCAGCCCCCGACAACAGGAGAACCACAGAGTGATCCAGCTCATGCCCAGCCCCATTATGCACCCCCTGATACTGAACCCCAGGCACTCGGTGGAATTCAAACAGTCCAGGCTGTCCGAGGACGGCATGCACAGGGAGGGGAAGCCTATTAACCTCTCCCATCGGGAAGAACTGGCATACATGAACCACATTATGGTGTCTGTGTCCCCTCCGGAGGAGCACGCGGTGCCCATAGGAAGGATAGCAGGTAAATGCAATGTAACACTTCAGGCTTTTCTGTGGCTTTGGCGATTTGCCGTGGATGGGCTTCCGGCAGAAGCTGAGCTTTCTAATGCATTCAATTCATCCATTTCCTATTTATTTGATGAATCCTAGCAAACTGGTAAGTCAAAGTTGAGGTCAGGATATTAGAAATAATGCTCACAAAAATATAGAAAAAAAAATGCATTTGTATTTGAAAATCTCAAATGTGTGGGATTTCATCTCTATCTTATGAACATCTTGAAGCCACTCCTGCGTGCTCTCAGTGAAGCGTGGGACAGGGAGTCTTAATGCTCTGGTACAGCAGCTCTTTGCGCACAAATATTCTACAGCATTCTGGAACATGGGAGGAGCTCCTCTGAGGCCTCGTACTCTACAGTCTCATGAGCTGTAAGTGCTGATTCTTCGTTTTCTGTAGGATGGGGAGAGAGGGACATTGGAAGGGGCTGCCTGGCAGTTTCCTCTTCCTCTTATTTATTTAAGTTCTTTTAATATACCGATGCTCAAGACAAGGTCTTATCGTACCGGTTTACAATAAACAAGGGGGGGATCCAGTTAACATAGGAAGCAAAAAGTTACATTAAAACAGGGACGTCGAACCTGGCTTTTAGAAGGAAAAGGGATAGATTAACAATTTCTATTCTAAATGTGTAGAAGCGTCGCTAAGCAAGGCGTAATTGCTTCTCTGGTAAATTTAAGTACAAATGTACATAGTGGAGATTCAATTGAAAAGTTAATATACTCGGATGGTTCTAGAATAGCAGCTCCTTAGTGAAGCTGGAGGTCCTTGTAGATACCATGGGTTTCTTCAGCGAAACGCTTGGGCGAAGAGCCAAGTTTTCAATTTTTTTCTGAATGTGAGATGACAATGTTCCTGGTGTATGTCAGTTGGGAGAGAGTTCCAGTGATGTGGTCCCGCGGAGGACAGCGCTCGTTTTTTGATGGAGTTGTGTTTAGTGGAGTTACTAGGCGGAACCTGGAGGGAGCCTCTGTATGCAGATCTGGTTGGCCTTGATGAGGAGTGTAATTTGAGGGGTATGGTGAGTTGTAGAGAGGATTGATGATATATGGATTTGTGGATGATGGTCAGAGTCTTGAAGAGTATTCTTATGGGTTTGCAGCTAGGTCGGAACTGTCTTCTGGGCTACAGCATCATGAGCCTTCATTCGCAACTATCTGGGGGGACCGGGGGAGGGGGTGCTCTCTCTATTTTTTTTTTTAATTAATACTTTATTGAATTTCTCTATTTTTATATCCCCTTCCTAAATCAGCCCAGCCAACAGTCCTCTGCCCAGGGGGCACAAACTGGGGCTCCCTGCAGAACCTGGCCAAAGGACCCTATGTTTGGGCCACAGGATGGGTCATTTTATAACAACCCCACGTACCTTATGAATTTAAAAAACGCATTACATTATGTCGATTTTTCAAAGCAAATTGATACGCACAAGTTCCCTTTGAAAATTATCCAGAATAACGTGTACAATATTACACCTGCTCTTTGTGACGTATAACTGGTGCTTAATTGGCATGCATAAATTTTATAATCAGAGGTATGTGTGTAACTGCCAACTCTGACTCCCCTAACACCTGTCTTTTGTGTGCATAAAAGTGTGCGTGAAATCAGGTTAAGCACATACGTTTATGTGCATAAACCCCAGGCAGAGCCGTTTGCACCCCCAAAATCTGTGTTGCATGCATGAAAATGGCCTTAAAAATGACCTGTGTGTAGTGGTGTTGAGTGATGGTCAGGACACCCTTCCACAGGGTCTGCAAACGCTGCCCCCACCCCCCTCAGCATCCTTGGCCCTGGCCATTCCAGGAAGCAGAAACCTTTTCCTGGATCCAGCCCAGGTCTTCTATGTGGCAGCGTGCCACCCAAATGGCCCAGTAAGTGTGTTGCCATGCAGGAAGTACATCATTGGCAAAGACATTTTAAAAATCTTTTCACGTTTGAGTCCCTAAGCAAGTAGATGTTGTCTCTAGACTGGCAGATCAGTTTACTTCTGTCGATTCAATAATATCATGGGCATTGAGACACACAATAGTATTACACATTTCAAAGCCATTCACTTGGGTAAATAAGCCAGTTGCCCTAGTCATAACAGTTAGAAAGCACAGGTGGATTCACATCACATGCACTTTTATCCTGGTTAAAAAGGGGCCTTCTTGTAGTTTGGAGGAGTAAAGTGCACACACAGAATGGAATTTTCAAACCTGCATGCTCGCTTTTTCCCTCTCTCCTCCGTGTGCAGACTCCGCGAGTGCTTTTGTCACGTACCCGTATAAACGCATTTTCAAAAGAATCACAATGCACATTTAAGTTTTCTTTGAAAATTGTCTGCCAAGCTCATGGGTACAAAACTATCTGTTAATTTTATACCTAAGCAGGCTACCGAAAATGTTTTTAAATACATGGAGATCCATATTGAAAGGGGTTTTGAATTTTTCGCCGGTTTCACCACCCTGACTTATCCAGCTAAGTTATTGGCTGGCTAACAACATCTGGATGACTCAAGAGTGGTGTGAGAGTGTACCGGCTGGAGGAAACTTAGCTGGATAACTTAGCCAGGTAACGCCAAATATCGCCATTAACTGTCTCCCTTTGAGCTAACTGGGTATATTCAGTGGGGCTCCTGCAATGCTGAATGTCCTGTATGCATTAAATGGATAAGTTTATCCAGCTGACTTAGCTGGACTCCCCATGGCCCAAAATTGCCACATCATTTGGAAGTGTACTTAAAACATCTGTCAAGAACTTGCAGTGAATTACGTGGAACTATAATGGTCTTTTCAAAAGTAATAGCAAAACATCAAAGAGTACTTTATGGCCAACTTATAAGCCTCAGGCAAAAACATGGCATAAAAAGTATGAAAAAACCCAGTAGAAATTGTGCAAGGAAACACGTTTGCAAAAAGCTAGGTGAGGACCTTGGATCTCCGCTCACATTTAGCAGTTTCAGGCAGGTGAGTGCTGGGTTCCTTTGGCCAAAGGTTTTTGCTTGCCCAGTTTTTTTTTTCTGTGACTGTTTTTTTTTTCCCTTGCAGAAGTTGCAAAGAATGAAATCCTCAAGCAAAGGATTTGCTATTTTGAAATTATAAGGTGAATTTTAAAAACCTGGCGTGTGCCACAACTGGGAGATATGCGAATATGTCAAACCGGCATGCGCTGAGCGGATTTTAAAAGGCTTACGTGCGTAACTCCCGCTACGCGCACAAAAAAAAATGTTTTCAAAAAAGGGGTTGGGTTATGGGCATGGTCTGGGCGGGGCATGAGCGTTCCTGGATTTCACATTGAAACCAGTGTGCAGATACTTGCGTGCACAAACGCGTGCCGGGGTCCTCTACCGCATTACTTTACTTCTGCTATGGATGGTGTGTAAATGATTAAAATAAACAAAAATCAGCGGGGTTTTAAAGGTCGGAACTAACAGGGGAAAAGGGAGGCTGTTAAACTAGTTTGGGGGGGTTTGAAAGTCCTATCCCTTGCCTGGGCGAACTAGGAACGAATTGCATCGGCGCATGTGTCTATTAAAATCCCCCCACTTACATGGTAGAAGTGGCATTTGCGTGCACATGTGCCCACCCACTTATAATTGTGCACACGTGTGCGCGCGTTCAGCCTATTTTATGAAATGCACGCATGCTGTAAAATGATCTGTCCCTCGGCATGAGCCAGCAAATGCGCGCACGTGCGCCCACACGCCAGTTTTAAAATTTACCTTTTATTGAGCAAACTGATTTCCAATTTTGCACCTTTTTTTTATTTGTTAGAAACAAATTTGACCCCTATGGGTCTAAAATGCATTAATGCACATTAATATGATAACTTTCAAACACGTACGTGGCCTTGAGCATTTATTTTATGGCCCCTACGTATGATATACTCGCATTTTATAAAATACGTGTATCTCTACCCCACAACATACATGCTTATGTTTTACGCGTGAATACATGCAGTGCATTAAAACCGCGGATATCAATGCATTGAATGCATGTACGTTTCCTACCTATTTTACACACAAAAGTGACGTAGGAGTTACTCGCGCAAGTCCCGATTTTATATGTGTAAGTCGGACAGTTTTAAAGCATGCGCATGAAAATGAAATTAACCAGTTTACCAATTAGTCCACCAGCTCGCCCAGTTCTTCTCCAGGTCATTGAGACCTCCCTAGTTCTTCAGCCTGAATTCTCCCCGAGTCCACTCAGACCTCCTTCCCAGTCACTACTACACAATAAACACGTTTGATATCACTTACACCAGGAAATTAGCAGGCAGGAAAATACATGAGTAAGTTGGCAAATGTACGCACGTGTTTTTTAAAATTGCAACATACACACATGTTGACCCTTCTTTTACACACATATATATGTTCGTGCTAAATGCACACTTATTTTGGACTTTTATAAAATATGGAATACACAAGTTGAGACTGCTTATGCTCATTTTTACATACATACGGTTTTGAAAATTCACCACAAGAGGGTAATTTTCCACGATTTACATGGGAGGTACATGCATAAAATCAGCATATCTACCTTATAAATGGGCCCTGACCGACGGCCCGCACATGCGCAGTAGAGCACAGCTCTACTGCGCATGTGCGGGCAAGGACGTCGGTCTCAGCCAGCGTCAGAAAAAAAAATGGCGGCGGCGGTGTAGGGTGGCGGTGGCGTCGGGTGGCAGCGGCGGCAGCGGGCGGCGGCGAACGACAACGACGACGAGGAGCGGCGGCCAGTAGCGAGGGAGGGAGGAGAGAGAGAGGGAGGGAGGGACTGAGTGGGGGGGAGGGAGGGACTGAGTGAGAGGGAGGGAGCGATTGAGTGAGGGGGAGGGACTCAGGGAGGGGGAGGGAGGGACTGAGTGAGAGGGAGGGGGAGGGACTGAGTGAGAGGGAGGTAGGGGGTGGGGAAGAGTGAGGGGAGAGGGAGAATGAGGGAGAGGTGAGAGACAGGGATGTGAGTAAGTGGAAGGGTAAGAAGTTTTGGAGCAGAGAAAAAGGGAGTGGAGGAGGGCTGAGGGAGAGGGGATGGGATTGAGAGAGGGTGGGGAGTGACTGAGGGAAGGGGAGAGAGGTGGGAGTGACTGAGGGAAGGGGAGGGAGGTGAGAGTGAGGGGAAGGAGGCAGTGGGAGACAGAGAGTGAGTAAGACTGAGGGGTGGGAAGGGGGTGAGTGACTGGGGGGAATGAGGGAGAAAAAGTGTAGGAGGGTGCTGCGAAAATGGACCGAAAACAAAAATGTAATGTAGCCCGTTGTGACGGGCTTAAGGGCTTGTAAGTGTATAAGTAGCCTCTGATCATGGTATGCAGATTTTCAGAAGGGCAAGTGTACCATTGCTGTCACAGGGAAAAGTTAGCACATACAAAGGACGTTCCAGAATAGGGTTTGGACATACGCACTTATTCACGTTTTTTAATAAATGGAGTATGCATATACATCATCAAACATGCAAGCACATGTTTGCATTGCCAGGGCTGGCAGAAGCACTAGGCGAACTAGGCCTGGGCCTAGGACGTCAACCATTAGGGGGCACGAACCATGCGGGGCCGCGAGTGGAGGCAGAGAGGAGGGGAGATTCAACGGGCGTGGTTGAAAACTAGGTAGGAGTCGGGGCCACAACCGGGGGGAGAGGGGGCGGGCACAAGGCAGAAGGTGCCTAGGGTGCCTAATCCCCTTGCACCGGCCCTGTACATTGCTAATCAAGTCGCAGATATAACATCTAACTTCTCCTTTGCAGTTTTTGGGTGGAGGGTCTGGAGCAAGGGGTGGAGGGTGTGGGTGAAGTGGTGAAAGATCTTGGTCAACGGGTGGAGGTCTCAGTGAACAGGTGCTTGGAAGGACATGTAGAAGTATCTTCATAAGCGAGATAGGTGCATACATCAACCAACTTTCAAAAATGCCTGCATGCATAAATTGAGGATTATTTTGTGCACATGTTACAATTATTTAACAAGTAAAATATATTGCATATTTTTCTAGAACAGGTGCATAAACTATACAGATCCCTGCTTTAAAAAAAAAATGCGTGTACTGAAACATAACATGCGTATTTTCAGGGCAGTGATATGTATTAATTTATAAACTATGTGGCTCCCGCTGCACAATCTATAAAATACAGGGATAACCTTAGGCACAGCTACTTATGTGTGTATGCGCAGAGTTACACACACAATTGAAAATTACCCTCTAAATGCTTGCGTGCATTAACTAAAAATTGTGCATTAAAGCAGTTTTAATGCCTGATGCAAAAAAAAAAATTAAATTGAGCTGCATAGTATGTAAATGTATGCTGAACATAGTAACATGGTAAATGATGGCAGAAAAAGACCAATTGGTCTATCCAGTCTGCCCAGTTGTATCCTATCTGCCAACCACACAGCGTGATTGCTTGTAAGACATTGCTCCCTATCCAGAACAGTTTGTTCTCATTCTTATTTATAATCCACCTTCTTGGGTAGATGAATTTGCAAGATCCCCTATAATCTTTCATGGCCATCACTCCTCCCTTCCTCTTGTCTAATCACAAGAGTTTGTTATTTAGAGCTGCTGTTGCCTGAAACCTATCCTAGCTCAGGTCCATGTAACCTTTCAGAACGATAACCCGCCGCCACCACCAGCCAGCTTCATCATCCCAGTCAACACACGGAGTACCATAGCCTGCCCAACAGACTCGGCTACATGAATGGCTGCAGTTCCACCAGGACTTCTAGTTATTACTCTATTTGCAGCTGGTAGGGCACGTAAAAACATACTAATACCATCTGGTTGGGCGTGTAAAAACACGCCACTATCACCTCTTCACTTTTTTTTTTTTTTTTTTTTGCAACTACAGCTCTTTTGTGTCTATCCAGTGGCCTTCTTGTTCTCTGTTACCTGTTTTAGCCTCTACCACCTGCTCCAGGAGGGAGTTGAAGGCATCCGTTACCATTTCCACGAAAAATATACTTCCTGGCCTTGCTTCTGAGTTTAACCCCCTCGGAGCCTTGTATCCTGACCCTTTATCATCGAACTTGCTTTTTGTTGCTTTCTATTGCTTTCTTGTGTGTTATTGTTACCTTTCTAGTAGTTGAATGTTTCTATCATATCTCCCCTGTCTCTCTTCTCCTCTGGCTATACATGTTTAAATCTTTAAGTCTAATCTCCTAAGGCTTTTGGTGCATACCCTGCACCATTTTGGTAGCCCTTCTCTGGATTGCCACCAATCTGTCTGTATCCTTCCAAAGGTAATTGCCTCCAGAACTGGACACAGTACTCTAATTGGGGTATCACTAATGACCTTTGCAATGGTATAACCATTTCATTTTTTTTCAAATAGCCTTTCACTGTGCACTCTAGCATTCCTATGACTTTCAACACTTCCTTGTGGCACTGTTTTGCTACGTTGAAATCATGATTATAATAACCCCTAGAGTTTTTTCCTCTGCTTTATATACATCAGTGTCTCCCAACATATACCGCTCCCTCGGATTTGTGCACCCCAAATGCGTAACTGCATTTTTTTGGTACTGAAACTTAGCTGTCAACCACTCCTCCAGATTTCTGAGATCACTTCTCATGCTCTCTACTGTCTTAGAGGTGACCACTCTGTTGCAGATCTTAGTGTCATCTGAAAAAAAAAGACAAGACTTTCCTCTTTCCTACATCGTTTACAAAGATATTAAACAGAATTTCCCCACCCCCTTTCCCCCTCCCTCCCTCCCCCCAGGAGAAATCCCTAAAGCCACTCCACTCATCACCTTTATTTCTTTGAAATCAACCACATTTACCACTTGTGAGGAAGTCTGTAGGAAACTCCCTCAGACCACCTTAAGGGACCTGGCACAGCTGTCACACCTGGTCTTACTTAAGATCCAGACCGTAGGAATCCTGGGTGAAAGGAGGAACCTCTCACCAATGTACAAGAACTCAAGACCTAGAAAGGTTAGAGAGGCCCCGGGGAGCAATCAGGAACTCATTCTATACAAAGACATGCTATGTGTGATGTTGGTGTGCTACCCGAAGTTAAGGTGAACTGCATTTGTTTGTTTTTCTTTTCTTTCACTGTAAATAAATTGCACATAAAGGAAACAGCCAGAGTCTGCTTCCTTATTCCTTCTGCCTGCTTTCTAAGCCACTATTGCCAAGTTATCACATATGGTGGCAGAGGTGGGATCTCTTGCCTACGGGGCGGGAAGCACAGGCAACAGCCCACAGCCCCCACATCGGAAGAAAATAAAACCCTGCAGATTTTTTTTCTTTTTCCTGGGGCCTCCCAGTTCCACTCACCCAGCTTTCGTACAACAGGCCAAGAGGGCTAGCCCCACCTGTGTAGTTAGGGGTCAAGCAGTGACTAAGGGCTGGACAAGCCAGCAGGTGTTTTTTTTGTTCCCCCCTCCTTTCCTTTCCCTGGAGAGGTATGTAGTTTGGAGGCAGCTTGGTAAGCAAGGAAGATGGAGCAGGTGATCCAGGGTCTTGCTGCAGGGCAGCAACAATTACACAACGTGCTGCAAAAGCAAATTCATCAGCAGCAGGTATTGCGAGAGAAGGTAATGCAGCAGCATACAGTGCTAACACAGATAGCACAAGCTGTGCAAACACTGTAACCAGTCCACCTTCCATGTCACTGATACTACTTAAGATGACCCCAGGAAAAGACCGTGATGGTTTCCTGAAAAATTTGAGCATCCAGCTCCTCTGACAGGCTGGCCAGAGGATGGATAGACTACCTATCTAGGGAATCTACTCACCAGGAGTAATCAAGACGTCTTCCAAACTACTAATCCAGAAGAGTGGGCCACATACCAGGAATTCAAGACCACCATTATAGAGAGAGTGGGACTCATCCCAGAAGCCTACTGACAATGATTTCGATGGGGAGTTCTGCAGGCTGGAGAAAACCCAAGCAATCTAATTCACAGACTTAAAGATGTTGCTTGGAAGTGGCAGCACCCAGAAGGGAAAACTAGGGTGAAGGTAGCCAAGCGTTTCTGCTAGGACAATTTCTAGACAGCCTAGAATGGCCTATGAGACAGTGGGTCTGCCAACATCCAAACCTATGGTTGAAAAGGCACTGGAGTAGTGAAGGCCTATTATCAGGCCCAGACTAAGCCTGAGTCACCACAGTTCCCAGAGAAGCCACTCAACCAGAGAGGAACACAATGGAGTCCTAAGAGCCAGAGGCCCCAACATCCTGTAGCACAAGTCCAGCTGGACTTTCCACCTCAACCACAACCATCAGCCATTTTACCAGAGACTGTTCCCTCAGGGTAGATGAACCCGTGCCGTGGCCCCACACTTTTGAAATGTCATGGATGTCCTCAGCCAGGAAGTCTCTGCTTTTGTGATTGCAGTTGGGATAGATAGCATTCCAACCCAAGCATCGCACTCTAAGAGTGTGAGAGTGTGAAAATACTCAATCGAAGAGAATTAGTGAAGCAAGTCCAGATTGACTATGACAGAGTAGTGACCCTGGCATGCATACAGGGGACAAACGGGAGTATCCAACAAACCAGGTACAATTGAAGACCCCCAGTCAGCCAAGATAAAATTGTGGGAGTTTTCCTTGGCTATCCTACCCCATGGTCATAGGATGGGACTGTCCAAAATTTAAGAGGTTCTGCAACCAGCCACAACAATGAAGAATTGGACTTTCTAGAATGTTTTCCCTTGGATGATCCAGATTTCTATCATAAAGACTCCAAGATTCCTAAGTCCTGGAGGCAGCACCAACAGAACAAATACACTTATGCTGCTAATTTAGAGGCAGCTGGGGAGGAGGGATCAGAGTCGGGGGAAGAACAACCATCCACTCAAAATATCTTACCTGGCCCTTTTGAGTGGGAAAAAGGAGGTGACCCGGGGAGCTTCAGGTGGGCCCAAAGGGAGGATGAGTTCTTTAAGGGGGTCACCTGGGAGAGGAAAAGACCCGGGAGAAAATATTGGCACAATTCTATTGGCTGGATGTACATAAACCGACCCAGTTGTATTATTGGTCCTACCCTACTTGTCAACTCACAAAGCCTGCCGGTGTACAGATGGCACCTCTCATACCAATGCCCATAATTGAGACCCTTTTTGAAAGGGTGGGTATGGATCTTGTGGGGTCACTAAAGAGATCTACTTGAAGAAATAAGTACATCCTCGACATTCTGGACTATGCCACAAGATATCCAAAGGCAGTACTGCTACAGAACATGAAGTCTCCAATGGTGGCAACCACCCTAATGGAAGGTTTTTCACAACTTGGGCTGCCCAAGGATCAGGGGACCCTATTTGGGTCCAGGGCAATGAAACAACTCTATATCTTGCTTAATGTAAAGACTCTGCACACCTTGTATATCACCCGCAGACTGATGGCCTCTTTGAGTGCTTCAGCCAGACACTCAAACAAATGTTGAAAATATTTGTGGATGAAGATGGCAAGAACTGGGACTCCTTGCTGCCCTATGTGTTGTTCATGAAGTGCCCCAGAGCTTGATGGGGTTTTTGACTTTTGAATTATTGCATAGGAGGAGGCAGAAATAAATTTTGGACACAGCTCAAAAATGGGAAAATGAAGAAAATCCTGGGCAGAACCTCATGGATTACGTTCTCAGAGTGCAGAATCGCCTAAAAAAAAGCTGGAGAGGCAGCCTGCCTGGGTCTAGACAAGGCTCAGTCTACCCAAACCTGAACTTATAATCACCCCATGGTCCAAAGAATATTCCAGCCGGGGAACTAATCCTTTTCCTCTTCCCCTTTTCGGAAAGCAAGTTATGAGCCTGTTGGCAAGAGCCCTATGAAGTTTTGGAGAAAACAGGGCCCATGGATTACAACATAGCTCAGCCTGATAAATGAAAGAAAACTCAGACCTACCATTTTAACCTTCTTAGGAAGTGGGTTCCACATGGGTGTGGAGTGGTACAAGAAGAAGAGTTTGGTCCAGAGGTCATACCTGAAGTGGACCAAATCCAGATTCCTTTCGAAGAGCATCTGTCCACTGCACAGCCAGCCAACTTAAAGTAGCTGGTGAAGCAAAACAAGGAGATCTATGCTAGATCAAACGTAGCATATCGTACACACCTAGTGCAGCATGACGTCCTTATGTTTCCTGGAGTTATTGTGAGGCAATGACCATATCAGATTCCTGAGGCCAGACGCCACGTCATTAAGACCAAAGTGAAGGAGATGCTCCGGCTCAAAGTTATAGAGGAGTCTAACAGTGATTGGTCCACACCAATAGTGTTGGTGCTGATGGCCAGATGGCAGCATAAGGCTCTGCATTAACTTTAAAGGTCTCAAAGCTTGATGCATACTCGATGCCTCGCATGGATGAGCTGATTGAATGTCTGAGATCAGCCCAGTTCATCTGTATCCTGGACCTTACAAAAGGGTATTGGCAGGTGCCTGTCACGCCAGCAGTGAAGGAGAAACTTGCATTCTTGATGCCCAGGGGACTTTTCCCATTCACCATCCTCCCTTTTGGACTCCCCCATAATGTTTTGATACTTGGTCAACTGCCTGCTCTGCCCATATCAAGGGTACCAAGGTGCCTGTTTAGATGACACTGTGGAATACAGCTCAGATTGAAAGACACACCTAAGCCAACTCCAGGCCATGCTAACCAGTCTAAGGAAAGCAGGATTGCTGACCAACCCTAAGAAGGGCTTCTTAGGGGGCAAGAAGTCTAATATCTTGTCTATATCCTGGGCAAGGGCAAGGTTCATCCACAGACCCGGAAGATTGAGGCGATCACCCAGGTATCAGTCCCACAAACAAATGCAAAAGTGAAAGCAGTCCTAGGTATAATGGGGTACTATAAAAGATTTATCTCCCATTATTCAGAGAAGGCGGAGCCTCTCACAAGACTATTGGAGAAGGTCTAAGTGGTCAGCTGAAGCAGAGAAGGCCTTCTGAACTCTGAAAGAGGCGTTATGCTCCGAACCAATCCTGATAAGTCCAGACTTCACCAGACCCTTCATGGTGTCAACCGATGCCTCAGAAGTAGGCTTGTCGTATACATTAGCCGGAAACTGATGGCCATGGAAAAGGTATTATGCAACAGTTGAAAAGGAAGCCTTGGCAGTCAAGCGAGCCCTAGAGGCCTTATGCTACTTCCTGCTGGGACAGCAGTTCACACTCGTAACAGACCACCAACTGCTTCTTTGGATAAATAGAAATAAGGAGTCCAATGCGAGGGTGATGAGAGTTCCTGTCCCTACAGCCCTTCACCTACAAAATACAGCATAGGGCAGGAAAGGAAAACACCAATGCGGATTTCCTGTCCTGAGAGGTAGCCCAGGTACAGGCATGCGCTCACCTGAATAAAGGTGAGTTGAGAGGGGAGGGTATGTGAGGAGTCTATAGAAAACTCCCTCAGACCACCTTAAGGGACCTGTCTTCCTTAAGATCCAGACCCACCAGTGTACAAGAACCATGGGCCTAGAAGAGTTAGGGAGGCCTCAGGGAGCAGACAGGAACCCATTCTATGCAAAGACCTGCTATGTGTGATGTCTGTGTGCTTCCTAAGCTTAAGGTGAGCTGCATTTGTTTGTTTGACTTTTCTTCCACTGTAAATAGATTGCACATAAAAAAAACAGCCAGATTCTGCCTCCTTATTCCTTTTGGCTGTTTCTCAAGCCACTATCGCCAAGTTACCACACTGCTACACTCAACCAGTTTCTAATCCAATCCCACCACCTTCAGGAACCCCCACCCCTCCTGTATAGAAGAGCATGAAAAGCTTTGCTTGAAATCCCAAGTTTCACCACATCCAGCTCCCACTTCCAATCTAATTCTCTGGTCACGCTAATTGAAATAATGTCAGATTTGTCTGATATGATTTCCCTTTCGTAATACTGTGCTGCCTCATATCCCACAACTCTCTGATTTTTTTTCATTTTCCAGTCCTTCAGAAGAGTCTCCCCAAACTTTCCCACCATCTTTGCCATTCTGACTTACCTTCCTTGTCTCATTCGGTTTTAGTAGATATTGTCTTCTGTCTGCCTTTTTTCTGAGATCCTTTGCTAATTTGTTTTTTTTTCCCCTTAATTTTTCAGCTACCTCTTCTGAAAACCATACTGATTTCTTTTTAATCTTACATTTCTTTACTTAACATAAAAGATTTATTGCTCTTTCTATAGCTCCTTTTAGATTAGTTCGCTGCTCTTCTACTTCACCTGCGTCCTCCCACTCTGCCAGTTCCTCTTTAAGGTACCTCCTCCAGATTAAATCACATAAAAGCTCAGCACCTTGATTATGAACTGCCTAACAATGCATAACAATTTGAATTTTATCTACAAAGTAGTGGGCCACCAACACAAACTTTTAAGTGTAGGAATAATATGAGCATTGTAAGAAATATGAAGTTTCAGCCTTGCAACAACATGCTGAATTATTTGCAGCACATGGAGCAATGTGCCAGGAATATCACAATATGTACTGCATTACAGTAGTCTACACCTGGCTTGACTAGAGCCTGAACAAGGGGAACCAAACAAAAAAATCAAACAGTAATGGTCAGCAGTGAAAACTAAAAGAAAGGTGTCAGGAAGCCTGACCATGTATCCTGCAATAATAAGCAAAGGACCATCCAGTCACTTCGATCATTGACGTTTTAATGAGGCCATTGGGCCGTCGTGAATGACAACCATCTTTTTGCTGATTGTTAGCCAACCCCTGAGGAAGCTGGTTACAGCGAAACACCGGCCATGTTGGGTTAATTTCGACTTTCAATTGTGACTTGTATTTTTATATGCTACACAAAAAGCTTCTAAAATATTTGCAGACATTTAGAAAGGTGGTTGATCGAAATAACTGGATGGGCCTTTGCCTATTATTGCAGGATACATCGTCAGACTTGCTGACACCTTCCTTTTAGTTTTCACTGCTGACCGGTTTCATTTTTGTTTGGTTCCCCTTGTTTGGTCTTAGGTATTTATTGTTGGGGTTACCTTTAGCCCTCCTATTTTTGGTTGACCAGAGTCTGAACATCTGATCAAAAGTCAAGAAAAGACGGCATAGTCCTCAATCTCTTCACAGTCCTTAGCTTAAAAAATGTGGTGCGGGCAATGCTTGCCCCTGGGTTTTCATTGTAAGATTTTGATCAAAGATTATGAATTTCTTTTTGTAATGGAAGAATTAAATCTCCTAGTTTAATCTGGTTATCCTGTATATTTGTTGTAGCTTGGTTTATAGCCATCACTTCAGTCTTGGGTAAGTTAAATTTCAGTAAATTATTCTTAAGTCAGTCTTGCAATTTACTAAGACAATCTATTACTTTGGCAAGGACCATACCATCGGAAGATTCAGTTGTAAAGAAAAGCTGCAGATCATTGACGTACACTCAGCGTTAATAGAGAAAAACAATTGGCAAACAAGGAACATAACAATGTTTAATAGAACTGCTGATGGGAATGATCCCAAGGCACTCCTGAACTGCATACTCTTGGCATAGATAACTTAGACCATACTTTTACTTGCTGTCACCTGCCTGGACATTAGAAATATTTCTTCCGTTTGTAAGTGCCAATTTCATTATTGCCTTTTCCCTCATGGGTTCCCGTACCATTTGTGTGAAGAGAGCCCCTTGAAGGGAGTTCAGGATCTCTGTGCTTGTTTGATTTATCAGACAAGATATTTACATCACGCAGGTTAAAATTTCCCACCACCACTTCTCCCTTCCATTCCACTTTTTGGATCTCTGTCCCAATTCTTCTGCCTGTGTCGCAGGTCTGTACCATACTAGTGTAGATGTTTGTGCCATTTCCCTTTACAAGATCTGCGTTAATGAACAATTTTAACACAGCTTAGTATATAGTTCTGTAAGAGGTCTATATCCAGTCACTTTCAGATACTTTGGAGATATTTTATTTATTTATTTATTAGCTTTTATATATCGACATTCATGGGTACATCATGCCGGTTTACAATATAACTGAAGGAGGAAATTACAAAAACCCAGGGTGGGGGGAAGAGGGAGCAGATAGGAAGAGAGAAGGGGCGAGAGAAGAGAGGGGAAAAGGAACAGTACCTAATGGAAAACAACAGAGAAAACATAATAAGTAGCATTGCAAATTATACACTCAGTAAGGGACTGTGTATAACCTTATCCACTGTGGATAACCTTATATAAATTATACACTCCAAAATGTATTATATACAATAATAACAAAAAGTATTATATACAGTCATATATATTATCTTTAACTAGTACATACAGGAGACACTATATATGACATTACAAATTATACATTAGGAAAGGCAACTATGTATAGACTAGCAGGATTGCTAAAGGGAAAAGTAAGGGTTAAAGGAAAGCGGGGGGGTAAATAAAATGGGGTATAAATGGATGCTATAGGGAAAAAGAAGGGTTTGAGGACAGGGGAAAGGGGGTATAGGGAAATAAGGGGGTATATAAGGAGGTGCAGCGAAATGGGAGACAAAGCAGAGGATAATTAAAAGGAATAAAGGAGAAGGCTATGAGTACGTTAATAACAAGGGCTCTTTCTCTGAAGGAGTAGAGGGAGCAGGGGGACTACGTGGGATCCGGATCAGGGTAGGCCATTTTAAAGAGCCATATTTTAACCCCTGTTTTGAATTTCCGAATGCATGGTTCTAGTCAGAGCTCAAGTGGCATAGTGTTCCAGAGGGAGGGGCCTGCAATGGATAGGGCTCTTTCTCTGGTGGAAGTGTGGTGAGCACATTTAAGGGAAGGGGTGTGGAGGGTTCCTGAGAGTGTGGTTCTAGTAGGACGATTGGAGGAGTGGAATCGAAGAGCATCTTCAAGCCAGGAGTGATTGTGGTTGTGCAGAGAGTTGTGAATAATGGTGAGGGTTTTGTATCTGATGCGGGAGGAGATGGGAAGCCAATGGAGTTCCTTGAGAATAGGGGTAATGTGATCTGCTTTACGTGTTTTTGTAAGGATTCTTGCCATAGCATTCTGTAACATTTGCAGGGGTCTAATAGTAGAGTAGGGAAGGCCTAGAAGTAAGGAATTGCAGTAATCCATTTTTGATAGCATTGTCACTTGCAGGACTGTGCGGAAGTCTTGCGAATGGAGTAGGGGTTTAAGTTTTTTTGAGGATATGGAGCTTGAAGAATCCTCCCTTTATGATTGTGTTAATGTGGTTTTTGAAGTTTAGTTGGTGGTCTAGGGAGACACCAAGATCTCGCACGAAGTAGGGAAAAGCATTAGAGGGGAGGGTGAGGTCACAAGCAGATGGTGGTGTGCGGTCAGGGTGATTTGAAATGATGAGGAGTTCAGTTTTGGAGGAGTTTAAAGCAAGGCGGAGGTTAGAGAGTAGGGAGTTAATGGAGACGAGGCATGTTTCCCAAAACTTAAGAGATTTGGTGAGGGATAGGGATGAGGATTTGGACATCGTCTGCATATAAGAAAAACTTAAGACCAAGGTCAGAGAGGAGGTGGCAGAGCGGTAACAGGTATATATTAAAGAGCATGAAGGATAGTGAAGAGCCCTGTGGGACGCCTTGGGTAAGGGGGATGTGTGATGATTCGGAGTTTGCAATTTTTACAGCGTAGCCTCTGTTATTGAGGTAGGAAGAGAACCAGTGGATGGCTGTGCCTGAGATGCCAATTTCAGTTAGGCGGGTGAGGAGGATTTTGTGACTGATGGTATCGAAGGCAGATGAAATGTCAAGAAGGGCAAGGATAAAGAATTGTCCTTGGTCCATGCCCTTGAGGAGAGTGTCAGTCAGTGAAAGTAATAGGCTTTCCGTGTTACGAGACTTACGGAAGCCGAATTGAGAGGGGTGGAGAATATTATAGTCTTTCAGATAGTCAGAGAGCTGTGAATTGACTATCTTTTCCATATTTTTAGATATGAAGGGAAGGTAAGAGATAGGATGGTAGTTTGAAGGGTTGGTGGGGTCAAGGGTAGGTTTTTTGAGAAGAGGCTTGACAACAGCAAGTTTGAGGGGGTCTGGGACTTTGCCATGGGAGAGGGAGCAGTTGATAATGTCGGACAGGGGTTTTGCGATGATGGAAGGAATGGAGAGGAGTGCTTTAGTGGGGATAGTGTCAGAGGTGTATGTAGCAGGTTTGATTTTTTTTTTTAATGGATTTGTTTTCCTTGGCGGAGGTTAAATCGAGAAACTCGAATTTGAGGTTGGGATTTTTGGGGAGAGGATTGGCTGGAGAGGCGTTGGAAGGGAAGCGTAGAAGGAGGTTTGATATTTTATTTTTGAAATAGAGGGCAAGTTCTTCGCATTTGCTATTGTCTTGTTCATCTGTGGCGGGGGGGGGGGGTAGATTTAGTGAGTTCTGCCACATACGAGAATAAAGCATTTGCGTTGAATTGGTAATTATGGATTTTTGCAGAGTAATAATCGCGCTTAGTTTGGAGGGTAGAGAGTCTGTAGGCGTGTAGTGTAGATTTGTAAATGGCTGCTTGCTTAGGGCTAGGGTTTTTGCGCCAGGTTCTTTCTTTACTTCTAAGGTCATTTTTTAGATCAGTGGTGTACCAGGTTTTTTTTGCTGACTGAGAGTGCAGCTGCACTATTGAATATAGCTGGCTATCTGAAAGGTAACCAGCTAACTTTATCAGGCTAACTTTAGGACCACTCTTTGGCCTGACCAGACTTAGCCGGATAAATTATCTGGCTAAATCTGAACATCCGAGTTAGCCAGATAACTTAAGCCAGCTACCATAACTCCTCCCTGAGTTATTCAGCTAAATTGTAGGTAGATAATAAGAAAGCTGGCTAAAATATAGCCAAGTACCCAAATATTCATTTAGCTGATAACTTCGTCCAGCTAAATGTTTCTCAGTATTTTGACACTGAGAACAAGGACACTAAACAAATTGCACCCCATGACTGCAGGAGACATGGGGTAAAAATTCAAGGGCATGTTACGTTTACTTGCTGTTATGTGTCTGCTCTTTAGTGCCTTTATTTGACTGCTGAATGTAGTTTTCAAATGATATATTCACAAGGAATATGATACTCTTGAGACGAACCACACTTGGTAGGATCACTGTAAAAGACTGATATCCACGGAAGGGAAACAAGGCTACCGCAATAAGGGTTGATGAATCTGAATGTTGTCCCTTTTGGCTTGATCTGCATGATGTTAATGGCGCTGTATGCTGTGTTTACAAAAATAACCTTGCCAGGAAAGTGTAGCCAAGAAGTTGAAGCAGCTTTCAGCAGAACTGTAACTTAAACTGGAAAGATCAGTTTGATATGAGGACATTGTACTTCTGGACAGAACCTTGGCTTCAGTCTCCTCCCTGGGTGAAGTGTTTTGGTAAAAGGAAACCTTATTAAACATTATAAAAGGGAAGGAAAAGTCTTTGAATTTGAGCCTGCCCCCGGCTAATGTTCAGTGCTATGCAACCCAAAGTCATTTTCTTTTCAACTTATTCCATGCAGGTGCCGGGATATCTCGTGTCTGTGCTGGGAGGTCAGGCCCTACAAAATATGAATTCTTTATGAATGACCAGATAGCACAGACTGAGCAGATTATACCTCTGTTATTGGTCTCCATTCATGATCTCACCCCATTAAGCTTATAGGGTTAAATATGCACATATTAATTTAGGTAGTGCAAACTGGCAGTGTAAAGTTTGCCACGTTAGTGGCATGCCATCTATACACATAGAGGGCAATAAATAGACTGCCTGCATTGGTGCAAATCCCTGCAGGTAATTTTTTACCTATGGAGGTGTTATGTTCGGTGTGTCTTTGAACGAGAAGTGGGTCCTTGGGTTGTGGAGATTGGAGACTCTGCCCACAGGGAGGAGCCCTGTGGGCCCTTACCACAACAGGCAAGGTCTCAGCAGTAAAGGACAACAGAGGAATAACTTTATTTATACAGCTGATGGCAATCCGAGGAGCGGATCAATGAAGTCAGTCCAGATAGTAGTCCGCAGTGCAGAGTGGTTCGGTGAATACCTTCTCTAGGCGTAGCTTGTGCTGGCAATTCCGGTAGTGGTTTGCAGCGCGGGGTAGGCCGGAAGCCGATGACATACACAAGACAGAGGGGATCCGGTAGTGGCCGCAAGCGGGGTAACCCGAGAATCCGTGCCACAACGGTAGTAGAGCAGATAGTGTACTCACACCGGTACTGTAGTCGTAGATGGAAGATCAGGCACCAAGGAGGTCCAATAGAAGAACAGCGAGGGTCATTCAGGAATGATGGAGGACTCACTGGAAAGAGAGAAAGAGAAATGGCTCTCTGAGGAACAGATAGCCCTGAGTGTGGCAAAGCCCCTGAGGAGCGAATACCTAGGACACTCAGAGAGACGAAGTCTCAGTGTGGCGGAAGTAGCAGGAAGGAATCCTTGCTAACTCGTATAGCAAGAGGTCAGCTGAGTTTAAATATGGTAAGTGGGTGACGTCAAGCCGCACATTTTACTTTCAGAAATTAGCGCCTACCCAAAGGTAGGCGCTAATTTCTCCGGGCACTGGGAAAGTGCACAGAAAAGCAGTAAAAACTGCTTTACTGTGCACCCTCTGACTTAATATCATGGCGATATTAAGTCGGAGGTCCCGAAAGTTAAAAAAAGTAAAAAAAAAAAATAGAAAAAAAAATTTGAAATAGGCTCGCGGGTCGAAAACCGGACACTCAATTTTGCCGGCGTCCACTTTCCGAACCCGTGGCTGTCAGCGGGCTCGAGAACCGACGCCGGCAAAATTTGAGCGTCAGCTGTGAAACCCGCTGACAGCCGCCGCTCCTGTCAAAAAAGAGGCGCTAGGGACGCACTAGTGTCCCTAGCGCCTCTTTTTACCGCCGGCCCTAATTTTAATAAATTAAAATACTGTATCGTGCGCACAGGAGAGTGGTCTGTGCGCGTGCTGGGAGAGCAGGCGCTCTCCCGTGATTTTACTGTAAATAAATTAAAATACTGTATCGTGCGCACAGGAGAGTGGTCTGTGCGCGTGCTGGGAGAGCAGGCGCTCTCCCGTGATTTTACTGTATCAGCCCGACAGAAAGGAGGTGAGCAGCAAAGGTCACAGCCACCTGTAACCGACGGGCGCAACAGGAGGTTTGCATCAATATAGGCAGTTTATTCATTCTTATGTGTCACTATTGCAGAGAGTACTGAATTAAAATCTGATCATGAAGATAACTTAACACTGAAAATTTTAAAAGGCCCGAAGAACTCCGATTCGAAACGCTATGCCAGTGTTGGAAACATGTTGCGTTTTTAAGGCATCACTTCTGTATATGTAATAGAAAGCAATGAAGACAAGTAGATGTGTTTGAATGAATTTATACGGTCTTCATTAGATAATCATACTGTTCACAGTATTGTGTGATTTAATGAAAATTTCATGGATGGATGTTTTTAGTGCAATTTATAAAAATTATAGGACCTATTATTATAAATGAGGAGGCATTTGATTTGGCTTAATTATATAACCTTATCGCCCGTGCATATGATGGCCCTTCTGTGATTAATATAGAAATGTACATCAGCAAATAGAATATAGGCATAGTAAGCGATAGTTTTACTTCAGAAGACTGTACTTTGTCTTTATATTTGTGTGCTGTTTTTAAAATAAACCTGCTACTATAAATGCAGACTGTTCCAGTAGGACTATTCACGTCATTGTAATTAAATGAAGGCATGGCTTTTTCTCCAGACATTTGAGGAATTAATAGTATGGGAAGGATAGATACTGATATCGATATGTGAGTTACTTGATGAGAGAAAGGTATACGTTTTGGAGGTAATTTACAAAGGCGTGATGCATATAAATGTAACATACTATGATAGAAAGTTTCAGAAGCCCATTTACCCGTGTTAAGTGCTTTTAACATGGGTAAAACCTATTGACAATTCAATGGCATGTGTTGTAGCAATTTTCAAAAGCCCACTTATACAGGTATAGTTCATTTACATGTATAAAACCTAGTTTTAAGCTTGTAAATGCTTTTGAAAATTACTCCCTTTGGTTTTAAGAAGTGTTTTAATGATGAGGTGAAAGGAACTTGAGGGCATGAATTTTATGCACTGTTGATGTATATGTTGTAATATATTGTGATACTGATTATTTATATTTGGTTGTTTTTGTTTAAGTATGGTGTTTTAGTTGTAAGTCACCTTGAATAGATCATGAAGACCAGTGATAAATGGAAATGAAATGAATGCACAATGTTAATTTTTAAAAGAGAATTGTTTATGTGGAGTGGGAGTGCACATGTCTCAAGGTTCTCTTAGGGCACTGGCCTAATGCTCTTGCACCAGCCCTGGGAAAGATGCCAACATTTCTCAATATAAGAATTTCCTATAAAGATATGTAGATACGTACCCAATAAGAGAGAGCATCATCTACAAGAGAAATAAGATCAGATGTTCAATAGTATTTCTCTGCCCAGCATGGTAGATAGGAAGCAAAGTGTTTGTTGATAGCCTCAGAGCTTCATTACTTGTGACCTCTTGTGGTTTATTCAGTGTGAAGCAATGACTTGGAGAATTCAAGAAGAGTGATTGGTTACATATGACCCTGTGATCATTTATGGTCTCCCAATCACAAATTTCCTTGACATTCTAAATCAGAGCTGCACAAGTTAGGTGGTCAGGGCTATTGACTGGTCTGGTTGTCAGGGTAGTCAAAATATGTAAATTATCCTTATTAGATTCAATATGTGCAAATTTGATATGCAACATGGCTAGAATGACCTGATGACCTTATCTTGGAGTAACAACACAGTTTTCCCAAAGGAGACCTTCCTTCTGGGCTGATAGTTCATGGTGCCTGCCAGAAAATATAAAATGGTCTGAAATCTTCAGGCACTTTACCACTTGACCATCCCCTCCTGTCCCAGTTCAGGATATGAGGCAGGCAGGGTACTTTGCAATCAGCCTAGCTATTTGGTCAGCCTGGAGGGGAGCATCAGGAATAAACTCTTGCATCAAAACCTCAGCCAGAGGTGGAACAACAAAGTCTAGTATCCATACTGCTGAAGGCATCAGCCTGTTGATGGGCCATGGCTCCCCTTTATGGAGAAGGCTGTGTAGCAGTTTAATAAGTATCACCTTTTGTGGAAGAAATATATGATAGAAGTTGAACATTCCCAAAAATGAACTAACTTTATTTTTAAATTGCCTTTACCTTGACTTCCATAGAATGAATTTCTGAAGCATCAAATCGGTAGCGCAAAAAGAGGCACTGATAATCCAAGTTTCACATTTATCTTTCTTCCCTCAAATACCCGACTTCTCAAATAGGTGTTTAATTTCCCTGCGCTGCACAGAGCGTTTGTCCTTCAAAGTTCCCCTGACCAAGACATCATCAAGAAGGGCACAGCCCCGGACGTGCCAGCTAACAGTGTTTCTATGAAGCATTTAAAGATGCATGGTGCAACAGATTCTGAATTGGAGATGTTTAACTCAGAAAGCTGCACGAAGAGTAATGATGGTCTGGCACCCACAGCTTCTTCATCCACAATCAGTCGCTGGTGGGCTTATGCAAGGTCAAATTTTGCAAAGACATTCTCTCCAGCTAGCATGCCGAGGAGTTTAACAGCAGGCACATGGTGTGGGTGATCTTTAAGTGCCCTATTAATGATGCACTTATATTCTCTGCAGATCTGCACATCTCCATTTTGCTTTAGCATTAGTACAATTTGGGTGGCCCATTTTTGCGTGTGTGTAATTGCTTCCAGGATACCTTGTGCTATGAGATGCTCGATTTCTGCTTCGATCTTAGGGCATATCGCAAAAGGCACATTCCTGACCTTCCGGTGAACGAATGCAACAGCTGGGTCCATGTGCAATGGCACTTCTGGTGCCTTGTAGGCTCCCAGCCCCTCAGAAAACAATTGAGGGGCTTCATCCATGATGCTTTTGAAATGCCCATCAGTGATGATATGGACATCTTGAATACTCTTCATAAAGGTATGAATGTTAGGATTCATGGCACTCACCCCCCGATGCTGCCAGGATCCAGCCTCCCATTCCACCATGCTGCCACAACTCAGCCTCCTTCAGCACACACGAGCAATACCCAGTCTTAAAGGGCCCATAGTAGGAATGTCCCTGCGGCACTCTCTGATGACATCAGCCAGCCCTTCCTATATAA